>NC_036874.1:6482101-6560532 GCF_002910315.2 Salvelinus sp. IW2-2015 | reverse complement strand
AATGCAGTCGGCATTTGATTGTAAGGAATTCCTAGTCAGACCGTGAACAAAAAGGACTGAGCTTCCTGTAAGTGTTATGATCAACACCACGACTCCGTTAATCATTAAGCATACATCCCCGCCCTTCTTCTTACCAGAGAGATCTTTTGTTTCTGTCGGACCCGATGCCCGCACAGCACAGTGCTAATCAAAATCAAATTGTATTGGTCCACATGCACATATTTAGCAGCATGTTATTGCAGAGTGTAGCAAAATACTTGTGGTGTGATGTACCTAAGCTCCGAACATGCAGTAGTGTCTAACAAAAATATTAATCTTTAACCAAATATGTAATGAACACGTGTTATCCCACTACCTAGACACCACAGCCGATGTGCAGTTTTGGAGCCGTCAGTATTCCCCTCGGTACGAAGCCCTCCATTGGTCACCACTTACAACCTGACACCAGAACCAGTGCTCTAAAACCATGCAAAATCAGAAGATGTAGCGAAAGCGACTGTCTATTCCTCCATCACCAGATGAGAATCCAAGTTAGATGACGTGTGCGGAGTTCCTGTTCATACATAACGTGTTAATCACTCCTATCTCCTGTCTGTCCCTTTCAGAATAAAGAATCCAAGATCAAGACCAAAGTGTTCTGCTGAAGGGGCCAGTCAAGGAGACAGTGTTAAGAGACTGCAGAATGCAGCCTGTGAAAGAGAATTGAAGAAAGCAAAAGAAGGAGTCCTCTAAGGCAAAAGAAGAAAATAGTCGACCAAGAGCCCACAAGACCAAGGACCCGGGAAAGAGTCAAAAAAGGAGTCTTTGAACAGAGTCCAAGGAAAAGAAAGGAGTCCGTCCAATAGGAAAAGAAGCGAGTCCTCCAAGAATCTGGAAAGATCTTCTAAGGACACCAGCAAGAGTCTTTGAAGCGAGCTGGGAAAGAGAGGTGTCGGCAGCACCCCACACCCCCCACACACTAATTAAGCATAGCAGCATACTTCACAAGTAGATAGTAGCACTCTAACATATCATTTTAAATCACAAGTCAAGTACCACCAGAGATGGAAATTACAGATCTTGGAGAGTTAAAGCCACCATTTCAGAATTTTCGAAAAAAGATCAGTCATCAGGAAGACAACATGGGTTAGTCTATACTAAACAGTTAGCCAAAATCAACACCACTATCTAAACCCACAGTTTCTGAACTTCCTTCAAAGGGCGTGCTCATCACCGAATTCGTAAGCTTCAACTAAGATATTGAATCCACAACCAAGAAAAAACCGTTCTCAGATGACATGTCTGATAACATATTCATGCTATAGGATGTTTGTTTAAGAAAAGTGCAGAGTATTTACAAGTAGAAATCACAGTTACAATTCAGACCCCACACATCAACAAAATCGACTGAAATTACAGCACTAAGAGCAACTGTATGACCAATTAAACTCATCCATAAAACATTTCATAAAAATAGACAAAATGGCATAGCAATCGGATAAAGACCCAGTTCTTGTGCATTCAGACCATAATTTCAGATTCTTCTAAGCTTTTCAGCAGAAACACAAAAATCGATAATAGCAACCACATGTGCAAAAGTACCAGAGCACGATTCCAGCCCAAAGAAGCGCTCCTATACGTAATCACCGCCAAAATAATATTAATTTTTTCACACTAACCCTCTCAGAATTCTCCAGGACCACTGCCGTAACACATTACATATACATATACAGTCTGTTCGAAAAGGGCAGATTCACCATACAAAACCGTGTTACACAATAAAAAATACTAGGAAACAAGCCTCAATATGTCTACCATCCAATCAGAAAGGTGATCTAGTTTAATTGAAAGCTAATCATAACTTGACTAAAAAATACAGAGTGACAGCAAATCGAAAGACAAATTATTCTTAAGCAACACCGCTGATTTACATTTTTAAAATTATCCTTACTTTCAATAACATTGGCCCAAGTAAGCGAGGGTGATACCAGACTACAAGAATTGCAAAATATGAGCGTTTAAAATTAATTTCCGCAACACTGACAGAAAAACCAACCAATTTATCATTCAAATACTTAACTTTACTTTACTTCCTCATTCACATCTTGTTGGGTCAATTGACAACCTCTGAACTGTACTACACGACCTATCTATGTCCCAAATAGAATCTATCCCATCCACATGTACACCGTTCAAAAGCCACACCAAATTGTGAGGACTTGCAGGAACATACTCAATCACACACACCTGAATCCACAAACACATGCACACAAACACAAGAATACAAAACATGCGCAACTATACATGTGAAAACACTAGCTAGCACCTGCTCGTATTCTGCAACACACAGCCCTGCAAGCGGTACAGTGTTTCCAGCAAACTTCTGAGACCATAGGCCACCTTCTGTTAGAGGATCGCTGTGCCAGCCTGMCCAATGACAATCCAAACAGCTCTTTGTATTGTACTGTACCTGTAAGTCCTGTATGTGTGTGTTGTCTGTACTTGTCTTGAAGAATTTAGATGTGTATCGTTTCCTAACTCAGCTTAATGAATGTATTATAGCAAAGGTTTTGTACCGTAATCAGCTAGTCTGATGCACCAGGCACCTGTTCTATGCCTGTTTTTATAGACAAAGCAGGGTGATTCAAGTTAGTGCTATGAAACTATTGTTTAATGTTTGTATCTTCTTAATCTCCCTCCGTATGTATGTCTTTCTCTATCCCTTTAAGTCTGTCTCTTTTCACTCCTTGCTTAATGAGTATAAAGGACAGTGTATATATTCGAGTATATTGGAATGGTCACTGTTTGTCCTTGGTCAGTGGCTTTAGGTTTGTTTTTTCCTTACTGTTGTGTAAAAGGTCTGTGCAAATTTTCCTGAGCTCGGCACAAGGTCAATTTAAGATTGAGTAACTGTGAGACTCACTGTTTAATTTGGCACGRGTCGTTTGTAGATGTTGCGTTAARGTCACGTTGTGGAAGAAGATGGGGATGGACTCCGGCGGACTCTCCTCTCAGGTCTGTGTTATATTATGTCTGTTTGACGTCAGTGGGTTMACTTTTTTGTATTATTCTCCTCAATAACTTGTGTCTTTGACTAAATGCTTTGTGACGCTCTGTGTTTCACAACATGAATGTTGTACAGGACAAGTTCAAGTGCAAAATGATTGAACTAGGACCAAACATTGTTACATGCCCCACTGTGAAAAACGAACAGTGCCGCACAGTTTTGAGAGAATGTAATAAAAAGCCCTTTGGATTAGACTTTTAGAAACAAATGGGTTGGTGTCATTTTATTAAAGAAGCTGTCTTGTGAGAGGCTTAGGAGAGAATGTATATCTGATGTATGTGCATCAGAACAGTATGTAACGCTAATGTGTATCTGAGAGGAGATKAACTGTTATCCCTACTTCCCTGTGACAAGCTTGTAAAATGATGGAAAGTATTGAGTGTGGTAGGTCCCAGCCCCAGACTAAATCTACAGCTCCYACGATGCTCTTTGATAAATGCCTCTGTTTTTCCTCTCCCCTGTCTTAAAGAGACACTCACTTTCTCTATGGGTGTTTTTGTGCATGATAGTGTTTTCTATGTCTGCGGTTCTATTAGAGTGTTCTGGTGTGTTTCTAGATGTGTGTGTGTGTGTGTGCGTTTCTGTGAGCGAGTGTGTCGTCTCTGATCGGTGCCCAAATGAAGTCGCCTGTGAGTCGCCCGCTCGCACAGCTGAAGCCCGCGGGTACCTGACCTCTCAACCTGCAGGGGTCAGAGTTCAGGCTCGTTTTAAGTTTGGATTGGAGCGAGGGTATCCCTGGATCCACCGTGGTGCTGCTGGCTGATCCAGGTTGGCGTGGGTCTGAGCCGGACGGAGGTCGCGCTCCAGTTTTGACACGACAGCTGAGTCTAACCCCTTCCCCTCTGGACCCAGACCCACCGTCTGCCCGCAGTCTTAACCCTGGGCAGCTGACTCCCAKGGCTCTCTTAACGTCTGTGCAATGTCTCCACAACGTCTGCCCCATATCAATAAGATGTAGTAGTAGACACAATGCTCAAAAATTCCCTTCACACTGATTACATACATATTGACTCCTCAAGCAGGGACAGTGACACAATACCACAACACTCTATAATATCTGATATAATATTATATACCATTTAGTAGATGCTTTTATCTAAATCGACTTAGTCATAACAGCACAACACTATAACAGGGATGGACAAYTCTTCCCCTCTTTTGTAGGCCCGTAGAGCAGTTTCACCCCAAAATAAATAAAATACAAATATTATTAACATTTTTTTAGGAACTTTTTTTGAATAATATAATACACAAGGTGCAACTTCGAAATTTGGTTGTGCATCAGCAGCCACTCAATTAGCCCATGTAAAAAAAAAAAAAATCTGATTGGTAAATTAGTCTAGTGGCCAGCTATCTAAACATGTAGTGAACATGGTTGAATTACCAACCAGGGTGGGGCCTATTGATCATCAGTTATAATATTAAAAACAGCAAAGATTTGCCTCCAGCTATGGCAAAATGGGTAGAATTGCAGCAAACTTGTTTTAAAATTGAACTTTTCTTTACACCCCATGGCAAAATGTGCAGAATTGCAGGAAATGTACTTTTAAACAAAACATATATATTCACTGTGACGAGGGGAGCTGCTGCGGCCCCTCATGACGAGTTCCGTTTTTTTGTGTCCCCCSACTCCATCAAAGTTGCCCATCCCTCCGTGCTCTATAATATAATAATATATGCCATTTAGCATACGCTTTTATCCAAAACGTACTTATGAGTTGTCCCGTGATTCAAACCCACTACCCTAGCGTTACAAGCACCATGCGCTACCAACTGAGCTACARAGGACCATACTAAGGAATCTSAATTACGACAGCGCAATAGGCCTATGTCGTTTTGGATTGGAAGAGGGTCATTTATGGCACAGTTAAATAAATAACTGTTTCAACTCGGYATCTGTAATAATCTTGCGGAGAATTTGGGAATAGACACCTCTAYTTCAAAAGGGTGCTCTTTGGCGMCATCTTGTGTTCAATATTAACACAACGTTCATCTGTACTGCTGAATGCACACACACACTGTCGACACAAAGACAGTGACACACAYTCCCTTTCTAACACACAGACACACACACACATTCACTAAGTTTACTCGTCACTCGTGGCATGTTTACAATGCGAAGTAACAAGAGMAATGCAATTAGATAAAATAAAACATTGTTCCTTGACAGTTAAATGCTGTAAATACAGRGTTGGTTCATAATTGGTTCTTTGAAGAAATGCTTTTCCTTCCCATTTGAGGTTCTTCAGAAGCACAATTTTAAGAGTGWCAAACTGTTTTAAAAGGTGTCGATTTCTAAAACTGTCTCAAACAACAGTAACAGACACTTCATGTCATGCAAGCTGGTTAATGTAGCCTAAACTAGATATGTGCCCTTATTATAGGCTATTGAAATGTTATAGATGATATATACTGAATTGACATCAGACCTTTGAAGTGGGSTCAAACAAAGAAAATGCCTAATTTATCAAATAAGTGTTGCATTGAGGATATGACTGGAAAATGTAAAATGTATGATACTGAACAGACAGACATTGTGGTGCGCCCCATCAATGCGGGTGGGGGGAGATCAACAATTGTGGGATGACGCTTGGTCCACCGGCATCTCGAGCGGCGCAGAAACCCCACCTTGATACAAAGTGGCCTGAATTAGGGAATTTTCGTTGTTCCATTCTGCGTTTCACCCTGTTTTGCAGCGTGACCATGTTGAGAGAGCGCAGCAGAGATTAACAGTAAAGACAGGTGAATCGCATGTTGTGTATCCAGGCTTGTTTGTAGTGAAACGAGATCCAGCCTCGAGATCTGATTGCAGTAGGTGGTTCTCTCACAGCGCGGTATTGTACGGAGTGTTTCATTACCAGAGCTGCAGCCAGCCGGGAGCAGCGGGCAAGATTGTACTTCAAATCACTCGGATTATTAAACCCCCCGCAACAATTGAAATATTGAGGGGCCGTTCTCGTTTTGTTTGGAGGAGGTTCCTGCACCCTGCGGGTATGTTTAACTGGAGTAGTAGGGTTTCTATTACGCTGGCATCGCCGTGCGCCTCAGTAGGAGCAGTTTACTATAAYTTTGGGCTGGAGGTGGTTCGCTTCTYGCGAGTGAGACCAGTGCCGGCTCGTGTAGCCTAACCTAAAGCCCGCTACTAAACCTGAGACAGTTGGACAGCATCTCGGCGCAAAACGGACCTACAATTCTAAACGCAACCGGTTTCTTTTAGCACTTGACAACATCTGTATATTTTTGATATTGCCAAATATGAGGATTTTTGAAGACATTTAATTACGAGTATATCTTTAGGCTATTTGGGGAATTTATTTCCCAATAGTTTTATTTGTCTTTTTATTATACGCATCTGTTTTATTTTAATCTCTTATGAACTTTTTTTTCTCACTTTTTTGGAAACATTTTCTAACCCCTGCACTTGTTTTGGGAACACAAGAGCGCTCCTTGACGCGACATGAGGACTGTCGCCTGGCTGTCCGCACGGCATTGTCATTGTAATTTTCATGTGTCATGTCGATTGTCGGATGCCGGAGGACACGGGATGTCGTTTAGCATTTTGACAAACTGAAGGTTATGGGCTGGAACAAAACCAACTGAAGAACGCTATAGTAGCCTGAATGAGGGCAATTATGCTGGAGTCCCATATATTCTAGGGTTTTCATTCGCACACCAACTCATGGGGATTTAAATATATATATATATGTATATTCTAGCATACCATTTTCTTTTTTACGTTTTCCTTCTTTTTTTACTGGAACAATTTTAGGATGATGTTATATTGCTGCTCGAGCGCCTTGGAACTTTCGTTCACCTGCAGCTTTTTATTCGTGTTTTTACTGTTCCAAATGCCACAGTCCTCCTCGCCTTTAATTACAGGTAAGATAMATTGACTTTGCCTATTTAGTTTCAAAACATGTCAAGCAATTGACAAAAACAAGGAAAAAGCCCAAAAGSTATCCTATAGACCTAGAGGTAGGCTATTCACTTTTCCCGTTACTTCCCACTCGGCACAGACGTTAGCTCAATGTCTAACGTTAGTTGACAATTCAACCAAATGTAAATCAAAACTAACGTGAAATCAACGTTAAATCAACAACAAATGTCACAATGTCATTGGATTGACGTTAAAAGTTGAGTGAAAAAAACATGTTCTGTCGAGTAACTGGTACCCCCGGGCTCGTTTGAAACCTTATGACAGGAGCATTGGATTACCAGTATAATTTGCCCATCTACTGTTGTTTTGGAAACTCGCGTTGGGTCGTGCTGTCGAGGTCAGTATCCAAGTCACCTGGCGCCTTATCATCGTGCAAACATGATCATTTATTTCAGGGGAAAGAAAAACCCTGAAAAAAACCCTGAGTAGGCTACCATCAAATTCCCATGGCGTGTCGCTACCTGGTATTCAAAATATGCGGTATATCATTTGTCTATTGTTTTCCCTGCAGGACCCGGGTTGAACGCACCGTTTTCGTGGAAGAGGAAAGTTGTCTGGTTGTAGAAAGACAAATGCGCCCTGTCACTGTGCTCGGCTGCAAGAGGTGGATTTAGAGTAAACAACATTTATAGGGCTATTCATCTCTGCTTTATAAAAGAAGAAAAGCCTCATTGGATTGAGGCTAAAGTGTTGGGTTTCCCCACAATCACTTAAAACTGTGCTGGTTTAATTACACGCGAAGGTTGTAGGGTAGGGTACGCTACTGTCGGGGTAATTGCCCTGCTCCAATTCTCACAGAAACCACTTTGTCACCAAATTKTCCCCCCAACACTTTCCCTGGCTGCCACTACCCTGCTCAACTAAAAATGTTATGTCTCATCTAAATTAAGTCACTCTGACAAAAATATTCTGAGGTAAGCTGATCTAATATTTCGTCATTTAGAAAAAGTTATAGGCTATAGCCTATATAATAAAAATAAATTAGAAATATGAACTACTTATTTTAACGTCTACAAAATATACCTCACCGTTATGGCATAGCCGGTGCAATTCCCGGTAGGCCTAAAGAAAAAGCACAATTCGAATAYGGCGAGCCTGTCCATGACATATCTTCTCTGGGGCGTCTTGTTTCGCTGTTTTATCACGTCAATGAAGATGAAAAGGCGCGAATTTATTGCCTCTCTCCTCGCGCCCTTCTCAGGTACAGAAGCCAGCTGCGAGAACGAAGGAGAGGTGCTCCACATACCCAACATAACGGACAACCCGTGCATCACCTGCGTCTGTCTGGTGAGAACAAATCCCAATTCTTGCTAAATAACTTTCAAATGGTGTTAGGGCAGGTAATTGTTAGTTGACATTGAGCATCCCTATTTGTTGTTGGCACATAGGTTCCACGGAGGAGGAACAAAACTCAATTGTTGTGCGTAATTCTTGCCTCTGCGCTTGACTGAATAGCTTTATTAATATTCATATTGTGGCCTAATTMTGTATAGTCTATAGCCGAGTTGTAGGCCTAAGTGGGCAAATAGGCCTGTACTGTTTTTTCTATTAATCACAAAGAATGATGAATAATGTTTCAATAAGAGCAGTAGTCTAGCTATGTAATTATTTCCCCTCTAAGCCCACACTGGCTTTTAAACAAAATGGCATTGTTTGTTTAAAGACGCCCTTGTCTTTATGCTGACTTTGCCCCGAATGCCTGTTAAATCGAGGCTAACGTTACACATGTGAAAGGAGGCGTCTTTYCTGGAACATTTGCTCTTTGACCTCTGTCTCTCCTTGCTTTGAAGGTCATTGTTTTAGGGGTTGAGAATGCAAGTAAGAGGCTTTTCTGTCACCAGCAGCCAGATTCAATAATGCTCTCCCTCGCCTGTCTTTTTAGTCCCTCTTTAAGTGTCATGTGGTGAGGAAGTTTCTACAAATGTTATGTTTGACTTGCAGGGTATTTGCCCTATGTGAAACAGAGAAACAGTGTGTGTGTGCGTGCAAGGTTATATATTTATGTGTGCACTGTGCMCGCTACTGTGGCCGTGCTGCCTCGGCTGTTTCTAGTGGCTCTGATAGTCTCTTTGCTATGTCTCCCTYTGCTAACCACCTCCTTATCAGGCTTCCATCACTAGGAGCCCTGCTGAATGCTATCAGTCATCAGAGGGCCACGGCTAGCCTTTCATCTTGGCTCGTCCATCATGTCACTGGCCCCAGAGTGCCTCGCAGGGGAGGGAGGCCAGCCTGAAAGACACTTGTGTCGCCATGCTGTCTTTTAGGGGGGTTAACGGATTTTAAAGGGTGGGGGGTGAGCTGTCAGGGCTCTAGTGTCACTCACAGGCTCCCAGTTGCGGCGGAGTACTTGTTAATGGCCCTTCACTGGCGGAAACTGAGGCACACAGAGAAGCCATTCTTTTCGCCAGCCATCTCACAAGACGCAGGAATCTGCCTCCCGCTCGCTAAACATTATATACAGACAGCCAGGAGGCAGCTCTCGTTAACCTGTTATCTACTACTCTCCCTCGCTTTTTTCCTCCTCTTTCTCAGTAGCAGTGATTGATGAGCTCAGTGGGCTGACCAGTGATCTGCAAACATTTGGGAAGCCAAAGGTCCTTTCCTGTTCCAACCGCTCCACAAACATGGAGATCAATACTCACCGTGTACCTTTACAGTCTTTACCTCTGCCACTGGCGTTGTCAGTGTTGATATCTCTACACTCTTAGAAAAAAGGTGCTATCTAGAACCTTAATGGGTTCTTCAGCTGTCCCCATAGGAGAACCTTTGAATAACCCTTTTTGGTTGCAGGTAGAACCCTTTTTGGTTGCAGGTAGAACYCTTTTGTGTTCCATGCAGAACCCTTTCTACAGAGGATTCTACATGGAACCCAAAAGGGKTTTTATCGGGAACCAAAAAGGGTTCTCCTATGGGGACAGCTGAAGAACCATTTTGGAACCCTTTTTTTCTAAGAGTGTAGTCTAGAAGACACAATCCTCCTTTATTTTCCGCTCTCTTTCTCCATCCCCTTCAGTTCTCCCAGTGGTCTATAGAGCAAAGATGGTGTTAGAGAATCGCCAGAGCAGCTTTGCAATTGGACCTTCCAGGATACTTCTAATAGAGGGGTAGAGACAAAAAAAATATCCAGGCTGTATCACAACCGTCCGTGATCGGGAGTCCCGTAGTGCGGCGCACAATTGGCCCAGCGTCGTCCGGGTTAGGAGAGCGTTTGGCCCGGGGTAGGCTGTCATTTTAAAATAAGAATTTGTTCTTAATTGACTTTCCTTATTAAATAAAGGTTAAATAACAATAATACAGTACCAGTCAAAAGTTTGGACACACCTGTTAATTGAAATGCATTCCAGGTGACTACCTCATGAAGCTGGTTGAGAGAATGCCAACCGTGTGCAAAGGTGTCATCAAAGCAAAGGGTATCTACTTTGAAGAATCTAAAATATATTTTGATTTGTTTAACACTTTTTTTGGTTACTACATGATTCCATATGTGTTATTTCATAGTCTTGATGTCTTCACTATTATTCTACAATGTAGAAAATAGTAAAAATAATGAAAAACCCTGGAATGAGTAGGTGTGTCCAAACTTTTAACTGGTACTGTATATATGTTTTATTGTCACACACAAGATAGGTGCAGTGAAATCTGTTGTTTTACAGGGACAGCCATAGTAGTACGGCACAGGAGGTTGGTGGTACCTTAATTGGGGAGGATGGGCTCGTGTTAATGGCTGGAGCTGAATCAGTGGAATGGTATACAAATTCATCAAACACATGGTTTCTGTCCTCCCCTCAGCAGCCTCTACTGTAGTACGGCTCCCCTGGATTAAATAGGGTTAAGTGCTCCCCTGGATTAAATAGGGTTAAGTGCCTTGCTCAAGGGCGCATCGACAGATTTTCACCTTAACGGATCAGATATWCTAACTGCTAGGCTACCTGCCAGGACATAAAGAAGGATAGGACAACAACCATCTGAATTCAAAGAAAAGTCATGGAGCTAGTCTACCTATCGGAGCCAAAAGTTACATTCAGTTCATTCAGCACCATTCACTTTCTACTACTGGTGCAGGAATAGGCCTACTTCTTGGATAGGCTTGTGACTTCTCAGTGAAATGTATATATTGTTGCCCTTATCTTTTTTCATCCAGTTTTAAGCCACAACTGCTGCTCCTGTGGGGTTGCGACCTGTTTGTTTTGGAGGGAGGTGAAGGGTCACGAGGGCAAGGAATCCAGGTTTAAATAGGCCTTTGATTTGAGTGCTTCTCTGAAGAGCCTTTTAGTGATCTCTCCATCCTTCCATGAAAGACCGACGACACGGCGGCTGGCGAGCCTGTCAGCTTGTTTTGACATGCCCTCTGAGGTCAGAATGAGAGAGAGAGTGATAGTGGAAAAGATTGGGAGAGAGATTAGGAGGGAGGGAGAGAGAAATTATCCGWAGACCATGGTTTGACTGAACACATTTTGATTATCTGAAGTTGGCAAATGGAGACAGTGAAACTGACTGTGCTGTCGCCATCTAGTGATAATCTTTCCACAGCACATGACCATCATGTCAGGGATCAATGCATCTTACATACTCTACATATATMTTTTTAGATGGTCACATTAACCTATCAACATGTTATTACCCCTCAGGTCAAATATTTCTCTAGTTATTACAAGAGACTAGCAGTAGTCCAATAACAATCCCCAGACCACCCGTTGGCCTATTAGAAGCCATGACATACCACCAGTAGACCAGTAAGAAGCTTCAGAAAGTGCACGGTATGTTGAGTGTTTATGAGGCGTGGTGACCTGATTTGACCCCTGACCTTTGCTGAGAGAGGTCAAACCNTTGTTTTGGCATGCCCTCTGAGGTCAGGCTGAGAGATAGATGGAGGAGAGAGAGTGATAGTGGAAAAGATTGGGAGGGAGGGAGGGAGGGAGGGATTATACATAGACCATGGTTTGACTGAACACATTTTGATTCTCTGAAGTTGGCAAATGGAGATGGTGAAACTGACTGTGCTGTCGCCATCTAGTGGTCATCTTTCCACAGCACATGACCATCATGTCAGGGATCAATACATCTTACATACTCTACATATATCTTTTTAGATGGTCACATTAACCTATCAACATGTTATTACCCTTCAGGTCAAATATTTCTCTAGTTATTACACCAGAGACTAGCAGTAGTCCAATAACAATCCCCAGACCACCCGTTGGCCTATTAGAAGCCACGACATACCACCAGTAGACCAGTAAGAAGCCTCAGAAAGTGCACGGTATGTTGAGTGTTTATGAGGCGTGGTGACCTGATGTGACCCCTGACCTTTGCTGAGAGAGGTCAAACCTCTCCACACCACTTAGTGTTAATGGCTGCCGAGTGGAATGGCTCCAAAGCCCAACTAGGAAAGCACAGGTGTGGAGAGAAAACAAAGGATAAATACGGGACCTCAATGACACTAATGGAGATAACTGTGGCTGTCAAAAGACTAGACGCATAACTTATCACCACTCTTTCTATTTCTCTCTCTCACTCTGTCATCCTCTCTCTGTCCACCTCTCTGTCTCTCTGTCTCTGTCTCTCTCTCTCTCTCTCCACCTGTCAGACTTTCCAGTCATCATGTCTGATGGTATCTGTCTGCCCTTCTCTCATTCCCTCTATCTCTTTTTCTCTCACTTTCAATCCATCCCTTTATCTATCTGGCATCATATATCTCACTCTCAGACATATTTGTCTCAAACTGGCTGTTGAAAGTGCTCTGAAAATCTCTACGATTTAGGTCAGTGGTTTGGGGAGCGCTTTACAGAGACTATGTATGGATTCCATGTGCCTTCGCCTCTCGCCGGCCTTCTCTCGCCTTCACTGATGGCATCACCCAAACCAGCGTGGTTAGGGAACCAGTGAAGGCTCTCTGTAAATAAAACCGCCCAGTTTTATTTTAGTTATATGGTCCACGGTCAGGCTTTGAAGTTGACTCATTATACAGTCCAGTTTGGTTGCACTGAGTAAATGGGGACTATATAAAGGGAGTGTATAAAGCTAGTGGCAAAGTGATAATGGGTAAGCGAGTATATAAAGTGGGGTTGTATATAAATTGAGAAGAGAGAAAGAGAACATCTGCATAAAGTACATGTAACCAGAGTTCATTTTAGCCTGTAAAAAGGGAGTGTGTCGACAAAGAATGTGTAGGAGACTTTATAATGTGAATACACTGATGGCAATCAAAAAGCATCTTCTCTTTCTCTCCCTCCATCCCTCCGTCTCTTTCTTTCTCTCTTTCCTCCCCCCTCTCTCTTTCGATCTCTATCTCTCTACCTTCCCTCCCTCCCCCTCCCACCCTCCCCCTCTCCATCAGAAGGGGAAGGCAGACTGTAAACAGGAGAAGTGTCCCCTGGTGTCTGAGGACTGTGCTCTGGTGGTCAAACAGACAGGAGCCTGCTGTGAGAGATGCAAAGGTGAGCAGCACACACACTCTACTACTCTCATCACCATGAAAACATGAGGTCGAAGRTTAGGGGATGCATGTACTGTTCTGTAGTCTCAGCGAGACCAATATACTTGGAACTTTGTCTAGTGGAGTGAGTTAGGTCTATATCTGGATCTCTTTAGACGGTCATTGATGCTACCTGTAGGAGTGAGGGTGACGTGACCGCTTGTGTCCCACTGTAGAAGACTGTGTCCAGCTGCACTGGTCAACCTACTTATTTAACCACTACTGCCTCCTTGTGGAGGAATGAGGAATAGTTTTTCTTCCCACAGCACAATAGTTACTATGCGTGTGTATGTGTACTGTATCAGACCAATTGAAGATTCTGCTTGAGGGTAAATTGCTACATACACAAACACATATAGCTATTATTTTCCAGGCTTCTACTCACATAACCCACAAACATGTGACAGGCATACAGCGGATCGTATTTAAGTCTTCAGACCTATTCTTTCTCACAATGTTTGCCATTCTGCTTTAGGGTAAATTGCTACATACACAAACACATATAGCTATTATTTTCCAGGCTTCTACTCACATAACCCACAAACATGTGACAGGCATACAGCGGATCGTATTTAAGTCTTCAGACCTATTCTTTCTCACAATGTTTGCCAGCATCTCTCTCACACACACACACACACACACACACACACACACACACACACACACACACACACACACACACACACACACACACACACACACACACACACACACACACACACACACACACACACACACACACACACACACACACACACACACACACAGCTGCAGTGGTGGACTTCTCCTCTCTGGGACGGGTTGGGACCCGTTGGCGTTGGGGTTCAGCGTTGGGTTTATGGGGCACAGAAATAAACCTAGTTTACGAGCCGCTGCACCTCTCAACCTCCCAGACTAGGACTGCACTCATTCACCTCCCGGTCGGAACACACAGGAGTCGCGTAGTGTTGGGGTCACCTTGGACACGGTCCACAGGATTGACCACCTCATGATCRGGGGCGCGGTCCTTTGTTTGCGGTCAAGATTATACGAGACTAGAGTTAATTCAAATGAAAAGAGGTGGAGCTCGCTTAAGTCGACCATGGAAAGCCCCATGTTGTCATGGTGAACGGTATTAGTGCCTATTGTTCCTCCATTGTGGTTGACTTTGGGTTTTATTCATGACCATGTCTACATTTAGAACAGGAACTTGCTCGTGTCAGCACGAAAACCTCCCACTGTTCAAATACTTAATGCAATGGTTTTATCATAGGAATGGTTTTGCTGTGTTTCCAATACCAGACAACCCTATATCTGTTGAAATTGAAGAGCGTATTCATTTAGTCCCTTATTGACTGTGGGTGGTGTATCTGGAGCGTTGTGATTGCTCATAGTGGATCTCAGGCCCAGGCCCATTTCACATGGTGTTTTTATCATGCCCTTRGAATAGACCTGGACAGCTCACAACAACATGTTCTGGTATCTTGATACATCTATATAATGGATTGGGGTTGTCAGAGTGTGTGCATGCCTGTCTGTCTGTCTCAAGTGTCTGGATTGCACATATCTGACAGTGTCGAGACTACTAAACCTCACCATCACTATGCCAAATCATGACAATCAAAGAAAGGTCTTCCCARGCCATAGGGGGCACTATAGCCAGCTGGCTCTGACGGTGGTGGCAGACAGACTCCCTCCAGGCATCGCATACAGTGGATTTATAACCCTGTGTTAAATCTGTCTCAACACTTATGGTCTGGAGAGGCAAACAGCTCTATGTTCACACATGTGGTCCATTTAGTGCTCCCTGTAGACTTTTAGTTTCCACGAACTAGTAAACATTCACATCCAAGTTTGGAGTGCTAACTTTCTCTCTCTCTCTCTCACTCTCCCTCKCTCTCTCTATCCTTCCCCTTTCACTCTCTAGGTTGTCAGCTGGATGGAGAGTCCTATAATAGTTCTGTCTCCTGGACCAGCTCCCTCAAGCCCTGCATCTCTCGCCGCTGTCAGGTGAGTGTCACACAGAGAAATGAAAGAGAGAAAGGGAGGGTAAAAGACAGAGAGAGAGAGATGATGATGAGAAAAGTAAGTAGAGGGAATGTAAAGTAAATGACGGAGAGAAGGAAAGAGGGAGAACTAAGAGAGAGGCAGACAGGAAGAGGGAAAGAGAGAGGGAATGATAGAGGGGAGTGAGTGGAAAAGAGGCAAACAGACAGAGGGGGAGTGAGTGAAAGAGAGACGGGTGGAAAGGGAGAGAGAGATTAATGAAGAAAGGGAGAAAGATAAATGAGGATCTAGGGAAAGATAGACATACATTTAGAGTGGGAGGCTGAATGACGCAGACAGAGACACAAGAGTTGGAGAGGGAACGAGAGGTGAGGGAGAGAAAAAGAGACAGTGGACAGATAGCCAAGGGGTTGGAGGAAGAAGAGACATAAAGAGAAAGAAAGGCAGATGAAGTTGGGGGGGCTGAGAGAGAGAGAGAGCGAGTGAAGGAGAGGGATAGAAAGATAAAGGAGGATGATATATGTCTCAATATCTTTGGGAGAGGAGCCAGGTGAACTTGGCAGTACAGTCCACCCATCTGGTTCCAAGCCTTCCCAACCCAGTGTCTACCTCACAAGACTAACCCCACACGTCTCCTCAAAACACACTMAAACCACATGTACACCCAACCTCACTTACTGTATACACACCACACACTCACAGGGTCCCACAATACCACTTAAAACACAAAACACATGCACAGATCTGAACACTGTAAGTCAATGGCTGTCATTGTAAATATATATTAAGAATTTGTTCTTAACTGACTTGCCTAGTTAAATAAAGGTTAAATGTAAAAAATAAAACAAAATAAAATGGCAGTGGACACAGCTGTGTGAGGGAGTGTCAGCTCCAGCATTGGGGAGGTCCAGKCAAACTAAGCTATGTGTTAGTCTGCGTGTTGAAGGGTGGAGTGCGAAAAAAGCTGAGCTCCACACACCACTCATTTACTCCATCCCCAAGATACCCACGCAGAGGGAAAGGGAGGGGTGGTCTAACCAGTATCCAGACCTCACACACAAACAATGTGTTGAGGTCCCTAGTTCTAACACTCCTACTTCTAACAATCCTAGGGTATGTATAATACATGTCACTTCTATTGAACTAAACACATGGCAGACTACTGAGATCTGCCCAACAAGGGAGGTGTGTGCGTGTGTGTTTCTGAGCTTCAGTTGGTGGTTCTCATTGAATATCTTGTTGATTCAGGATATTTTTTCAGGTACATTTCCAGTGAGTGATCAGAGGTGTTCCAGTGTGTARAATAGATGCATGTGTGAGATGCAGAATGGTATGTCCCTATCTAATATCCTGCTTACGTAGTACATGCCTTACATAACTGAAACGGGATTCAAACCGCTAAGCAACCGAGAGACGAATTTGTCTAATACAGGAATGAGAGGTATGCAGCAGAATATTCACTGATGTACGTAGCCTAGGACTGGACATGTATGCTGCTGGGAATAYGTTGTAGGAAATTTGCTCGAACAATAATAAATAAACCACTGTTTTAATTGCTTCCTGGTTTTGACAGGAAGGTGTCGTAACTGAAGCGGAAGCACAATGTGTCGTCCACTGCAGGAACCCCAAGATTCACCCCAAGAAGTGCTGTCCAACGTGCCCGAGTGAGTGATTGTGTGTGTGTGCGTGTGTGTGAAAAAAGGAATACATCGATAATAAAGCTAACCTGTGTGTCTCTTCTGTTCCAGGCTGTATCTTGGAGGGCCGTCTGTACAAAGAGAGGGAAGAGTTTCACCCTGAGGGAAAACCCTGTATTAAATGCACCTGCACTGTGAGTATACACTGTATAGACATGCATGTCTCCAGTCCCCACAGTACAGTGGCTGGCCCCTCTGTGGTCCAAATTAGTTTGTCTTGGCTCTCAGGGGACTCACAGTGGTCATGCCCCCCCCCCCTCCTCCTCCCCTTAGTAAACAAACAGGGGAGGTGAGTGAGTAAACACATTGTGAGGTGTAAACACATTAACGCCTCAGTGGGACTAGTGTACACTGTATCTTGTACCAGCCGTTAATGAGGGCACACTGCTACAAGGCCAGGGGGAACTGTGACAACCATCTRGCATCTAGAGTAGTTGTGTTTGTGAGCTGTTGAAGGTAGTAATCCGGGTTTCACAGGTGCAGACAAAGGTACAAATTATATTGTGTAAGGGAAACGGTCATTAAGTGGAGATAAGTTGAGTAATGCATAAGAGCAGATGAATACAGCATTGTTTTAACGTCTATGTATATAGCTTCCTTATTCTTATTTTATTGTGGTATTTTGTTTAACTTTAGTTTATTTAGTAAATATTTTCTGAACTCTATTTTCTTAAAACTGCATTGTTGGTTAAGGGCTTGTAAGTAAGCATTTCAAGGTAAGGTCTACACCAGTTGGATTCGGCGCATGTGAGAAATAACAATTTGATTTGATATGCTGTGTTCTTTCAGGGAGGGCGGACCCTATGCGTCAGGGATGTGTGTCCTGTCCTCTCATGCCCCGCCCACCTGAGCCACACTCAGCCCGGACAGTGCTGTCCCAAATGCCTCGGTAACACTCCACTCTCATCAAATACCTCATAGGACTCTCTGATAGAAGTCTGGAGAACATATTCATATTTCATGAATTATTATTAAAACATCACACATTATTAAAACATCTTAACAGTCAGAATAATTATCATCAAGCTGATCTCTTGTTTTCTTTCACTCTCTCTCTCCGTCAGGTCAGAGGAAAGTGTTTGACCTGTCGATGGGGAGTTGTCTGTTCCACAGTGAGGTCTATGAGGACGGCACCTCTTTCAAGCACGACAACTGCACCACCTGTACCTGCAAGGTAAGAACTAACCAGGGAACCAGGCCCCAGAACTCTATTCAATTTATGTGCCATATCACCAAGTTACCATCAATAACTGACCCCTTCTCCTTCCCTCGTATCCCTCCACCTTCCCAGAATTCCACTGTGGTGTGTAGGAAGCGCTGCTCTCGGCCGGGCAGTTGCCATGGTGACCAGTGCTGTGAGGCGTGTCTGTCCTTTGTGAAGGTAGCGGAAGTGAAGTACTGCCGGGTTAGGAACAAGATCTACCGGGTGAGACTGTCTGGGACAACAAGTCCTAATGCTGCATCCTCGATATCAACTGGGAAAATRGAACCTTACCATTGCCTCAACATTCAACACTGATACTTATCCACCGCAGTTGTCCTCATTCTGACATTTATATGCATATTTATACAGCCGTTGATAAGTTGATTGATGTTGTGGTTGATTGGGTCCCTCTCTGCTTCTTCCTCTGCTCTAGGAGGGAGACATGTGGTCGTCTGTGAACTGCACCCTGTGTGCCTGTGTCAAGGGGGCCATCGAGTGCCAGCCAAAGCAGTGTGTGCCAATCACCAGCTGCCCCTCGGTGAGTGACAGGCTCAAGGCCCAATCTTTGTATTGCACCTTTTCATTCCAGGAATTTTTCAATTAATTGATGTGAATGACAACATCGATTAGAATAGACTTTAAAAAAAGAATCATGCTCACTCACTTTACCTATCACCTTAAAGCTGGAATCCTTAGCGGTGAAACTGCCACGTCCGTTTGCGATATTACTTCAACAAAGAAGTTACTTCAAACCCAGTTTTTCTCTTCATTGGACCCGTGATAGAACAGCAGAGTATGTCCTGAAAATAATTTTTACCACGATGCTGATTGCTCCTCTCCTCCGTTTCATCAACTAAATATAAACGAGAACAAATGCGCTGTGGCGGACAGTGTGGCTGTTTCACCATACGCAACTTACATGCACTTATGTTATGAACACTGCCTATATCTATAGGACATAGCCCTGGGGTCCCTCTGTTCTCCCTGAATCATCAACATGAGACACTTCACACTTCACCACGTCCCCTTCTATCTGGTCCCCCTCCCGCTGAGACAGACAGAGGCTTTCTACCATCCAGAGTTACTGTCTGTGACTAACCGCCACATGTTCAGGCCCTACACCCAAACAAGGGCACTGCGTTCATCCACCTCTGGCCTGCTCGCCTCCCTACCTCTGAGGAAGTACAGTTCCCGCTCAGCCCAGTCAAAACTGTTCGCTGCTCTGCCACACCCAATTTGGAACAAACTGCCCTCACGACGCCAGAGTTCAGCGGAGTCAATCACCACCTTCCGGAGAACACCTGAAACCCCACCTCTTTAAGGAATACCTAGGATAGGATAAAGTAATCCTTCTAACCCCCCCCCCCCTAAAAGAGTTAGACTGCACTTTGTAAAGTGGTTGTTCCACTGGATATCATAAGGTGAATGCACAATTTGTAAGTCGCTCTGGATAAGAGCTTCTGCTAAATGACTTAAATGTAAATGTAATGTTCAACCCACATGCGTGACGTGTTGTGTCACAGTAGCAGCAGGCTGGAAGCTGATTTAGGGTGGAGCGGTAAGGAGGAGTCAAAAACGATTCAGCTGGGCCAGAACAGTGTGAGTGGGCCAAGGCCACACCTGGTAACTTCCACAGTAACCATACTTCAGCTGTTAAGTTTTTTGGGCTGAGTAACAGTCCCAGTTCCACGGCGGTCACCTGTCTTGGGGTGATGTAGTAGATTCTTTGCATTCCAGCGACCAAATGATCAGTACTTATTCATACTGTCAGTGACCAGCATTCACACGGTTACAATGGTTACCTAGCCTTGACCTGTTATGGTCACATAGCGGTTGCTTGTTGCACGGTAATGTAGTGGTCATCTGTTCTTTCATACGTTCATATAGTCGACATTAAAGACTCGTTGTCATTCTTTTTTAAGCTAGCACCCCACATTCACATATACACCACGCCCGTATGGTTATGGAGCAGATAATGGTCACATAGTAGTATAATGGAACTGTCATACGGTCATTAGTCAGACAGTACAATTACAGTCAATATGGCTGCCTAGTCATGGATCCTAGTGGTCACACAGCACTGTTCACCTGTTATACAGTCATGTAGTATATCCCCTAACGGCCATCTGTGTTTGTGTCTTGGTCACTGAGTCATGGTCATCTGTCGTAATAGTCACATAACAGCCACTGAGACACGGTCACCTAGCGGTCAATTGCAATATAGATCTGGTCACATAGCGGTCACCTGTCATACAGTATCACAACATCACTCATCATACCTTCCTGGTGGTCATGTAGCGTTCACCTGTCACGCGGTCACAGTGCGGTCACCCATGTGTCTGCCCTCCGTCCATAGGAGACACTCCAGTCAGGTCTTTGTCTGGTGAGTTTGAGTGACAGTAAAGAAGAGCTTCCCTATATTTTATCTGAAAGCCAATCTCTCCATCTCTCAAAGAGCTTAAAGAGGGAGAGCCCTTTGTGCACTGTGATGGGGGTCAGGTGGGACCAGGGATGTGTGTGTGTGTGTGGGGGGGGGGGGGGTGTAAGGGATGAGACAGCCTGGGGCAAAGGTAGGGATAGAGTTCTCAAATGTGCACTCTGATGGAGGTTTGAAACGTACCCCCCACATCTCTCTTAGAAACACACACATACACCAGGCAGAGAGTATCAATTGTCTGTATCAATGTCTCACTGTCTGGCTGTCCATGTTTGACTGGTTGTATCTGTCTGTGTCTATGTGTGTGGGTATTAATGTGTAATGTGTCCAACTGTCCAGTTGACTGTCTGTCTCTTGCACTCTGACTGGCTGCTGCTGATCTCTCTCTATGTCTGTGTAACGGTCTGTCTGTCTCTTCTAAATAAGATCCTGAACAGGACAGGCTGCTGCCCGGTTGCATTGAAAGTGAGTAAGTTACTCTCCTCTGCTAGGGTCCTCACACACCTTTGTGGGTTGCATATTTCAGTTTTGTGGCGGTTGTTTCTTTCTTGGTCTTCTCTCAAATAGACATTTAGTCATGTTGTATTAAGCACAGATTTCTCATCAAAATACAAGAAAACAAGTTTGGATCAAATTGATGCCCATAATTAAACACACTCGCCTCTCTCTCTCCCTCCAATCACTTCTTCCAGAGCCAGGCGTGTGCACATGTATTCGGCGACCCCACTACAACCCTTCGACGGGCGCAACATTTAACTTCCAAGGAACCTGCCAGTATGTTCTAACTCGAGACTGTGGTGGCGCCCCTCTGGCGGGTTGGAAACAGCGCCGGCTCTGACTCTGGCTTCAACGGTGTGGTGAGGAACGATGCGAGGCGAACCCGCTCCTACTCCTGGACCCAGTCAGTGGAGCTGAGGATAGGAGGGCTGAGTCTCAGCCTGCACCAGCACCTRACGGTGAGGAGGAACGGCACACGCATCGCCCTGCCCTACCATGGCCCTGGGGTCCACATTGACCTGGATGGATACCTGCTCAAACTCACCACCATTGCAGGTTAGACAGGCTTCATGTTAACTTCATTGGAACCTAAAGGACACTGCTAAAGTGCATTTTAGCTCCTTTTTGAAGCATAACTCTCTTGTCTCTTTCTTTCTCCCTCCTTCCCCTCCCTCAGGTCTGGAGATCACGTGGGACGGGGACAGCTTCGTGGAGGTGGTGGCTGCTCCTCACCTGCGCGGTCGTCTCTGCGGCCTCTGTGGGAACTACAATGGACACAAGCGGGATGACACCATGGGCAGSGACGGCCTCTTCAAGTTCGTGGTGGATGAGTTTGCAGAGTCGTGGCGCATGGAGGGGAACGAGGTTTGTGCCCAGCCCGTCAGGAGGCCCACCTCGTACCTCTGTCCCGGCAGTGTAAAGGTCAGGTTCCGCGCTCACAGGGAGTGTCAGAAGCTCAAGTCCTGGGAGTTCCAGAAGTGTCACCGGGTGGTGGACTTTGCCTCCTTCTTTAGGTCAGTGGTTCTTGGAGTGTCTCAGSAATGTTGGGGAGCTTAATTTGTAATGAGATTTGTCYTAGAATCTGCAACATTTCCAATGCTCTTGTGACATTTTGTTCATATAGCAAACGTGATATTTGATTGTCTCCAATGTGCATAAAATGTCCAATGTTGTGTTGAATATGGAACCCTCTTAGTATGGAGATACATTTAATCCAGTTCATTCAATTTATTTCCAMATTTATTTGTCTTATCTCTCTCTCTTTCTCCCTCTGTCTCTCAAGGTCCTGTGTAACAGACATGTGTGAGTGTCCGGTGCATAAGAACTGTTACTGTGAGTCCTTCATCGCCTACAGTCGGGCCTGTGAGAGGGAGGGAGCCCCCGTCTACTGGAAGCCAGAGGCTGCCTGCATGGGTGAGTGACAGCACACACAGCCTATCACTAAACGTCATGGAACAGGGGACTCCCCCCACATTCAATTTGCTCAACAGAATTGATCGACGTATCTCTGAAATCCATTCATGTTAGGCGATCTGCAGTTMTGTCTAACCAACTCCCATCTTCTCAGCGACCCAGTGTAAACACGGAGCGGTGTACGACACCTGTGGCCCGGGCTGCACCAAGACCTGTGACAACTGGAATGAGATCGGGCCCTGCCACAAGCCCTGCGTGGCCGGCTGCCACTGCCCAGCCAACCTGGTGCTGTTCCAGGGCCGCTGCATCAAGCCCATAGCCTGCCCTGGCCGGTGACCCTAGTGCCCCAGGGGAAGGGGGCTGAGAGAGGGCCAAACAACCAACACTGCCTAGCACTCAGGGTCCATACCTGGGGGAGTGAGGAGTTGGGGGGACATGGGGGTGAGTGTGGGGTGATTAATGGATTTGCAGACAGGCAACGATGGACTGAAGGGATTCTCAGAAGACAGGTGGGTCAGGTAGAGGCCTCATCCACTCTGAGGGAGATAGATACCGGCCATCACAAACTGGGGTTTGGAACTCCACTGTYGGCTGCTCTTACTCGTCCAGCATTACCTTGTGTTTCCACAGGATGGCGCCCATGTTGTCATTCAAATGGGATAGGAACCTGGAGGGAAACATCACCCTTGTAGTTAAAAGAGGAAGAGAACCTTTGGGAAAGCCTTTGTGGCTACGCTTCTTTAGTTACTGGACACTCAAGGGACATTCATCCAGACTGTCATGGACCTTCAGGAAAAGGGTGGGGCTGGCTCTGTGTTGAGCCAATATGGCCTCAGTGTTTCACTCTGTTGCAGCACACAGACATTCAAAATCAGGAAACCAACCAATGCATCTTGAACAAGCATGTTCACCCTGCCAGCATAAGGGATAAACTCTACGATGAACATATTGAACAACCCCCAGGTCTCACTTGCATAAGATTATTTTATACTGTAAACTAACAAGATTTGTATAAAAAGAGATAGCTTTTTGTATTATTATTATTGTTATTTGTTTGTTGTTGATATTGTTAATTTATATAGTGATCAATTGATATGTTGTAGCAAGAGCCAGAATCAAAAATTTAATTTTGTTATAAATGATKTAAAGGGAAAAAAGCTATTTATGCGTTTGTGTAATTGTGTCTTGTGTGAAGAGAAATGCCCATATGTGACTCGGTTGTTGCAYCATCGCAGGGAAGAAACGTACTGTATTTTTAAATGCTCAGTGTACAGGTTGCTGTGTGTTGATTCTCAAACTGAAGGTGTTCCTCAAGACGTACATTTCACTTGACCTTGTAAGTTATTATTTAAGACCAGCAATATATAATTTCCATGAAACTCATCGCTGACTGTTTTCTTTCTTTATTTTGGTTGACTGATAAAAAGTTAATTCCAATTTAAATACATGTGCACACGTTAATAAACCTCAAAGCACATAAAACTAGAGATAGAAGCAAGAAGTCAACCACTTTGATAAATGTGGCAAGAGAGGTTGTACTGGGACAGTATGGGTCAGAAATAACACTGGATGCCAGAGAGACACAAATTGGAAATAGCATTAGCCATTCAAGTTCATGGATCCAAACGGCTGTGAAAACAAAACATTATATTACATTTGTATACCCATCGCTGTATACCCATGTCCCAGACACACAACAGCACCAGTTAAATACCATTTAAGCACCTTATGAACACACATCCCACTGGGCACAAACTGGTTGAATCAACGTTGTTTCAACGTAAATTTGTCAATGTATTGTAACATGGAATCTATGTGGAAAATATATTGGATTTGAAAAAACTATTGTTTTGRGGGTGAAATTTCAACCACAGGATTATGTCATCGTTGTAACCACTTTTGTGTAAAATATGTTGAATTTGTACCTTTGAAACAACGTCAGATCTTCAACGACATATCCACTATCAGAAGAAAAAAACAATAGGCTCAGCAGCACCTTCTGTTGGAGAGTTGATCTATATACAGCTATTCATTTGGTCTCCCATCCAGGGTTTTAACCAAGCCCATTCCTGCTAAGCTTTGATATTTGTCACCAAACATCAACATTTGAAGGAGAGTATCTTCTGATTGGATAGTTTCATCTGTGCCACTGACTTAGTCTGGCTTTAATTCCAGTTTGTCTACAAATGAATAATTGATATGTTGAATTCATGTCTCCATCTCAACCAAAAATCTAAGTTAAAGAATAGGACTAAATCACATCTAACTTTAAATGCACTTAAACTTTGATTTAGTCATATTCTTTCATTTTGATTCTTGGTTGACATAAATTCATGTAGACAAACTGGAATTAAAGCCAGACTAAGTCAGTGGCAAAAATGACACATCTCCTTCAAATGTTGATATTTGGTTGTGTTGACAACCAAACACAATTCAATATCACTTTTGCAATACAGTAAATAGCCTATTAACTTGAGACAAATTATATGTTGGATTCACGTCTCCAACTGAACCAAAAATAAAAGTTAAAGAATAGGATTAAGCCAGTGGCTCAGATGAAACCATCCAAGCATTAGACACATCTCCTTTAAAATGTTGATATTTGGTTMTTTTGGAATACAGTAAATAGCATAAAGTTAAGGCTATTTTACAAACTAATGTAAAGGTATTTATTCAACCTTAAAATGAGTAACACACATCCATGGCCAAATTTTGAGGTTAGCCTACAGTAACTATAAATGTCTTCTGTAATAATAGAAAGCGTGCATGTTCCAAAATAGCATGCAAACACTGCMGGTTTGTGGTGATCTTCACAATTGCTATAATAATCTGCGCAGATTCTAGCGCGCTATTGGTCACTGTCACAACAGTTGCTAAATTAAACGATGTGATCCAATGCGACTGCTATCAATCCAAATCTGCTGAATCTATGGAACTAATGAAAAAACAAGTKGTCAATGTATAGCAGCTGTTACATTTTATGAGTAACTCAGTCTCATGAAAATAGACTTATATCTAAGTAAAAATAGATGTTCAGTGTCTGTATTCTAAAAAGTACTTGTTTTGCTTCTTTGGTACTTCTAAAAATGTCTACACTGGTCTGAAACTAGCCCAGTGATATATGGTTGGGAACTTTGGASAGTGATATATGGTTGGGCCAGTAACCAGGTTTCCATCCAACCTTTTTATGCGAGTAAAGTACATGTCGGATTTTTTTTTTAAATGCCACGACAGGCTTGATGGAAACAGCACATTTGTCGGTAAACTTTCCAAATGAAATACGCTAGACAAAGTGGGATCTTTTTGTGTCTGTAAAATGAATTATGCGAGAAATCGCGGTGGAAACGCATTTATGTGCAAATATTGATGTAATAACTGTCATATAGAAGTACATTTAGAGTCATGTGATATTGTGTGGTCCTCCCACTACGACTCAGGAAAGCTTGCAGTTTATTAGGCTATATGAAATAAATGATGATAAACTTCACAGGGTGGTGAAAGTGCACGGTGATGARCTTGATGCTCCTTWCCAATAAATATCGAGGGTCTTATTCTGGTGACATGATGATCGATCCTTGGCTGCCGTTTGACAAATACAAATAATCACGCTCTTATCCGTAATAATCTCATCATGTAGACTAGCCTACCTGCAAACTGTTGGCTAGAGCGCACGTGCAAAGACCAGAGATTCGCAATATAACGCAACATTAATTCTTTAAAAAAAACAGCAAATGCGACGGAAACCCATTTAACTTGTATTTAATGGTAATTAAATCGCAAAAGTTGTTTTTACGTGCACCACGTCATTACGCACAGACTGTTATACGCAACAAGTCAATGTGATGGAAACATCTTTGGTGGGAATGTGCACATATTGTTTTAATGCGGATTTTAGAATATTAGCATGAAAATCTGTCACCAATTGGATGGAAACCTAGCTATTGAGTGAGGCAGAATCAGAAAGTCAAATGATTGATGTGGAAATAGTAGAATATTAGCTATAAAGGGTATGGTGAACTCTAAGTACTGGGTGTTAGTTGCATTTAAAGGTTAGGTCAGAAAGGTGCTGTTAAAAGCAATGCAAAATATTTTCGGTGGAAACTGCTGAAAGTGTTGATATTACAATTAAACTAAAGTGCTTTGACATGTAAAGGATTGACCCAGGCTCATTTACATGTTACTGATATTTACCTGTTCACCAGAACAGAAACCGAAACTTTAGAAACTGATTTTACATAAAAAATATGAGTATGTCCTTTTGTATCATCTGTAGCTTAGTTCGATGTGAGCTGTATCCTGGCCTCTTGAAAGACTGATTTTGAAAGTGTCATGATACTGATAAAAACATGGAATGGGTGAAATGCTTTCAGTGCTTTCTTTTGATTTCCAGATAAATAGGGAAGATGGGGGTGATATRGTCCAAATAAGCCCCTCCCCTTGTGATGAAACAAGAAAACAACAAAGACTTGTGATACAAGTTGATACAACTAGGAGCTCTAACTACAGAAAATATGTACATGCATTCTAATATATATTCTTTAGCATGTTTTCATATGTAAAAGGATTTTTTTTMAACAAAACAAAATATACAGCTAATCAAAAATACACTATTAAATCTCCAGGTTGGCCGGCTTCACAGAGACATTAAAAAATACAATAAAACCAGACTTTACAGTTGGGTCGGTTACCACAGCAACGAAACAACGGAACCAGGCAAAGAGAAGAAAGAGGAGAGCAAGATGRTATAATAATGAGAGGTAGAAAGAGAGGGCAGGAGAGAGACTGGGGGCAGTTCAGTCATCATCACTGTCGCTGCCTGACTCGCTCAACTGGAGGTCATTCCCTGTGGACACACCAACACACACATTACTACATTGCAACCACCACCTACAGACTTCTATCAAGAGATAAATGATTAGTAGTAATCTCAACGTAGAGTGCTACACTGGCCCTACCATCCCTGGTACTCACTGAGCGTGTTCATCAGCTGGTTGCTGCCCTGTTGCCTGTCTGCTCCTCCATTGACCATGGGGTTGGGGGAGGGCTGGATGTGGGGGAGAGGGAGTTGGACAGGTTGAGGGGCGTCATGCTCCCTATCACTGCTGGAGCTGTCGTCYCCACTACCAGAGCCACTGGCAGAGTCAGATGAGCTGCTGCCGCTACTGCTGCTCATTTGTTCAATAACATCCACCTCCGCTCGCAGCTCTGTGCCAGGCCAGGATGGGGCGACAGAGGCAACAGAGTCAGTACACAGACAAAGTCAATAGAGAAACAASAATGWTCACTTAGTAAAAGTGGTGGCAACACATGAAGAGGCTCACCTCTCTTGATGTCATCTAGCTGGGGCTCAGGGGAGGGGTTGTCCTTGGAAGGGGAGGGGGAGGTCTTGGCCCCTGCACCAGGCTTAGTGGGGGCACGGAACTGTGCTTGAGGCTGGGTGGCAGTGGCACGCACCGACTGTTGCTCAATCCTGGCCTGGATCTTACTGCTGCCCTCCGCTCTGAAAAACAAAGTCAACAGCTGCACATCTACTGTCACAAATGATCTGCAAAACACATTTCTCCTAAAGGTTAATTGTTACTATGCATTTTTGAGACAGTGTTTTGGTTAACCCCTCACCTGGTTTTCTTGACCTGGATACTGCTGCTCAACTTCTCCAGCATGTACTCCCCAGTGTCATGATTGATGATAAGAACACAGTCTTTCTGATATGGCCGCTTATTCCCTTTGAATACTGTCATGGGTGGTGTAGAGCCCTACGAACAACACAATAACAAGTATCATGATCAAGTACACAGTTTGCTTTCATCTTTCTGAAGTGGAGTTATCAGAAAAAACTTTTGTCATTGTACAGCACAGGCAAAAGACCACAGTTGAGTAACAATGACTAAAAAACACCCACTCTTACTGGAATGTGAGGTAATGTGATGGTGACTTCCTCTCCTTTACCGACTTGCAACTCTCCCTCGCAGCTTGTGTCAATTGAAGCTGGTTTGAAATCATCTACAAGTGTGAAAGAGTGAGAAAGGCAATTGTCAGAAATACTACTTACCTGTCCAAAATTGTAATCAGTAACCTAACTTTTGGATTACGCAAACTCAGTAACGTAATCTGATTACTTTCCCCTTAAGAGGCATTAGAAGAAGTAAAAAAGGACCCATCAAATGCATTTGGTGTGTCATCATAGTGATCTGGAACAACCTTAAAACTTCTTCAGGATTGGTGGGTCCCCTGTGGGACGGTTGAGCTAACGTAGGCTAATGTAATTAGCATGAGGTTGTAAGTAACAAAAACATTTTCCAGGACATAGACATATCTGATATTGGCAGAAAGCTAAAATTATTGTTAATCTAACTGCACTGTCCAATTTACAGTAGCTATTACAGTGAAATAATACCATACTATTGTTTGAGGAGAGTGCACAATTTTGAACATGAAAAGTTACTAATAAACAAATTAGGCACATTTGGGCAGTCTTGAACATTTTTTAACAGAAATACAATGGCTCATTGGATCAGTCTAAAACGTTGCACATACACTGCTGCCATCTCGTGGCCAATATATAAATTGCACCTGGGCTGGAATAATACATTATGGCCTTTCTCTTGCATTTCAAAGATGATGGTACAAAAAAAACAAAAAAAACCTGGGGGGTTTTTCTTTGTATTATCTTTTACCAGATCTAATGTGTTATATTCTCCTACATTCCTTTACATTCACATTTCCACAAACTTCAAAGTGTTTCSTTTCAAATGGTACAAAGAATATGCATATCCTTGCTTCAGGGCCTGAGCTACAGGCAGTTAGATTTGGGTATGTCAAAAGAAAAAGGGCCCAWTCCATTAAGAGGTTTTTAATTTGCGCCTTTTTTCAGTACTGAATTGAATRTCATTGAGAAAACAGAAAGGTATTMATGTATTTTTTTGCAAACATYCTTTCTGAATTTAAAAGTAATGACCTAGCTAATGTACGCTACCTACGTTTTCAAAAGTATTTGTAATCYGATTACAATATTTYTTCTGGTAATGTACTATCGTACCGGATTAACGTTACCGTTAGTTTTTTGTGCTAGCTAACTAACAATAACTAGCTACATTGTTAGATAACRTTAGCTAGCTGACGAAGATAGTTAGCTAACGTTATCTAACTTACCAACTTGTCAAAAGGAGTGACTAAAGTTGGGTATAGTAAAATAAACGTAACATATTTACACATTTATATTTAATCAATAAAAATAGACTACTAACATCTGATGGTGTGAAATGATGATTTTGGCCTCTTCTCAAAGCTCTCTCCGAGCTTCAAAACATGTTCTTCTTTGTCCAAGAGCGGATTTGTACTCCCATTCATGACTATGCTAGAAGTTTAATATTCACATTTATTTAAATTATGCTGCGTTATAAAATTGAATGATAATAACGTAGTATATAAGATACTTCAGCTAGCTWTGCAGCTAGCTAAGCTATTTTGAAAAACAATCCCTACGTCACATGACCACTCCTTTTCCTGTTTGTTCCAGTGCTGAAATGTCACCGATAGGATCTGAGCACCCTAATTGGGTTGACCCCAAAATAAACACCGAAAAATCTGCATATTCAGCACGTTAGAATTAGTAACGATGTATTATTATATATTAGTATAATAATACGATTTTCACTCACACGAATAAGTACAACGTTTTTACTGACTGAGATGAACATGCCGGAATCATCGTAATCAAACACTGTTCCCACACGGACGAAGAAGACTACATGCCACACGCGAAGTCTTAGAACATTTCTGGAACATTTGCGTTCATAAAAAATGTATGTGAAAATATTTCGTGCATTTTCAATAACAGTCTATCTATCACTATAATGTGTTAGTGTCATCCATTAACATTAGCAGGATAATTTCATATGGATTGATGAAATAATAGATTWGAGGATGTCAAGGAAGTTCTGCTATTAGCTACTGCCGTTAATTACAGTAGTGCAAGTTATGGCACTATCAAAGCAAGACGACACAGMCAATGTTGTACTCCCTGGAGAGGAACCCAAAGACGGATTGCGATGTCTTACCCCACCTGTCCAAAGCAAAACATCTACTKGCAGGACTTTGAATGAGAAAGAGATGGAGAAACTGACAGGTGACCAGACTTTGGTGTCTGACTTCAAGCAGATGAAGTTGGAAAAGGAGGCACAGAAAAACTGGGACTTGTTTTACAAAAGGAACACAACAAACTTTTTCAAGGATAGGCATTGGACCACCAGAGAGTTTGAAGAACTGAAAGTGTGCCTTGAGGTAAGAAGATGGCGTAGGAAGTTGTTAGGTTTCCAACTAGGGGTGCATCTCAATACATTTCTCAATACGGTATGTTTCTCTCTCTCTCAGTTTGAAGCCCAGAAGCTGGTCCTGCTTGAAGCTGGCTGTGGGGTTGGGAACTGCATCTTCCCACTACTGGAGGAAGACCTTAACATCTTTGTCTATGCCTGTGACTTCTCACCACGAGCTGTGGAGTTTGTGAAGGTAAGAAGATGTACCACTGATGACCCAGAGCCAGTGGGACTTTTAACAAAACAACCCTGATATCCAGTGTCATTTTCTCTTTGTCCTCAGCAACACTCCCTGTACTGYGCTGAGCGCTGCAGTGCGTTCCAGTGTGACCTGACTAAGGATGACCTGAGGGGAAACATCCCAGTGGGATGTGTGGATGTGGCCACGCTCATATTCGTTCTCTCAGCCATCCACCCAGACAAGATGCAGCAGGCTCTGGACAACATTTACAGGGTGAGACGGGGCTGAGGAAAAGGATGAAACTGCAGTAAACACTTAACACCCTCAAAATAACTTGTGACTTTATTGACATTCTCTGTGTCAGGTTCTGAAGCCAGGGGGCATCATTCTGTTCAGGGACTATGGTCTGTATGACCACGCCATGATGAGGTTTAAGGCCGGAAACAAACTGGGAGAGAACTTCTACGTCAGACAGGATGGTACCAGGTCTTATTTCTTCTCCAAAGGTCAGTCCATTCCTCTTTCCTCTCCAACATTTTCCCTCGTAGTTATTTTAGCTTTTTTGTCTTTCTTTATTGTCTTTTTTTTGTCTTTTCGAATTACCCACAAGCAGTAAGCAGTTGGTCTGGTCTCTTCTGTGGGACTCTTTCTCTGTTTATACATTTTGAATCATGATTATTGTCTAATCTTGATWATGGTCCAGTAGTGTGGTCAAGTGCTGCTAAGAAAGACCTAGTTAAGCTGCAGCTGGTCCAGAACAGAGCGGCACGTCTTGCTCTTAATTGTAATCAGAGGGATGATATAAATACTATGCATGCCAGTCTCTCTTGGCTAAGAGTTGAGGAGAGACTGACTGCATTACTTCTTCTTTTTATAAGAAATATTAATGTGTTGAAAATTCCAAATTGTTTGCATAGTCAACTTACACACAGCTCTCACACACACACTTATCCCACCAGATATGCCACCAGGGATCTTTTCACAGTCCTCAAAACCAGAACAAATTCAAGAAAGCGTACAGTATTATATAGAGCCATTATTGCATGGAACTCTGTTTCATCTCATATTGCTCAAATAAACAGCAAACCTGGTTTCAAAAAACAGATGAAGCAACACCTCACGGCACAACGCCTCTCCCCTATTTGACGTAGTTTGTGTGTATGCATCAATAATAAGGCTACGTGTGCCTTTTTTTAATGTAGTTCTGTCCTTGAGCTGTTCTTGACTATTAATGTTCTGTATGATGTCATGTTTTGTGTGGACCCCAGGAAGAGTAGCTGCTGCTTTTGCAACAGCTAATGGGGAGCCTAATAAAATACCAAATCTGAACGTCTGTGTTTCAGAGCTCCTAGCAGACCTGTTCAGAGGGGCGGGGTTCGAGAGTGTAACCAATGAGTACGTGCTACGAGAAACAGTCAATAAGAAGGAGGGGCTTTGTGTGCCCAGGGTGTTCCTTCAAAGCAAGTTCCGAAGGCCAGACCAATTACAGGGCTCCTGAAGTCCCTTTCCTCAACAAATGTTTGAAWCCTTCAAAGGCACAAATGGACTGAAACCTTCATATATAAATGGATATCATTGGACAAAAGCCTACACTGCCGTATTGCTGATTTAAGTGCCATTTGTTTGATTATGCTTTTTTATTATTATAACTCAGTGGTGGAAAAAGTACCCAATTGTCATACATGAGTAAAAGTAAAGATAMCTTAATAGAAAATTACTCAAGTAAAAGCCACCCACTTAAATACTAGAGTAAAAGTAAAAAAAAAAAATGTTTTTAAATAGAATAATCAAAAGTAAATGTAATTGCTAAAATATACTTAAGTATCAAAAGTAAAAGTAAATGCTATACATAATTTTACATTTCTTATATTAAGCAAACCAGAAAGCACAATTTGTTTTATTTACTGATAGTCAGGGGCACACTCCAACACAGACATAATTTACAAACAAAGCATTTGTGTTTAGTGAAGTCTGCCAGATCAGAGGCAGTAGTGATAACTGCGCGTTTTCTTGATAAGTACGTAAATGTGACAATTTTCCTATCATGCTAAGCATTCGAAATGTAACGAGTGCTTTTGGTTGTCAGGGAAAATAGGAGTAAGAAGTACATATTTTCTTTAGGAATGTAGTGAAGTAAAAGTTGTAAAAAATATAAATGGTAAAGTACAAATACCCCAAAAAACTACTTAAGTAGTACTTCAATGTATTTTTACTTAATTACTTTACACCAATGATAAAACTGTATATGATGGATAATTTCTTAGAGAGAATGGTTTGTTGTGTAGTTTCAGAGTTGTTAAAGTTCCAATACTATTTTTTGCTGCCAACTTTTCTAATCATGTAATACATTTTCTTTACCACAAGGGGGCAACAAAACCTGTAAAGAAAATATGTAACATCAAGTGCTCCTTGGTTAGTCTAAATAAATATTCCTATTTTTTATCCTGCTCAATTTGTTTTATGTTTCCAGTTGATCATGTTTACCTAGCATTCATACACAATGTGCATAGTTGGCAAACCCATGTTGACTTMTAAAAATGTAAAAGTGATTTAATGTAGATGTCATGCACTTAATAATCTCTCGTGGACAGTGGGCAGGATTTGCATGTAACATATCTGACACAATTGTGCAAGATTTTAGTTCTTGGTGTCTGAGATTATTCACCTTAATGATTTTGAGTGGGCAGGATTTGTTTTAGTGCAACAGTAATAGATCCTGATATTTTTAAGTTGCCACTACATATGAGAATACCTCTGCTTTTATGTCTTTAGGCACTGAACAAAAAGCATCTGGATTCGTTTTTGAGACCACCTCTTTTTTTTCTGCCCCCAAATCCACCCATCTGTGACACCACAAAGTGACCCCTGACCCTGTAGTAGGATGAGTCAACAGCAAGAAGCTGAAATTGTTAATCACATGTAACCTTTTCAAAGACCTTACAGATGTGTGTGTAGGTTTTTTGTGTGTATTTTTTAATGTGGAACTGACCCCACCACGCATTTGCCCTTTCCAGCAGTGGACTGGGTCAGTGTGGGTTTGTGCCATGTCACCTTTGGGAGATGAGACAAGGGAACACGTGTCACTMCTCTCACATCATCAGGAACGTGAGGGCAGCTGTATCCACAGTACACGAGGAGTCTGACATTCAGTGAAATGCCACAACCCCACCAGACACCTGGGGCTCAAAGGCCAGCTCCCTTCTGGCTTTTTATAGCCTATTCTGGGTTTACTGATACAGCAAAGCACTTCCGTTTAAAATGTTTATTTATATCACCAGGTAGGTTCRCATGGGTCTGAGCATCATTTCAACATCCTAGAACCAAAGTCTTGCATCGACTTTGTTTATTTAACCAGGCAACTCAGTTAAGAACAAATTCTTATTTACAATGAYGGCCTACCCCGGCCAAACCCAGACGACACTGGGCCATTTGTGCGCCGCCCTATGGGACTCTCAATCACAGCCGGATGTGATTCAGCTTGGATTCAAACCAGGGACTGTAGTGACACCTTTTACACTGAGATGCAGTGCCTTAGACCGCTGCGCCACTCGGGAGCCCATGTTAATATCTGTCCACGAGAGATTAGTCTGAGAAAGGCTTTGCACAGTTTCACTGACATTCATCTCTGACAGAGATCTATCATTTGTTTAGAAATGGGGTTGATTTCTAGATCAGATAATCAGTGCAGCTCCCAGGTCAGACCGACCCTACTCACTGGGTACAGAACTCAATTCAACGTCTATTCCACCTTGGTTCCACGTCATTTCATTGAAACAACGTGGAAATAACATTTATTCGACCAGTGTGTGCCCAGTGSATAGTGAATATGCACAGTACCCGCCATGTCCATATCCTGTCAATAGGAAGTCTATAGCAGCACAATGAATCGTAGAGGGAGTACACAGGGGCTCCCAGTCCTATTCAAGGTCCCCATCATCACTCATCACCTGTCACCATTATAACGTTCGTGACACAGGTACACACCCTGATCCGTCCTGTACACACACATAAACAAGTGGCGCCCGTCTTTCTATCGCGTGACAAGGGGTCTTACTGATGGTCCAGGGGAATCATTATTGTGAGCCTCTACCCCCAACAATGTKCTCTTAATCTAACCYAGTCCACATTCACTCACTGCTATAACACTTGSCACTTTTCCTCTAAACATWYACAGCACTSTGATCCTTATCAGCCCTTAGGATCCTTTGTATATGAAGATGCTATAGGCACCTGGAATGTTTTGTGAAGTGGAGCCCCCATGAGTGTGATGATATTGCATAAGAGGAATGTGATAGGAGGGATTGCAGGGTATGATTTCATATTTCTCGCCCCCTCTCTTTTTSACTATCTTATTCAATTGGGCAGAATGTTCMGTGTGTCTCAGAGATAAAATATAGTACATATCTYTATCCTCAATGTTCTGCCCTACTCAACAGGACCATGCCAACATCYGCCTCTCTTATATTGCTGTCTTTTCCTTTATTGAGAGGGCACTTCCTGTAGAAAAGACTCTCGTACAGGCTCAGGCTGAGGTCAGCTCTGCTCCACAAAGTGGAAGAGAGCACTGAAGAGCTCATAGCCTTCTAGTACTCTATATCTGGAGGGGCTTGACATATCCTGTTATTCAGACTAATTCCATTGGGTGGACAGAACATGCTGACTGCTGTAGATGACCTTGTGCTTTTGATAGTAGTTACGTTGATGTAAAGTGGGAAGCTGYACGCTTGTGAGATAAGGCTAGTACACTGTTCCCTGTATAATTACTGTGGAAGGGATCCCTTCCTTAATGATATTGATATTGATTTAAGTTAAAAAATATATATATATATGTTCACAGTCCTACATGTGGCATTTTGGGGCTTATGGTTTAAAAAAGTATTGGAGAAACACTGTAGGCTWTGCAGTTATGAATGCCTATTGAAATACTAATCCTGATTTCACATTGGTTCTTGATATACTGCATACTCCCACTCCCTGCCTGATCACTGCCATCCTACATAAGTAGGCTGTATACAATATATTTGATTCTCCTAAATGAGGCATGTTATTCTCTGTYGGTGAATGGGTAGCGGATGTATTCCAAGACGGTTTTCCAAACGGGACATGACCCAATCAGATTGGAGCGCTGTGGAAAAAGTCATTGAGCTTTTCCTGACTGGTTGATTTGCTTCCTCCCGTCGTMGTGTATCATTATTAACACTGTCAGTGAACTGGAGTTCTAACAGGCCCGCTCTAGCTGGTCTGTCCGATGGCTTTAAGGTGAGCAGCCAGACAGTCTGAGTTACATAACTTTCAAAACAATCACCCTCCTCAATCTGCCCGTCTGCCTGCCAGCCATCCTCTGCTTCTCTCTTTTCCCCTCTGATGGGCATGGGGAATGAAAACAAGGGTGTCTGGATGTGGGTATGACAGAGGGAGAGAAAAAGAGAGAGCGAAAGAAGGAGCAAGTAAGCACCTGTGTTTGTGTTGACTGTTCCTGTGTGAATACAGGTCCAAGAGGTGTGTGTTTGTGTTGGACTGTTCCTGTGTGAATACAGGTCCAAGAGGTGTGTGTTTGTGTTGACTGTTCCTGTGTGAATACAGGTCCAAGAGGTGTGTGTTTGTATGTGTGGGAGAAAAAGAGGGTGTAATACCTGGATTTAGTCCCACATTGCAGAGATGCTATCCTCCTGTTCTAGCTATGGGAACAACCCAAAAAGGCAGCGCCTTGTCTGAGTACCCTGTACTTGCGTACTGTAGCTCACCTTACTATCCACGGCTGTCTAATCACGCACTGCAGCACCGATAAGGACCTCTTATATTCTGAGGTTAATGAACAAAATGGGCTGTTGAACAGAACTGTGTCTGAGGATAAGGGTCCTTCACTGATGATGTGAATGGGTGCTATTTGCCTATCTAATCATATTAAGTATATCTGGTTCACATGGTGTCTGAATCAGGATGGGACAAACACAGATAACAAGACGTGAACCTAATGGAAGATTAGATTATATGGGCTCAATAACATTGATAGGTCTATCCTGTCATCATAGTGCACTGCAGTAAAATAACTGGAAATCAAACATTCTAATGGTAGTTGAATGATAACCAARCCTTATGTTCTAATGTCAAGCAATTGCACTGATAGGTGTCATTCAAAGCCTCTATCGCTTCACAAACTCTTTATAACATTACCACCTACACATTACATTGACATACTGGGCATTCCATTACCTTAGATTGAGAGAAAGTGAGAATTTAAAAGATTTAGGTCAAAAATGTCCATGAAGAAAGGGGACAGTTCCACTCAGATGTACAAAATCCCAAATGAGTCCTGTCTAACATGATTGGTGAGTGTTTTACACAACAGCATCTCAACCTCCGAAACACAGATCGTATTGCTGGAAATAATGCATTTTAATATGATTTTTTAACATAAATGTGCCTTGTTATGGGTATGATTTCAACTTGAAGGAATTGTTTTAAAAGCTGGAAGCTATAAATCAATATATCATAAGGTTTTGATTATATAGGCCATTCCCCATACTGATATTACTTGGGGTGAGTATTTATCTAATATAGGCATACTGTACACAACTGACATGCATGATACCATRTGAATATAATTATATTTCTATGAATGATACATCATCAGATTGTTCTTGAACTCTATTTGAATCCAGACCTAATAGCATGTTTAATCTATAGGACATCCCCCAGTAATGTATTGTATCATGCATTTCTTATCGTGTTACTGCTCAATACTGGCCTACTTATGTTATGAGTACACAGTATATGGTATCTGAGAATTGGAAAAAGTGACTCTAGAATATAGGATGAAGAGAGTATCTGGTATTTTGGAGTTGGCTAATACAAAGAGGGTATCTGGTGGGCATGGCTAACTGGTCTATATGGAATGTAGGGGCAATGAATATCTGAGGGTGTTCATTAAATACCARTTTCATTAATTATTATCTGAAATCTGTAACATTCTATTTTGGGAAGAAATATATATCAAATACATTTATAAAAAGGTATTGAGTTTCCCAAATTGTATATTCAGCTTGTTATAACTGTTTTACCACAYAGTAAGTAGTCTCTGATGGTACATACATCTATCTATATRTKCATCSKKTTGGAGAGCAGAAGGGGCGTAACGTTACGCTGTAGATACCCGTACACAAGTCGTTTCATCATCACTTGCTCAGTGGCTTGGTATTGGACGCAGACAGAGCGCTGCTGTGTCAATTGACATACAAGACGATTATCAGTCTTTTGTCTTTCAATTACCTGTATATCGCTTTGATATACATATAAATATTTCAAACATCGTTTTTTATCATTGCTAACGTTGCAGTGTGATTGATCGTGTTCGTGAAACTCCTGTCGCGCGGTTAGAGCGTCTCTTGGAAATTGGCTTTGTTCGCTCCGACAGCACACAGTCCGCTTTATCATCCAGAATGGACMATTTGGAGAAAGAAAATAGGTCTGACGAAGATTCGGAATACTCAGAAGAGGAGGTGGACCCTAGAATTCAGGTACGTTATAATAACAATTGCTCTTTGTTTCAATTGAGACCAACTAATCAATTCATTTAACTGCGTTTGATACATCCACTATTCAGTGCACATCTTAAGAGTATGTATTATCCTTGGCAGAAAGTCTATCTGATTTGGGGTCTTTTTTAAAATAGTTTTTCATGTATTGATTTATTAAGAGTGTCTGTCTACCTTGAACAAAAGGTCAGTATTGTACCTGACTTAGTTGCGACGTAGGCCTACTGGTTATGTTTATGATTGTCTATGTTTTAGCCAAACTTGTTTCTGATTTAATGGAATGCATGGGAGTAAAGGCCTGACACTCAAATAGCATGTTCATCTGARTATACCTTCTGCTGCGTATTAGGCTGTTATGGTTGAAAAATAACATTGTTTAACCTTAAAAGCTATGTGCATTTAATATATCCATAAATCAAGATAGTAGCTGATTCTTGTGTTCGTTCAAACCATCACTCTGGCTAACTTCTATTGTCCAGTCTAGTATTTCAGCCTAGTGTAACACYTTCCAGATGTTGCAGACTTCCCAGATACATTCCTTTCTCTTGGCGKTGCTCAATATTCTCCTTTGCTCTCTTTCTTACAGGGAGAACTGGAGAAACTCAACCAGTCTACAGACGACATCAACAGATGTGAGACACAACTGGAGGTAAGACAGTACACACACACACACACTTTCAAGTTTAACATACATTTCCCCTCCAAAGTGCACCACATGGCTGACACTGATTTGACAATTACAAGGTGACCCACTATCAAAGAATTCCTTTCAACCATTAGACATTGACCTCTGCATATGAAAGATGATTCGTTCTGGTCATTGAGGTGGTTTATGTTGCAGAATGTTGATCTTTGGATGCTGTTAAATGTCAGTAAAGTAGTAGCACACAGCTCTGTCAGTCATATACCTTTTTGGAACTGTATTAMGGWAAAAGTCTCTTTAGGACTTCCGTTTGGGTCAAAGGAGGCATTCAGTCTATAAAATACCTGTCATTTCTAATGTTTACTGGATCCTCACTGACTTGAGCAGCATAAAGCTTAAAAAACTTGAACTTGTACAATGTTTCCATTGATCTTGAGGTTCAATGAGTGCTTGTCAGAGGGGTATTTACTTGTTTTTTGAGTTCAGATATACCCCCTCTGTGTTGTTGWTGAGTCAGCGGATCATTGTCAAATCTGTTTATTTGTAGACCCAGTTTGATGTGGTCTCAATGCACAGCTGTCTGCTGTTGGAGAAAACGGTGCACCAATCAGTGAAGCGTGTCTATTTGACATGGACTTGAGTCCTTACCAATGGCTAATATCTCCAAATAACAGATAAAGGCCTCYGTGGAAACCCTTTGCAACAGACACACAAAMACACAAACAAAATAATATCCAGTATGGTTTCTTTCTGAGACCAAGGAATGATGTACAACTTTTTTAATGCTTTGACCTCAAAGGGGMTAAACAAACAGATGTACTGGTTCACCACTTCTCAAGTTCATACCCGAGGGAAGCAGGGTTGCCGAGGGTGCTGTAGCACCCCCTAAAAAATCACAATAAAATATAAAAGGAAGAAATCTTACCTACTGCTCAGTGCAGATYTGGCAGAGCTTCTGGTGTTGATGGAGTGAGGATAGCCAGCAGCAGAGCCCAGTGGATGTAGGCCTGTCATAATGCCCTGCTAATGGACTATTGGCTGTAGGGTTTGTATTGATAATATCAAGGAGCACGTGTGACTGCTTTTGTGATAAGGSGAACAATGGCTAGAGTTCCATAACATCTGTGAGAATTTTTGTTGAATTCAGAGGCCTTTTATTAATATCAACATCACCATCCAAGTGGAATAAGATGTATCTGGGTAAAGGGTAATACAGTTACACAAATGGATTGGATTGAATTCATATATTTGTAGGTATACGACTGTGTGTTTGAGATGGTGTTCAGTGTATGAGGAGGCTGTGACAGAGGAGATGAAATGTGTCACAAAAGCAACGCTCTGCTCGACCCTGAGGTGAGAGAGATGCACTGTACTGTACCTCTGAGATCAGAGAGACTGCACTGTACTGTAACCTCTGAGAGGTGAGAGACTGCACTGTACTGTAACCTCTGAGAGTGTGAGGGCAGAGAGACTGACGGTACTGTAACTCTGAGATGTGAGGGACAGAGAGACTGCACTGTACTGTAACCTCTGAGATGTGAGAGATGCACTGTACTGTAACCTCTGAGATCAGAGAGACTGCACTGTACTGTAACTCTGAGATCAGAGAGACTGCACTGTACTGTAACTCTGAGGTGTGAGAGACTGCACTGTACTGTAACCTCTGAGGTGTGAGAGACTGCACTGTACTGTAACCTCTGAGGTGTGAGAGACTGCACTGTACTGTAACCTCTGAGATGTGAGGACTGCACTGTACTGTAACCTCTGAGGTGTGAGAGACTGCACTGTACTGTAACCTCTGAGATGTGAGAGACAGAGAGACTGCACTGTACTGTAACCTCTGAGATGTGAGAGACTGCACTGTCTGTAACCTCTGAGATGTGAGAGACTGGACTGTACTGTAACCTCTGAGATGTGAGAGACTGCACTGTACTGTAACCTCTGAGGTGAGAGGACTGCACTGTACTGTAAACTCTGAGGTGAGAGAGACTGCACTGTACTGTAACCTCTGAGGTGTGAGAGACAGAGAGACTGCACTGTACTGTAATCTGAGATGTGAGAGACAGAGAGACTGCACTGTACTGTAACCTCTGAGATGTGAGAGACAGAGAGACTGCACTGTACTGTAACCTCTGAGATGTGAGAGACAGAGAGACTGCACTGTACTGTAACCTCTGGGTGAGAGAGACTGCACTGTACTGTAACCTCTGAGGTGAGAGAGACTGCACTGTACTGTAACTCTGAGGTGTGAGAGACAGAGAGACTGCACTGTACTGTAACCTCTGAGATGTGAGAGACAGAGAGACTGCACTGTACTGTAACTCTGAGATGTGAGAGACAGAGAGACTGCACTGTACTGTATCCTCTGAGGTGAGAGAGACTGCACTGTACTGTAACCTCTGAGGTGAGAGAGACTGCACTGTACTGTAACCTCTGAGATGTGAGAGACAGAGAGACTGACTGTACTGTAACTCTGAGATGTGAGAGACTGCACTGTAATGTAACCTCTGAGATGTGAGGGACAGAGAGACTGCACTGTATGTAACCTCTGAGATGTGAGGGACAGAAGAGCTGCACTGTACTGTAACCTCTGAGATGAGAGAGACAGAGAGACTGCACTGTACTGTAACCTCTGAGATCAGAGAGACTGCACTGTACTGTAACCTCTGAGATGTGAGAGACTGCACTGTACTGTAACCTCTGAGATGTGAGGGACAGAGAGACTGCACTGTACTGTAACCTCTGAGATGTGAGGGACAGAGAGACTGCACTGTACTGTAACCTCTGAGGTGTGAGGGACAGAGAGACTGCACTGTACTGTAACCTCTGAGATGTGAGAGACAGAGAGACTGCACTGTACTGTAACCTCTGAGGTGTGAGAGACAGAGAGACTGCACTGTACTGTAACTCTGAGATGTGAGAGACAGAGAGACTGCACTGTACTGTAACCTCTGAGATGTGAGAGACTGCACTGTACTGTAACCTCTGAGATGTGGAGACAGAGAGACTGCACTGTACTGTAACCTCTGAGATGTGAGAGACAGAGAGACTGCACTGTACTGTAACCTCTGAGATGTGAGAGACTGCACTGTACTGTAACCTCTGAGATGTGAGAGACAGAGAGACTGCACAGTACTGTAACCTCTGAGATGTGAGAGACAGAGAGACTGCACTGTACTGTAACCTCTGAGATGTGAGAGACTGCACTGTACTGTAACCTCTGAGGTGTGAGGGACAGAGAGCTGCACTGTACTGTAACCTCTGAGGTGTGAGGGACAGAGAGACTGCACTGTACTGTAACCTCTGAGGTGTGAGGACAGCGAGACTGCACTGTACTTGTAACTCTGAGATGTGAGAGACTGCACTGTACTTGTAACCTCTGAGATGTGAGAGACAGAGAGACTGCACTGTACTGTAACCTCTGAGATGTGAGAGACAGATGACTGCACTGTACTGTAACCTCTGAGGTGTGAGGGACAGAGAGACTGCACTGTACTGTAACCTCTGAGGTGTGAGGACAGAGAGACTGCACTGTACTGTAACCTCTGAGGTGTGAGGACAGAGAGACTGCACTGTACTGTAACCTCTGAGTGTGAGAGACTGCACTGTACTGTAACCTCTGAGGTGTGAGGACAGAGAGACTGCACTGTACTGTAACCTCTGAGATGTGAGAGACAGAGAGACTGCATTGTACTGTAACCTCTGAGATGTGAGGGACAGAGAGACTGCACTGTACTGTAACCTCTGAGGTGTGAGAGACAGAGAGACTGCACTGTACTGTAACCTCTGGGTGTGAGAGACAGAGAGACTGCACTCTACTGTAACCTCTGAGATGTGAGAGACAGAGAGACTGCACTGTACTGTAACCTCTGAGATGTGAGAGACAGAGAGCCTGCACTGTACTGTAACCTCTGTGTATCAGCTAGAGGAGAAAAAGGGAGATGGTGAAAATGAGAACAGAAAAAGGGATGGATTAGAGTGGGGGAGGAATGCATTACGAGGAGAGATGGAGAAAGGGGGACCCATCCTCTGAATTGTCTCTATTGAGCAAATGGCAAACAGTGGTGGTGGAGCATCCATGTATTTGGTTCCTTGATCTTCATACACACTGAATGGGAAGGAGCTAGGGTTCAGGGCTAGGGTTCAGGAGCTAGGGTTCAGGAGTAGGGTTAGGGGCTAGGGTTCAGGGCTAGGGTTCAGGGGCTAGGGTTCAGGGGCTAGGGTTCAGGAGCTTAGGGTTCAGGGGCTAGGGTTCAGGAGCTAGGGTTCAGGGGCTAGGGTTCAGGGCTAGGGTTCAGGGGCTAGGGTTCAGGAGCTAGGGTTCAGGGGCTAGGGTTCAGGGGCTAGGGTTCAGGAGCTAGGGTTCAGGGGCTAGGGTTCAGGGCTAGGGTTCAGGGGCTAAGGTTCAGGGGCTAGGGTTCAGGGTTCAGGGCTAGGGTTCAAGGGCTAGGGTTCAGGAGCTAGGGTTCAGGGCTAGGGTTCAAGGGCTAGGGTTCAGGAGCTAGGGTTCAGGGGCTGGGTTCAGGGTTCAGGGCTATGGTTCAGGGCTATGGTTCAAGGGCTAGGGTTCAGGGGCTAGGGTTCAGGAGCTAGGGTTCAGGAGCTAGGGTTAGGAGCTAGGTTCAGGGCTAGGGGTTGCTTTCAGACATGGTGTTTGTCCTCAGATGCCAGCTTGTTGCAGGATGACTGATGATGTCACAGGAAGTGTGTGTCCCTGCCCTGTTCTCACAATTGGCCTTCCATCCCTCAGATTTGAAACGGTAAAGGAAGGATATCTTAGTCAGAACACTGCCGCAGATTTATTATAGTCTCTTTACATAAATCCCATGGTCAGATTTAACTTTCAAAGAACTGAAAACAATCCAATAAACTTATTGCATAAGTGCATATATTTTTTTCCACACTGACATCTCCAGGAATCTGTTTTCATGCTTGTTTTTGTTTCTCTGTCACCATGATGTCTCCTTCTGGACGTCACACTTGACCCCACTTGCTTGTTCTCAGAAAAATCTCCTCTGCCTTATCTAAAACGGTTTCAAGGCAAATTAATGTCTCGGATTAGATTAGGTTTGATATGATTGAAAGTAGTCCTGTTATTGGCTTTATCAGCATGCTTAGCTGGGGCTTTTACTTCTGACCACTCCAACCGATGCATAAACATTAACAGTAGCTGATGGTGTGTCGCATAAAAGGCTATTTMCTATTATAATTTTCATATGGCCATTTCTTTGTTAATTGCCTGTTTGCTTCTGTCTGAAGGTTACATCGACATAGCTACCCCTGTTAACTTGATCAAAGACTAATGCAATTTTAGGACACTGGCCTTTTCAATTCTTCTAATCGAAGGAGGGAGAGCCCCAACTCGTACGTCAAAATTCATTGAATTACCTTAAGAGTCTGAATGAATACTCTGGTTTCGTGAAATCATGCTGCGTTTAATTTAATATTTGCTGTCAATTGTTAACTCCGGTTGGTTAAACGGTTAAGAACAATGACGTCATAATGTCATTGAGATGACTGGTGAGTCTTCTATGACCTTTGTGAACATTCATAGCAAGCAAAGGGTTGGAGGTTTGCTACAGTCCTAGCTAACCCTTTCTCCCTGTTTTCYCTCCAGGATGCCAGGCAGAAGTTCCGCTCGGTGCTGGTTGAGGCCACGGTGAAGCTGGATGAGCTGGTCAAGAAGATTGGGAAGGCGGTGGAGGAGTCCAAACCCTACTGGGAGGCCCGGAGAGTGGCCAGACAGGTGAGACACCACTGGATGGACAGGGGGACTACAGGCTGGGGGTAGTCACTCTGCTCATATTGATCTAAGAAACAGTCCAAAATCTTTTATTTATTGGAAATGCTTTATTTGCCTATTTCACATTCTATTTGCCTAGTTTCTTTGGGATTCATTAAAACCAGCACCATTGCGTACTCTTTGATACCAGGTTGACTACCACATAATTTCTAAATACTGGGGGGGGGAGTGGCTCTGTGTGAAGCTGTGATCTTGGTTCCCTATTCTGCAAAGCCGTAGTTATTGTTAGAGGAGAGCTGCTTCCACCTGCTCATCTAGATAAGAGCCCTGCAGCTGTAAACAGTCAGAGAGGAATCGCCAGGACCAAACCAGACGTGAAAAGGTTTTTAAAGGCCAATGGTTCCTCACTTCTTCTCTTATTTTGTTCCCTCTGGTTGTTCTTAGCTCTGCTTTGGGCATTGTGTTCCTCTCATTTAAGCARCCTCTATATGTCTTCTTAATGAGAATGCACCTTTGTGTGGTTGTGATTTATGTTAATGCCCCAGACAAMGCAAATGAAGTTTCCTTATGGAAAAGGGAAGTTATTCTAAGTTTGAGGATATTGGATTGTATGAGTTCCTCTGTCTACCTTTTGCACATATACTCAGGTGCGCGACCCCCCCACATTGAAATATCATTTTTGTCCCCCTGCAGTTTTATCATTGCACTGTGATACAAAAAGCGGCATCAGTGTACTTCAGGACCATGCGGACGCCTAAGAGCAGTCGGGTAGCATGGTGCTGCTGTCTGCAGCTGCTGTCTCTGTGTGTTGCGCTTTTTCTCCAGGTTGTAAAAGCATGCAGATCAGAAACTGGCTACTCTTTATTTGACTGATGTAGCTGGCAAGTTAACAGCTGTTTGATTTAATACTTTTTTTTAAATTCTCAGTGCTGAGCTAGTAGTGTAACTGACATGTAACGTTAGCTAATGTTTCATCCCCTCTCGTCTGAAGAGAATGAACTAGCTAGCTAGTAGCTACCACAGCCAGTTCAGCTTTAGCCTCTAGCTATCTGTCAGGGAGCAGCATCTAACAGCTTAAGTGTGTATGGAAATGTTTTGTAGCCTTATTGTCCCGTCTCAACAGAAGTAAATTAACTTGGCTAGTTTTCGCCAGTTGATGGACCATTAGAGCTAGCCAAAAGTTGGCTAAGGTTAGCTAGCTACATCACTAACTTTAGCTATTATTTTTGCCTCAATCACACTAGACCTGAATCAATAAAACCAGCGGCCAAACGATTGAASACCGATATTCATCTGAGCAGGATCAGATGGTGACAGGGGTCTCAGCAGGGCCAGTCAAATAGGGAAGACCAGTCTGTGACGGCGCTGAGGTGAACTTTTGCAAAACCAACACTTTATCTCTCTGTGCAGYAAACACTGGACAAGCCAGAAGCTTCAAAGATTTATAACATTTTAAGGCAGTCTGACAACCCTCTAAAGTTGATTTACAAACTGTATCGAGGGTTGATAGAGGCYTTTCCTGATGACACAAAACATGTCAAACAAAAATGTGACGAAGACCTGGGAGACACTACTGATGATGGATACCGATATGTTTGAATGCCCAGTCATGTTCATATAATCTCAGACATAAATGACTGCAGTTTAAGACCATCCATAGAACGTTATCTATGCCAGTAAAACTGAATATCATGCACTCAGAAATGTAGTTCCTCTGCTGGGGGTGTAAAACCTGAAAGGGGACATATTTGCATATGTTATGGTCTTGTGGCTGAATTCAGGAAAAGAGTATGTTCTTTTATCTCAGCATGTCTACAGATTCTCCCTTCTCGCTGTTTTTGTTTGCTGTGTAACCTAGCATTTGTAGCGGCTAAGAAATGCATTGCTATTAATTGGAAGGTTGGTTATCCTCCCAGAATGTTACAATGGATGGCAGAAATGTCAAGTTATGCATCACTAGATTTGATTTATTACAAGATTAAGGGTATACTGTGCATCTTTCAGAAGGTCTGGGTGCCTTATATGGAATACTTTATGACAAAAAGGGTCTGTATTGAAAAGACGAGATTTTTTTTAGCCGAGCAGTTATTTTTTTCATTGGCACACTGGTCTGATTTGCACTGGTCTCAGTGGAATAATCCATTGAGGAGGCCACGGGGATGGCACGGTCCAAGAATATGGGGATTGTGGCTCAGATGCACAAGGCACGTCTCTCCAGAATGCGCGCTCTCCCGCCATTTCGTGTGTATTCATTGTTTCACAACTTCATCGTGTGCCTTGTTTGCTGTGTCTATCAATTCCCCATTACATTTATCACCAGTAGTAGCCTACATTTTACCATTAATTCCAATTATTTCTAATCTGAAATGTTTGTTTGGTTATGGTAATTTCTGTTAATGCATTGAATATATTTTAATTGCAGTCATTTATTGTTCTTATTTTCGGAGTAGATATGTGAACTCACAACCTTTGCTACACTTCTGAGAAACAAGTTTTTATTTCATTCCATTTATTGAGGTTTTCAATGTTTAATCGTCTTTTGTTTGAAACGCTCCTGTCAACTAAGGATGCTGATTACACATATAGAAGTAGGACTAATCTACCTGGCCTGCACATATAGAAGTAGGACTAATCTACCTGGTTACACATATAGAAGTAGGACTAATCTACCTGGCCTGCACACAAATATAGAAGTAGGACTAATCTACCTGGTTACACATATAGAAGTAGGCTAATCTACCTGGTTACACATATTAGAAGTAGGACTAATCTACCTGGCCTGCACACAATATAGAAGTAGGACTAATCTACCTGGTTACACATATAGAAGTAGGACTAATCTACCTGGTTACATATTTAAAGTAGGACTAATCTACCTGGTTACACATATAGAAGTAGGACTAATCTCCCTGGTTACACATATAGAAGTAGGACTAATCTACCTGGTTACACATAGAAGTAGGACTAATCTGCCTGGCCTGCACACAAATATAGAAGTAGGACTAATCTACCTGGCCTGCACGCAAATATAGGCTCATAAATTGTTCTCTATAATAGTGTGGAGCTTCTCCAAGTAATTTTTCTTCACCTCAAACATCAAGTAAACAAAGTCTGTTTTTACAATCAATTGAGAATGACAATAGTTTATCAAAGTATTTGAACGATATTTCCAGCTCTYTCCCTTTCGATAAACATTTGACAYGAAAGTGAAAAATGTWAAGYTCTGATCCAGTGGAAACGTCATAAAATACCTGATTACTTCATATCGCTTTCACAAATGSCCRACAGCTGTGTCTGTCCAGAGCTCACTGCTGCGGGAAACTCTGAGGGCCCAGAATATTTCACACAATGTTTCAAGTTTGCTAGCAGAAGTTTCTGGGTGACCCAGTTGATAGTTGATACAATGTTTCAAATTCATTGCAGACAGGCCATGCGTAGCCAATGTGATTCATAKGATATTTATTTTTATCAGGATATTTTCTACCTGCAGGCTGCAATGTTTTTATGTGTTGCTTTATGTACTCTATTTTTACATAGTTGGCAATGCAATAAAAGTTACTTTTAGATTTTCATAATTTTCATTTAGATAGAATGTAAATTAACCACAGACAATGATTTTGAGATACAAAGACTTATAAATTAAACTGTACCATGAAAATGTGCATATAAAAATCATAACTAGCATGCAGATTGGTAGAAATGGTAAGATAAATTGGCCCTCCAAATAGAAAAGGTTGCAGAGTGCTGGTGTAGCCTATTGCCGGCAACTTCAGAAGCGTAATTCTGCGAAGCGGGAGCAGCGGGATTTTTTTCTTTTTCTGGCTAAGCTATCTTGATCTCTGGCTCTCTCTTGAGTCATTTGTGTGTCTTAGTTATTTAATCAAACAGCCTGCCTAAAGCATCAGACAAGTYCAGTACATATAGTTGATTTTATTAAAAYACTTAGGGTGTGTCTATATATAGTAAAATAYACGTTTTAAAATTTCGACCAATAAAAGAAAAGACTACTCTTGGTTGACCAAGATTTTATTTTTGTCGGTGACAGCCCTAGTAGATATGCATAAAATKAGCTTCAGATGCCCAGGTTATGTCCCCCTCAYTTCTAAAACCAAAGTTGCACCCCTGYATCTACTGGCCCAGTTATTTCACTGAAAGCAATGGTATGAAGCCATGATGTGTTGTTCAGGGGTTCAATAAGAGTTTGGCACATACTCGAGGGATTGAGACTGAAACTTAAAAAAACAACTCTGTGGCTCTTATTTCCACACTAGGTTGGCAGGTATCTTAATTATGAACAAGTGCAGGACTCGCTTGTGTGTCATACAATGCTGAGCTCTGCAACAAGAAGTCAGTGGGACCTGACTGCATAGGGCGATTCTAGGGCAGGCGGGCGGGCAGGCAGGCAGGCAGGCAGGCAGGCAGGCCTCATCGATCGATGGTGTGGTTAGGAGCATTACAAAGCGGTTGAGATTGAAATGGATCAAAGGTGCAGTAAATGGCTGCCTCTCTGACATGGTTGAGTTAATCAACCTCACAGTGGTGACTGGAGCAGAGCCCATCCTAACACAGCAGTCCTGAATCAATTATGCAACAAACACTCTTCCTCTCTTTCCCTATCTTCCTATTCCTCTATACTCTATCCTCCTCTGTCTTCCTCCTCTTCTATTGCAATGTATCTCCACCTCCATCTTTCCATTCTCCTTCAGTGGGTGAGCATGTACACAACTTTGAACTTGAATCATTGTTTGCCCAGAGGGGTGGAAATTCTCTATCTCTCTGGTTTGTTGAAGTAGCCTACATGAGCAATACATTATTATTTGCTTTAGAAGGCTAATGATAAGGTACACAGGAAGTGGCAGCGCTGTGGAAAAATGCCCTTGACTTTGGTCTAGATATACACMCACACCATAACTCAGGCTTTTGCATAACAAAACAATAGATGGTTACTTACCTTAGATGTTGAGAAGACTTRCTAGTATATCCTGAGGTAGTACGTGTCACAAGTTAATGGCTGACTGCCCTTGTAAGTGGATCAGAGACGGCTTGACTCGGCCRGAAAGTTTTTTACTGTATGTTTCCCGGGGGTCACTTGGGCACCCTGCACTTTCTTTGACAGCTCCCATTTTTAAAGTGCTGAATCAGAGTGCMTCAATTGCTGCAGTCACCGGTAGTGTAAAATGATGAAAAGTGTTTTTCTTATACCTCATGAAATATGTTTAGTTTCCTTCTCGTTCACCTCAGGTTTGAAGAGTGTGACTTGACAAAAAGTAGACCAGTCATAATTTGGARTTGGGATTGGAATTTGGTTTACTTTCTGAATTAACTGGAAGTGAAACAGAATTGACCCCATCCCTGGTTAGCATTAAACATTGAAGTCCTATTGCCCTTCCCTCCCAGCTGCCCCATCTTGTCTGGAGAGTAGGTGCAGCTAGTGGGGGGAAAGGTGCAACAATAGAGAGGAGGAGAATGGTGATGGTGATGTGTTGTGGCTGGTGCAAGATTTGGGCACAGTCTACCTCCCCCCTCTATCTCGCCCCCTCCCTCTCGCTCTCTCCTGCATGGCCTGTTACCGACAGTGATTACCACATAGCTGAACTGAAGTGCACAGTCGTGATCGTCTCACCCCCTGCCTGCCTCAGTCATCTAACCGCAGTGCGTCTGGAGGTGGGAAGAACGAAGGAGAGACGGAAAATGAGAGAGAGGAGGGGAGATGCCTGAGGTCCAGAACAGAGGAGACAGACTGTGGATATGTCTGTGAGATTAGTTATGAACTGACCTCCATGATGGCCATAGATTGAACAGATGTGGGGCTTAGTGGTTTCTGGCTGGGGGAGGAAAGCAATGAAAATCCTTCAGGCCTGGAGGAGATCATCCAGTAGATTGGTTGGATTTGGTACAGCTGGAATAGATTCAGACTGGGGGAGAGAGCTGTCTCTAGCTGATGTATGGGATTGTTCTCTGGCTCTGAGTCAAGGGCAGATGGATCACAGATAGGAAGGAGACTATAGGTCCCTGCACATCTTTGTCAGAGGCTGGGGGCTCTAATACGTCAACCTGTCACCGTAGTGTCCGGGATAAAGCAAAAGGACTGGGAAAGAGTTTGTAGGAATTTATATGGTCATACTGTAATCATTGCATTTTATTACAATCCCAACATGCATTCTTGCAGTGCAAGAAGAATGTTGTCATGTCTTGCCCTGGAAAGTTACTGGCTGTGGTAGAATAGGGAACCTTGTGCAGTCTCCTTTACCGCCACAGCAACTCAGTTCCATTTATTACAGAACAGCTAGTATATCCCTGAGGGTATGGAGATTGGGTTAAGACGGTTACTGTCATTTTGTAATCCTGCAAAGTCAAGAGACCATCTGTGACCTGTCTCTTTCTCTCCTGYGGAGAGAGGTTTTGGCATGCTTATAGCACTGAGCGGGTGAGGGTCATGGGGGCTAGGATGGGATGGAGGGAAGGATGGAGAGGGGGAGCAGAGACAAGGTCGTGGCTGCTGGAGCCATGCTCTGGCCTCCTGGGAGGTGGGAGGCCAGCCTGTCCTGTGGTGCATGTTGATGCTGGTCAGCCCTGGTTACATCACTGCTTCAGCAAGCAGGACTGGAGCTGCTTTAATAATGGCAGCTCAGCTTGACAATGACTCAATACAGCTGTGTGTGAGCTGTGCATGTGGCTATTGTTCTGGTTGGCTAACGTTTGTGTGTGTGGGTGTCAACAGGGGCAGACTGGGACCTGAAATTAGCCCTATMATTTCTAACTCGCCGGCCAATTTATTTTCTCGAGGCCCCYACACCAGCCCATTTCTYTCCCCATAGTTAGCCAAATAATTATMATTTTGCTCTAAAATCCCAAGTTAGACAGGCCCTCTGGGCTAAAAATGGACCAGTCCATCTGGCATTTCGTGCAGTCCGCCCCTGGGTGTCAACGCTTGCTGTCCAAGCCTGCAGYCATGGAACATTGTATGAGTGTGCTGAGGAATCCAAGAGGCAGCTGTTCATTACAAGTGGTGCTTCAGCACATTAGACGTGGACTGGAACACTGAAGTTAAGCAATGGTTAGGCAACCACTTGGAACAAGTGGCTTGCATTTCCATGTCCATGCCTGAACAWGGTTGTCCTTCACTTTGCCTCAGAGAACATTCAGACTGGCCTGATCGATGTACAGCTTCTAGGTTGTTATAGCATCAGACCATGAAGCATGATTAAGACGAGCTCTCCCTGAGTCATGTGCGGTCTAACGACTTCTCCAGGATTAACTCTGTGGGTCACTGACATATCTAGGCCAGTCACAATTTGTTTGTGTCTCACAGCAAAATGAACAGTCTCAATCGGGACACAATTAAGGCCAAGGCTAGTGAAGCGTGACTGYAGAGAGGCATGTTYACTATCTGACTGTAAATCATTGACMTCCAATTGAAAAGGCCCTTTTCATCCCATCTCACTCCCTTTTCACCAAGATTAAATCAGTTAATTCTCTTGGAAAATAGCTGTGTGTCTGTGTTCTCTTCTGAAAGCTGATACTATTCCAGTGTTGATAGCCTATGCTGAGGAATGTTTCGCTGAAACGCTCTGGTCTTTGAAGTGTTGGCACGTCTTGTCAAATTTATCCTGTGAAGATTATAGGAACGCTTTATATTTCAAAGCTTCTCTTACATGCGTGCAGCCATGGAGGCAAGYGTGAATATGTAGMAAAGAGATGTTTATCTGAACATGTGCCGGTTCACCAAATGAATACTCTGTTCGGGCTCCGAAGAGCGCAAGCTCTGAATTACTTAAAGGCTGTGTAGAGCGGGATCTGATTSTCTTATGCCCAAAGAGAAAGCGTGGTCTTATTATGAAGTTCTACTTTACTTACACTTGCATGTGCACGCGTTGGTGCTTGTTTGTTTTACAGAGCCCTACTGATTTAAAATATGAGTAGGGCTGTAATTATTTGATCAATTATTTTCCTGTATTTGAGTTACTATAGATATGGGTTGATATGTAATACACATGAGGGGAAAGGAGTTAACCATGAATGTTTAAGTACCATATTTAATGAAGCAGTTTGGCGCCTGTTAATCATTATCTGATGTAACTATGTACTAATGATCTTACCTTTGACCTGTATCAAGTGTCTGCCAASTGTTGAATGGTGTGTAAAATTTGCCTCCCAACTGGATTCGAGGATACACTGATAGTGTTTCTGTGACACTGTGATTCATCTTTCTAGAGGCCAAATAGAGAGGACAGTCCTTAGAGAGGACAGTGAATAACAACACAATAATTAATTGTAATGTGCTGAATAAATAGACTAATGCCTCCACTTCCATCCATCTCCCCGCCTCYGTAAAAATCCATCTCTCTSTCCCTCTTCCCTCCGGTCGTGAGTTCCTGAGAGGCCCAGCTTTGAAAGGTGGCTGAGAAATTATGCTCAAGTCTTTAAAAAAAATGTTTAACACCATCACYGTGCAGCTGAAAATGAAGGGTAAAGATGGGATGAGTAAACTGAAAAGAATAGAATGATGGATCACGGTGGCAGCAGGACTGAAGTGGTGATGGAGGAGAAGAGTAGGCAGAGGAGAGATGGATTAAGGAGAAGGGCTGGGTTGCCAATCATTTATAGTGGAGCAGGTGTACAGCAGTAGGCCTGCTGTGAGAAGTCTCTCTGTTGGAATTCTGTTAATCTGCAGTATACAGTAGGAACAGAACACTACTAAATACGAATAAATGTACTTATATATTTATAAAGTACATTCGGAAAGTATTCAGACCCCTTTTTCCACATTTTGTTACGTTACAGCCTTATTCTAAAATTGATTAAATTGTTTTCTCCCCCTCAATCTACACACAATACCCCATAATGACAAAGCAAAAACAGATGTAATTTTTTGTGTGCAAATGTATAAACAAAAATATATATCACATTTACATAAGTATTCAGACCCTTTACTCAGTTCTTTGTTGAATTACCTTTGACAGTGATTACGCTACAAGCTTGGCACACCTGTATTTGGGGAGTTTTTTCTCTGCAGATCCTCTCRAGCKCTGTCAGGTTGGATGGGGAGCTTCGCTGCACAGCTATTTTCAGGTCTCTCCAGAGATGTTTGATCGGGTTCAAGTCCAGGCTCTGGCTGGGCCTCTCAAGTACATTCAGAGACTTGTCCTGAAGCCASTCCTGCGTTGTCTTGGCTGTGTGCTTTGGGTCGTTGTCCTGTTGGACGGTGAAYCTTCACCCCAGTCTGAGGTTCTGAACGCTCTGGAGCAGGTTTTCATCAAGGAACTCTCTGTACTTTGCTCCATTMATYTTTTCCTCGTTCCTGACTAGTCTCTCAGTCCCTGCCACTGAACTGGTGGCATAATGCTGCCACCACCATGCTTCACCGTAGGGATGGTACCAGGTTTCCTCTATACGTGACGTTTGGCAACCAGTCCAAAGAGTTGGTTTCATCAGACCAGAGAATCTTGTTTCTCATGGTCTGAGAGTCCTTTTTCTTTTTTTGGTGGCTTTTGGCAAACTCCAAGCGGGCTGTCATGTGCCTTTACTGAGGAGTGGCCTCTGTATGGCCACTCTATCAYAAAGGCCTAATTGGTGGAGTGCTGCAGAGATGGTTGTCCTTCTGGAAGGTTCTCCAATCTCCACAAAGTAACTCTAGATCTCTATCAGAGTGACCATTGGGTTCTTGGTCACCTCTCTGACCAAGGCCCTTCTCCCCCGATTGCTCATTTTGGCCAGGCAGCCAGCTCTAGGAAGAGTCTTGGTGGTTCCAAATGTCTTCCATTTAAGAATGATGGAGACCACTGTGATCTTGGGGACCTTCAATGCTGCAGAAAGGTTTTGGTACCCGTCCCCAGATGTGCCTAGACACAATCCTGTCTCGGCTCTCTACGGACAATTCCTCCGACCTCATGGCTTGGTTTTTGTGTGTGCCTTTCCAAATCATGCCCAATCAATTGAATTTACCACAGGTGGACTCCAATCAAGTTGTMGAAACATCTTAAGGATGATCAATGGAAACAGGATGCACCTGAGGTCAATTTCAAGTCTCATAGCAAAGGGACTGAATACTTATGTAAATAATGTATATAGACACACAGACAGACAGACAAATAAGGTATCTGTTTTTAATTTTTAATACATTTGCAAAAATTTCTAAAAACCTTTTCGCTTTAACATTAWGGGGTATTGTGTGTAGATTGACGAGGAAAAACATGTATTTAATCAATTTTAGAATAAGGCTGTAACGTAACAAAATGTGCMAAAGTGGAAGTCTGAATACTTTCMGAATGAACTGTAAGTGTGCCACTAAGTAGCCTGCTATCTAGGAGTGATTCCTGCTGAAGTAAATTAAAGACATAGATAGATGCACAAAGAACATYGTGCTGTACAGTATTATGCTTCAATGCAGTATTATTTCTATGAACTGAGTCAGCCATTAGACTTTGTCTGGTGAATAGTTCTTTCTCCAGAGATCATTCCTTGTACATTAGACTAAGTGTTCAACACWGGATGCACATAGGGTGTTCCTGGGAGTGGGGCATGTTTTCTCAGCATGTAGTCYGCTTGTTGGGKTTAGTGGGAAAAYAATKATGCAGARSGATTTTAAAGTAGATCACTGAATGTGCGTACGGAGCGAGGGAGAAAGACGGAGAGAGTTGTCCAAATGAGAGCGTGTGTATGTTGCAATTCTCATGAACAACATGCCAAACTATTTTGTGAAAGAGGCCCCGGTTGAATTCCTAGGCATTCAAACTCATGACTCATCCATACAGTGAAGTGATAGACACTGGTTAGCATGTGRTTGGACCCAACTCTCTATGTGCACGCCAAGCCCATCCATGTCATGAGAAGGTCTGTGAATGGGTTGTGTGATCACCACAAGGCAGAGGTTGTTTAGTTCGTGCTGAGTTGGCATTTGGAAGGCTAATCAAATTACCATAGTAGGGAATGGGATGTTGTCTAAAAAATKGAATATCTTGGCTTGCAGATCCTTGTCTAGTAGAGTCTTGACGTATACCACATACTGCTCCATAGGTCATGATGAGAGCAGGAAATAATGATCACTTCATTTCACTTCATTTCACTTGTTTTCTTTGCGGTGACTCAATGTGTTCCTCTCTTAAATTAGTTCAGCAGAATCTCTAGTCACATGAGATCCTGTTGGAATTTTTCTCTGCTGTGACTTATTCATAAGTTGCTTGCAGCCAAGGAGACATGTCAGTGTAGATCTCCCTTCACTTCCTCCCAAACTAGTCAGACTACTTTAACTGAACAATAGTTCAGTTGGGATTTSGTTTTTGGCAGATCAGAAATGTTTTATCCTCCTTACTGTAAAACGTTGGAATGATATTTAACCTCTACAGGAAATGTACCCATTTCCTGTATCTGCCCACACAGATACAGTAAATCACCTTCCCTAGACACGCTATTGGTGGGTTTGGGGCAAAGTCTTGAGTCAACGCTTTACTAGTACCCACAGAGCAGAGAGGGGCTTAGGGTATTAGCGCTAGCTACAGGGGGTTTCTGTCAGTTGCTATGACTGACAGATTAGAGAGGAAAATTGGATAAATGAGTAAAGGATTAGCTTTGCAGCAATGCAACACACACACAGGAAGTCTAAGTCTAAGCTTCCACTTTGTAYTGTACCTTACCGTAACTGAGGCTGGAGGAGGGAACTGTTTTGGAGTTTATCYGTTACTATGTGACTCGGTTGGGCTAAAATAAGGACAGAGAGTAAAGGGGTAATACTTGTATGTTCTCTCTGGCRGCAGTCTACRATGTTTTGGTTGACCTCAGAACAGAACATTCAGAGTGGGTASGGAGGGATGTTTTAAAACAAAGCTGKATGTTACTGATACCTTCTGATAGAACCAATAGAACCAAAGATACCAATAGGAAAACAAGATGTGGAGCCTTGTTTTACACACACATGCAGACAGACAGACATGCAGACAGACAGACACGCACAGACGCACGCACAGACATCTGTACGCACAGACGCACGCACAAGCGCACAGACGCACGCAACACGCTCACAGACGCGCACACAGCCAGCCCGCACAGACACACAGGTGAAGTGTTTGACAATAACTCTATTAGCTGTGAGGTCTTTGAGCCCTAAATCTCTTCCCCTGCTGTATACAGTAAGTGTCAAATGAGACGATGCAGGTATACTTTGCTTATACAACCATATGTCATGCCGTCATGACCTTTGTGTTTTCTCCTAAATTAGTCCWTTTGATGTTAGGAACATCTTATGTACAAGACAGTTTGGCGTGTTTCCATAGTCAGTCACAAGGACCTTCGGTGGCCTGTTTGTTATTTCGCCTAGTTGCTATTTTCCATGCTGACTCAACAGCTGATTTGGTTTATTCCTGTCAATGTTTGAGCTGAGAGTTTTGTGTGTCTCTTGTTTTTAAAAACAGCATTTTATGAGAAGTGCTTACATTGTAGTTATATAGAGACACTGGATATAGTCATTTCTTGACTGAAGAGCCCATTGTTAATTTTCTGCGAGAGGAAAGAGTTCTCTTGAGGTGTACAGATCAAGGATTTGGCCTAGTATGGGCATTGGCCTGCTGCCAGTAGGGGCAGGGGTTCAACACMTATGGCCAGACATGGCCCACRTAATATTTTATRGTGACAGAGAACTTGGCTGGCGACAGAGTGTCATGATCTCTTGCGGTGCCCATCTGGCGGGCTGTCACTCTACCCGTTGCCCAGGCCCAGCTAGAGACCCAGTCATGAAGTATGTCTGGTAGGGTCTCATCCCATCTGTTGTGCAGATGATTCTGCAGGAGACCCAGTGAAGGTCTGGTTCTGTGGCTGATCTCAGTGCATATCTGAAATGTTGTCTCTCTACCCATTGCCCAGGCTCAGCTGGAGGCCCAGAGAGCCACCCAGGACTTCCAGAGGGCCACGGAGGTGCTGCGTGCAGCCAAGGAGACCATCGCCCTGGCAGAGCAGAGGCTCTTGGAGGAGGACACAAGGCAGTTTGACTCAGCCTGGCAGGAGATGCTCAACGCCGGCACCAGAGGGAGGAATCACGTCTGCATGGGGGGTGGGGGGTGGAATTGGGTGCTGCGAAGTGCATTTGTGCAGCATGACTGTTACTATTCAAAGTTAGAAGGCAAAATGTGAGATGCGAATTGATGCTTTTACAAGTTAAGAAGTCACATTTCAACATTTCTATGTAGCTGCGAGACTGTGTTCTGATTGGCTGTTTTGTACTTATTGGCTCCCGTGTACTTGGCTGTTGCAGGTGATGGAAGCGGAGCATACAAAGACGCGAGGAGCTGGTGCAAACAGGAGACAGCAGCCAAGTACACGGCAGCCATGGGCTGCATGAAACAGCTGGAGAAGAAAACTCAAAACGCACCATCAACAGTCAAGTGAGTCATATGACTGCATTGCGAACACAACCAACTAACTGTAGTTAAGACTGAAAGTCCAAATGTGAACTGATACGAACCACTGCATCAATACAAAATGGTCTGCGACTCATACATTACACATCCATGTTATTTGTCGACGTGGAAAGTGATCTTTCATGTTAAGAGATTTTCAGTAGCTTGAACAAAGGTCACTTGAACAAAATAACATGAATACCTACACAACTGTGCACAAAGGGTAACTGGTGCGTGCGCAACAGTGGAGGCGCTGAGGGGAGGACGGCTCATAATAATGTCTGGAAAGAAATGAATGGAATGGCGCCAAACACATGAAACCCATGTATGTAATGTATTTGATACCATTCCACTTATTCCGCAAGCCTGTCCTCCCCAATTAAGGTGCCACCAAACTCCTGTGGCGTGCAAGTGTCATTTTCGACCTTTGATGATGAAGTAGTGGCAGTTTTTGTTCCTAGCAGCACAAAGACAGACAATGTGGTGGTGTTCTGGTTAGTATATGCTGTCACGTTTTTACAAAACTCCATAGACTGGAGGTCTGTGTTGGGGAGGGAGTGTAAAGTAGTTTCCCTGCTGTGACTGAGGCTGTTGCCAATCCATATAGTCTTAAAAAGCTTSCTTGTCTCCTTTCCGTCATGACCACAGATCATGTACTTGATATGTGTAATCAGTATGGTTGAAACCTATTAAGTGTCATGAAGATGAGATGAGAAAAGAGACAGTTTTAGAGTGTTGGGACTGAGCCTGTCTTGTTCTGTGTTGCCTCAGCTCTCTGTCTAATCCTTTCTCCACAGTTAGCTCATCTAATGTGATAACCCTATATCTCACCCTTTTGCCTTGGTGATATGTACACAGGTGTTCTGAGTTGTTGTCATCGCCTCTAATCTTTCTCCTTCCCTCTTTTTTCCCCTCCTCCCTCTMTCTTTTTGATTGACATCTCTCCCGCAGACCTTACTTTGAGTTGAAGGCAAAGTACTACCTACAGCTTGAGGTATGTGTACACTACACTGGAATTTGCCTGCCTTTATAGACCTTTTTAAAGTTATTTTAGATTTAAGGAGTCTTACTGTCTTGTTATTGTGGACTCTACTCCATGTATGATCTTTACTGATGTGACCTAGGTCAATATACTTTGACCTTGAACATATTGCCATGTCATCTCAGGTCTAAACCATTTATGGCAATGATGGTTTCTTCTTCTGCCTTTGCGTGTGTGTGTGTGTGTGTGCGTGTGTGTGTGTGTGCGTGTGTGTGTACTTAACTGTGTATACCAAGCTAATGCTGACAATGACTCCCTTTCTGTCCGTCTGTAGCACCTAAAGCAGAACGTGGATGAGTTGCAGGCCAAGCTGAGCCAGGCCAAAGAAGGGTACAAGACGGCTCTGAGAAACCTGGAGATGATCTCAGACGAGATCCACGAACGCCGACGCAACTCTGCCATGGGCCCCCGGGGGCGGGGCGTGGGCGCCGATGGCGACAGTGTTGCCGTGGATGACATTGCCAGCTTCAAGATGGAGTCGGATGGCATCTCCAGTGAGTACACTTACAATGCATGATGTTCTGGTCATTTCATTTCTGTGCTTGAAAACTGCAGAAACTGTTCTTGTATCAACTGTCCTACATAGTGAGGCTAAACAGCCAGCCTTGCCTACTTTTCACTAGTAGTTGGGTACGGCACATAAACACCCTGTTGACTCTCCTTCTGACTTGTTCTTCAAAACCTTCGTAGGAATTCCTAGAAAACGTCATTATTGACATTGTGCAGGGAGGTCTTTTCTTCGAAAACATCATGATTGTGTCCGGCTCCTGAGAGGGTTGCCTGTTTTCTTGGAATGTTTTCCTAGAATTGGAACATTAAAGGCACACAGAATGTTTGGAGTTGACTTTATTGAAAGTGAAGCACTGCCCTGCGTTGGTGTCTAAATAATATTACAATACATGCTAAATGTGCTCTTTTGAAGTCTGTTAATTCAATTTTCTTTCAAAGGAAATGCCTGTTYAATTTAAAATGTCTGTATTGACTTTGCAGAAGATCCCATGATATGACAACTAGCCTAGAGACAGCGTTACTGTTTAAGCTCCTATGGTTAAGGTTAGGACTTGAGTAATGACAGCTGATCCCGAATCAGTTAAGTGCTGAAGATACACACTGATGAGATTGAGGCTGAACTGTAGTCAGACGAAGACAGTGGATGTTCACAGCAGTGTGTGTCACTCACTGATCCACTTCCTATTGTCCTGCATTATGGGCTGCAGGATGATGTTTCCATGGCAACCTCAGAGCCCTACTGCTGACTGACCCACTTAGCCRCCATTGGCTAAGGTTATTGCTGTTGCGCGTTAACCCACATAAACAGTAATATGCTGTGTCTGTTTCAAACTCTCCGATGGCAGTAAMCAAAAGAATCAGCGATTGCCCATAGTTCAAAGTCATAAAAACATTCCTTCATTCATACAGTCGCAATCCATGTTGGAATTTGTGACTTTTGACCCCTACATGGGAAATGGATCTCATATTAGTCTTGAAGTGCTGTATGTCTCTACACTCCCTCTTTCAGGGTAAAGTATGTGTCTGCAGTATTCCAGGAGCGTCGTCTCTCCCCTTACTAACCCACCGTCTGTCTCCCTCTTCTACACCACTCTGCTCCCTCGTCTAACCCACCGTCTGTCTCCCGTCTTACCCACCGTCTGTCTCCCTGTCTACCCACCGCTGTCTCCCTCTTCTACACCGGCTCTGTCTCCCTCGTCTACCCACGCCTGTTCCCTCTTCTACCACCGTCTGTCTCCCTCTTACCACGCCTGTCTCCCTCTTCTCCACCGCCTTGTCTCCCTCCGTCTACCCACCGTCTGTCTCCCTCGTCTACCACCGTCTGTCTCCTGCGTCTACCCACGTCTGTCTCCCTCGTCTACCCACGCTCTGTCTCCCTTCTCACCCACCGTCTGTCTCCCTCGTCTAACCACCGTCTGTCTCCTCGTCTCCCACCGTCTGTCTCCCTCGTCTACCCCCGTCTGTCTCCCTCGTCCTACCCACCGTCTTTCTGTCTCCTCGTTCTAACCACCGTCTTGTCTCCTCTCTATCCCCGTCTGTCTCCCTCTTATCACCACCGTCCTGTCTCCCCTCTCTACCCACCGTCTGTCTCCCTCGTCTAACTCCACCGTCATGTCTCCCTCGTCTACCCACCGTCTGTCTCCCTCATTTGCTTTTTCTTCCTACTCCCTCTCTCCCCTCCTTACCCTTACCCTCCCTCTCCCTCCCTTTTCACCTAAACCCCTTCACACTCAATCTCCAGCTTCCTGTTTTCTCTTTGGATTTTTGGGATTTTGTGGATGCCACATTGATGCTCTGCATGTACACTCAGTTGTACAGTAAAGGCTTGTTACATCTCAACCATTCTTTCCCTCTGTCTGTCTCTGCAGTGACGTCTGAGTCGTTTGAGGATGAGACCTGCAGCAGCAGTGCCATGTCAGAGGAGGACTCAGAGACCCGCTCCACCTGCAGCCTGGGCTCCTCCTCCCACTCCCCCAACAGCCTCCAGGACCTCCCTTCGCCCTGTCCCTTTGTCAGCTCTTCCTCRCCCTCGCCCTGCCCCTCCTCCTCCTCTTCCCCTGCTCCCTCCTCACGCCCCTGCAGTCTGGACCTTCCCAGCCCAGTCTCGCTGTCTGACTTTGGCCTCATCTCTCCTGTCCTGGGACCACGCAGCGAGTGTAGCGGGGCGTCATCACCGGAGTGTGACCTGGAGAGAGGTGTGTGTGTGCGGCCAAAAAAGTAAAAAAGGAGAGCTGGGTTTAGAGCGTGTGTTTGCATACTGTATGAGGTAGTGTGTAAATATGCAGACAAGTGAAAAAGGAGAGAGATTGATGGTGTGTGTGTTTATTTTCAGTAAGACATATCGTCTTCTGCTTCCTGTCTGACTTGCACCTGAGCCAGAGGAGAGACCTATTAGTCATAGTGACAGCTAGCCTAGTGCTTAGGCCAGAGCAGGTGAAGAGGCACAGGCAAGCAGTACTGCTGGGGGATACATCCTAATCTCCACTGGGTCCCTAAGAGCCTGCAGAAAGTTTTGGACCAGTGAGAAAGGGTAACAGTGGGAACTTTTAGAAAAAGACTTGGGTATGACAGTCTACGGGTGTGTGTGCAGAGCTTCCTACACACGAAGGATATTCATTACTGTTTACGTGAGTTTTTTGGGGCGGGGCTTCCAATGTACTTTATCTATCTCGATCACCAGGCTCACACAACATACCTCTCTGTGTGTTTCAGGTGACCGAGCAGAGGGAGCGGAAGGTAAGCTGGACAATACTGTAAACAACAACATCACCACCGTCCCAAACACCAACACCAAGAAGACCACGGGCCTGGAGGGCCGCCTCAGCTTCCTGTCTCTTCGACGCTCACGCAACGACAGCACCAAGAACGCCAAGCGCGAACGTCAAAGCCGTTCCCAGACCCCCACCCAAACTGTGGTTCTGATCAACGGGGTGTGATGAGGAAAGCTAATCCACAAGCTAACCCCATCACCGGCTTTGTGTGCCAACATGCTGTATTGCCAGTAACCACACACACATTCCATTCTACCCCGTGAACTAATACTGGCTAAGTRAACAGAAAGTGKCTCAGTATGAGATACTATGAACTAAATGTCAGTGTATATACAGTTCCTATGGATCATGATGATGAAGAGACTTAAGACCCAACCCAGGGTTGGTGATGTCATGAAACCACCACTTCCTATAGAAAGGACCTTTCMCCYTTTGACCTCCCACCCATAGCTTCCTCAGTCAGATTRGCTTCCCATAATTCCCTACTGTACTCCACACACATTAAGGACAGTGCTGGCTAACGTCCTACGGGTGGGGGCCCATGGTATATGAGGGGAAATGGGACAAACAGTGTTGTTTTTTTACTGTGATATTCTCCCTGAGAGGGAGCTGCACTTCTAGACAAGATGTGATTCTGTTGGTAAATGAAAGAATGCACTCCTAGCTTCGACTATTAAAAATGGGGGTTATTTATAAAACTTGATGTCTCAGTGAATGTGCCACCTGTTTTACCAATACAGAAATTAGTAAAATACAAAACATTGATAGCAATATATGTTATGCTTTTGTAAACGAAGAGCACGCATGAGGCCAAGATTTAAAGTCAGGATTTCTAAAAAGAAACAAGTACATTTTACGGAGTTGAAGTTTTGTGAATAACCCTCATAACTTGTAATATTACTCTGCTATATCYTCTCACAGATACTTGACATGTGAATACTCTCACCATTATGTAATCCTGTGTACGGCATATAGAGCCTATGGCAACTGCTTCATGTTACCATGGAGACCAAACACCCCCTGGCTGGCATCTCTTYGGACAGCCTGTGCATTTGTCCAATAGAGGTCTTCAGAATTGGACTTAAAAGAACTGTATTCTATTGCACAACTAATTTCCCAGTGAGCTAACAATCCATCTCGCCTACAGTACACATAAAGCTGGACTTGGAATCTGATTGAACGAGAGTAGAATAATTGTGTGGGGTGAGGCTACAGTAGATATACCCTCCCCTCTTCGCTTCCTCCTKGTTCCCTCCATCCTGTGGTTCTTCGGTGCCAGGGAAATGGGCCTCCAGACACTGTCACCCCCCCTAGCCCTCCTTCCATCCATCTCCCTGTCATGGCATCCCCAATGGCCCTGTACTGAGGGACAACATCCACCCACAGACGGTAACACTAAGAACTGAGCAATAGCGCAAGGACAGAACTTTTGATAACCATATCTGCCCATGGACACTTTCATATAGAGTTCTCTGTAACGRAATGCAAATGGCCAGCCTGGTAATTCTCAGAAYCTGAGGATGGTTTTGTCTTGGACCAATCTTGAGGATAAAGTGAAACTGATGATGGTGAAGAAYGATGAGGCCTTTTGTGGAAACTGACAGAATAATTAATAGTGAGTGTTGTGATTTCTGGTGACAGTATCAGCTACTGTAAGTTGTAGATCCATATTGGCTAAAGTGGCACACAGTAGACTGTCAGATGTTTGTGAGGTCTAGTCGTCTGTCTCAAATAGTGTTAAATTGTCTTCCTCTCCTGGTCTCCTTATGCTCCATGGCCACTGAGTTATGAGAAAAGCAAGCTATTGCACAAGCGTATGCAGTCTATTTGTTATTGTGATCGCTACAGTCTATSTATGTACTGTACATGTACAAATGTAATGTGATTTCGATGTTTATCTCTGTCACCCTTCGCTGTGGAATATAAGGATATAACCATGAACAGTCCCTGTCATAGCCGTTTTCTTCCAGTGGGTGTTGTTAGAGTAACTTTCCATTGTGTCTCCACAGTTTATGTGCCTGTTTTCTGAAAATAAACTGATGTTCACTGCAGTAAGCCTTTGTTCATTTCTGAAGTTCTATACAAATGTAGATCAACTAATCTTTTGTCTTTTTTCCTCACTAGCCTGCAATTCTTCGGTCAACCAAACTCAAGGTCTTATTTGGTTAAATGACCCATTGACCCAAATTCCAGGTAGATTTAAAAGTTATTCTATAAAAACATGTCTGTCAGAACCCTATACAGTAATTGACTAGCCTGTAGCCATTCTGACTCCAAATGAGCTATACTGATATTTTCTTGGTCTTGCTGACATTGTCAAAAGAGTTATTGAATCGCTGCAGATAGCCTATTGCAACAAAAAAATAACTATCAGATCATTGCTTTCTTGCAGGTTGTTTACATCACCCTGGCTCCTCATTGGCAAACCTTAACATGATTAACCACAGTAGAAAAGTACCAGACTCGTGCTGGGATTCCCCATTGGGATTCAGAATATTAGCAGGTTTGACATTAGCCACGGCTAAGCCAAGTGAAGATCTTTGGTGGCAAGGCAGCACAGAACTAGATTATAGGATCCTGTTCACACTAACAAAAGTTAAACTGGTTTTCAGATTTATCTTCATATTTGCTTTCCTTTTGTTTGTCAGACACTTGACTTAGCAGTATTTGTCAGTTGCCAAATCTGGCTCTGGGGTTAAATTCCTGCCTTTTACCTAAACAATTGTTTTGTTCTCTCCCTCTTTACTGCACTGTCTCTGTTTCTCCTCTACCTCTCCAGATCCCTCAGGTCTGGTAGTTGGTCTCTCTGTCCTGTGATTCTCATTAGAGGTTGTGACCAGCTGCTGCCCACGCAACACACTCTGTTTTCAAATGCTCTCAGACAGGAGAGAGGCCAGATCTTCACCAACACACACAACACATTTTCTGATTTCCTTCAATGCCATGTTTGAATACATCATTCCACATTTAGTGCAAGTTAAGCAAAATCATACAAGACTTTTGCATTTGACATAAGTGGCAACAGCAGCAATAGTTGCCGTTTTTTAACAGTCACTGGAGGGGGAAGAAAACAGAAATGTAATTCTATGTAAAGAAGAATGAAACGACAAAGAGCAGCCATTTTGCTAATGCAAAATAAGTCTACATGGTACAGGTGACTCTTCTAGTAAGTCCATGCTTTCCTTTATAAAAAATAAAGTATGTTTGAGGAGTGGGTCTTGTCCACGAGACTGGATAGCATTGACACTTTACAGTAATTGTCCAGAAAAGGACAAAGCCACTAGCAGTCTTGCCCGTATGACAAAATGTTAACAGAGAAGAAGAAACCGCTGTGAAGTGTTCAAGTCCTTGCTGAAGCGTAAACAAGAGACTGAAGATTGGCRATACGTTTCAAATGTCGTATTCCATGTGAGTACACACACGCAAAATTCCAGGAACTTATMAATTCCTTGGTCTTCCCTAAATCCCAGTTGGAAGATTCAAGGAATCTGGAAAACCAGGGAATGTATTGAAAGTTCCTAGAATTTTGCAACCACACACACGTCCTGCATGCCTGTGTCACGCATCCTTATAGATGCCAGAGATTAGTCCTGTRCAACAGAGAAATCCCTGTCGTGGTGCRGTCTCCTGAGAAAAAGACAGTAGCGGTTGCAGTTGAGAACATCACCCTTCGTTCTTGGTAAATACCAGCACTGCCTCTTGAGTAGCTAGACTGGTGGTCAACAAGCGCCAAGTAATTGAACATTGAAAATCAGAAGGGCCATAGTTGTTGTGACATCATTTACTGTATCTGTCATTATGGCAAAGGAGGAAGAAAGCACCTCCAACATTAGCTCTGATAGTTATTACTCAGTCAGTTTACATTTTTTGGTACATGTTCTTGCACACCCCTCAGCACATAGAGGGCTAGGTTCCATACCAAAAACTTGTCCCTTTCCAAATACCCTTGATAWTAATAAAATAAATCAGTCTCTTTTGGGTCCTCCTGCAGTCATAACAAGTTCCACCTAGAGTTTAGGGAACAGTGAGTGTCCATGCTGTGTGCAAGTTATTCCTGGTGTCACACCTGAATCCTTCCCCCCCTCTCCTTACTGGAGCTGGGAGACCTTTAGGGACGTGGCGCTGCTGAAGTCCAGGAAGAAGGGTCCTTCCTGTTTGGGCAGGAAGGTGGTGGGGATGACGTTGTAGATACCAGCAGGGACATGGTCCGCCTCCATGTAGCAGAAACCACACCTATAGAGAGAGATAGAGCAAGAGAGCGAGCGTCACTATGGCTTTGTCTCAATAGTCTCAAATAGCACCCTTTCTAATCTCCATTCCTTTATAACCTGTTGTTACAATGCAGTCCACCACCATTCCTGGACATTTTCTGTTTCATATTTCATTACCCACAAATAAATACATACAATGTGTTCAAGAGCTGATTATATGAATGATTTATAGAGATGATCTGCTATTGAATACGAATTTAACCTGCTTTAACCTCATCCACAGGATAATATTGCATAATCAACAATCATGGTCTAAATGTGAGGAAAATGTTMTGAATATCTTTACTTCCAATTATTTCAAAATAATTTCTGACACACACAGTCTTTGCCAAAAGATCTAACTGTGCAGCGAGACTAATTTCAGTACACTTTCAACCTTTGAACCAGGCTAACTTAATTAGCATAGACATCCCAGASGTCTGTTCCCTCGGTGTTGTGACTGTAGCCACCACATTTAGGCAGSATGTCATCGGCTTTGGAAAATCATGTGTCCCCAATATATGTTCCAACACTGAACTTTAACCTGTGCATAGCATTTTATGATGGATGCATTMAAGYGGTCACCCCGCCTCTGTTTTAGTAAAAAGCTGAGGGATGGGCCTGGAGAAATGTAACCMCTTTCAAATTCATAGACGGAAAAGGGATACCTAGTCAGTTGAGCCGCGACTGCAAGGACTGACCATAGATGATATCAAAATGATCGTTTCAACCATGTAGAGGCTATATAGTGTTTGTTTACATTTATGTTTACCAACATTGGAGTTAAACAAGCCCAGAGTTTCACAGTAGGAAAATTACACTCATACCCGGGTTGAAAATGGCCAATTTGGAACACAGTAGCTGTACAGTAACATGCTATACATGAGGTCAGAGGTCAGAGTCTGTATGGGTTTTGACTGAGCCGTCTGGAACTTGAGCACCGTGCGCGACAAGAAGTTGCCCCCATTCGTTCCGCTAATTGGGCAAAATATTTTGTCGTCCGAGTGAGGGAAATGCTGTAAATTAAGAGGACTTGATGTATTTTGAAAGATGAAACGTTGAGGATTATAATAAATACCACTGACGTCATACAAGTGAGCCAAACACGCGTGAGCCCAAATGTGCACTTCACATTACCATATGAMACTCATGTAATATACAGTGTCAACGTTTATGATCACTATGTTTGATGTACAGTTACAAGATGACATGGCGTTATGACCTGGGATGTCCTGAACACAATGAGCCTGTGTTTGTTTTTGGGGCTGCGGACTACACATTTGAATGAACTCTTGACTCCATTCTATGCKCACCAAAATTACCATCTGCTTCTCTGAATTGGCTTGTGAAAGCCTACTGTAAAATCATATTTTTGAATTTAATGACGCCAATCTGACCCAGACTGGGATTTATAATGGAGCGTTTTTGGACAGTATTTATTTTTTAGAACAACAGTAATTGTGTGATGGCGGGGATGCAGGGCTGTGTTGCAAACAACAACTACCAGTGCATATGGTCGGCACAGCTAGGAGAGCTCAAAAAGCACCTTGTAGTTGAAGACTCGTATTTTAGTCATAAAAGTGTATTGAAGTTACTTAGGAACTGTGCATACTTAGGAGAGGTGTGTGGCCACTTAAACACCAGCTTGACCTCTCACTCAAACTCTTGTAATTTTTTGGTCTTATGTTGGACCTACCCCAAACCATGAATATTCTTATCATGTTACTGAATGAGTATTTTCAGATTTCGTAAAATGCTGTAAAATACACATCAAATCAACAGCAGAATGTTTGGATTCAGTCGTGTCAGGTGACCTGTTGTATCCTCAACTTTAGTCTAATACATTTACCATAATCTCCAAACTGTTCCCTTTTAATTGCTACCATTGCTATGCATATGCTTTCCATATCTCTTCTTTGATAAATATTTCCATTTAGCCCTATCTATATAGGCCAATTCCCACGAGTGTAAAGGGTTAATATTAGGATTGATACTGAACTCATCTGGAACTCAACACTATGTACTGTCCCTGAACACCTCTATGAGCTGATAGACAAACACACTATCTCCTGTGTATCCTGGGTGAGTACCTGTAGTCTCCACTGTTCTTCTTCGGGTGGCCTGCAGGTCCTGGCTCTACTACAGTGGACACAGTCACCATCTCAAAGCCCACACTGTACTGCCTAGAGGGAGAGACCGAGACATGATAACAACAATAACAACACCACAAGCAACCAGAACCTTCGCTCTACTGCCTACAGACAGAGTCATCTCCTTTTAATTAGGAGCACCAGATTAACTATTAAAGAAGACCCCCTACAGGATGACGTAAGGGAGTCGAGTAACACTGGAAACTGACTGTTAGTCTGTCTGGTCACATTTACACCTGGCAATCGTATTCTGTGACAGCTCAAATTGTCTGGATGTGTCATGACAAAGTCTCATTGGAGTCAGACTGTCAGACACAATGCAGACCGTGCATATTATTTAGCATTGTAGTCATTTAGATTAGATTCAACTTTGTCATTGAACAAGTACAGTATAACTGTGCAAATAAAAGAGTGCAAAAAATKTACAAGTAAAACAATTAAGTACAATGTATGTTATTAAGTGGGATGTATAAATGTGCAATGAAGGCAAATTGAAAGTGCAAGGAGGCATGCAACTGAAATGCAGGGATAGCAGCAATGAGGTTACCGAGGTAGACATGTACAACTGAATAATGTCCTTAATCAGACTTTGCAAAGCAATGTCAGAGTCCAGTAGTACCGTGAAGAGTGCAAAGAGAGTAATGCAACAAGGTCCCTGAKAGGCACTACTAAGATGTGGGCGGGTGGATATGGCTGTTACAGAGTTCAGCAGGGTTACAGTAGCTGGAAAGAAAGAAAGAAACTGTTCTTGAGCCTGCTAGTGCAGGAACGTAGAGACCTGTACCACCTGCCTGATGGTAGAAGGGCACACAGTTTGTGGCATGGATGTGCAGGGACCTGATGATGCTGCACGCCCTATGCAGAYRCCGCTTGCGCTGGAGGTCTACGATGGCAGGGAGCTGGACACCAGTGATGTGCTGGGCGGTTTTCAAGGAGCATCCGCCAAACCACACTGTGGCGCAGTTAGTCAGAATGCTCTCGACCGTGTGCTCTCAGAATGCTCTCCCCAGCATCTTGGGAGACAGGTGTACCTTCTTCAGCCTCCTCAAATAGTATAGGCACTGCTGCGCCTTTTTGACCAGGGTTGAGGTSTTGAGGGTCCAGTAGAGGTCCTCGAAGATGTAGACATCCAGGAATTTGAAGCTGGGCACACGCTCCACCTCAGTGCCATCAATGAGAACTGGGGCGTGGCTGCAGCTTTTAGACTTCCTGTAATCCACAATGAGCTACTTGGTTTTCTTTGCATTGAGGGCCAGGTTGTTGTCAGCGCACCATGCAGACAGGTGCTTGACCTCCTCCCTGTAGGCTGACTCGTCATTTTCACTGATCAGGCCTACCACTGTAGTGTCGTCTGCGAACTTGATGGTGTTGGAACCGTGTACAGGAACACAGGTGAAGAGGGGGCTCAGCACACAGCCCTGTGGCACACCGGTGTTCAGGTTCAGGGTTGAGGAGGTGAAGTTGTCTAACCTGACAGACCGGGGTCCAGTTACAGAGAGAGGGGCTGATCCCTAGGTCATGGAGTTTGGTGACCAGCCTAGAGGGAATTACCGTATTGAATGCTGAGCTAAAGTCTATAAACAGCATTCTCAYATAGGTGTTGGTTTTGTCCAGGTGGGTCAGGGCAGAGTGTAAAGCTGTGGAGAGTAGTCCTTCTGCAGTCACCTCGGATTAGAGRAGGTTTGACGGACAGGATGAACACTCGAGTATTAAAAATGCTGTGTTACAAGAGGAYATTCATTTTATATCCATCAATTGTGATTGAGCCATAAAGTGTCCCCACTGGGTGTAGTGCCCCCAGTGGTGTGGAGGGCTCCTGCAGGCCGCAGTGAGTCTTACCTGGAGCCTCGTAGCTCTATGAGCATGGGCCCTGGGCGCTCCAGGTTAAACTGGTAGATTGGGTTGTGCTTGTACGAGTCCTTGTAGTTCCCACAGCCCCCCGCACTCGGCCCCTTCCACTGGCCATTGATCTGCACAGGGAGAGAGAGGGGGCTTCAGCAATGTGAGATGKTGATTTTGTTATCATGTCAATAGAGAATGTGAACAACAAAGAGACAAGTGGAAGTAAATATTACCCGTTTGGTATGAGTGAAGGGCGTTGGGATCTTGGAGAAGGAGAACTTGCATCCAGAGTACACCTGTTGGAGGGAAACGTCTATTACTCTGTTGGAACTGAATGAGCAGGGATGTGATCAGCACAACATAGAAACATCATGAAGAAACTCAAGGAAGAATACTGGCCAGCTCTTATACAGATAGAAGAAATCATGTTCGTTCCGTACCTCACGAGAACTCTTCTGACTATGAGACTGAACGTCAATTCACTAATTCTCCAGATTMTTTTTAAGGAAGTGAGAGTGCAGGAATTTATTTCACAGCCAGTTTGCTGCTTGTCAGTCAAGGCTAGAGATATTCCTCTGGTGATTGGCTTTTCTCTATCATTCTCAGAAAGACACACATGCAACTACTTTCAGGGTTTCTTCTCTTCTACGGAGGCCAAACATGTTGTTTTTGTGAGACATCAGATAACAGCTCCTCAAAGACTTCAGATCAGTTGGCAGGGGGAGTTTATGAAATATAAATGAGCAAAAAAAGGTTTGGGTCACATACTCACATACTCACACAAAACATAAAACCTTTTACTCATACAAACCAACAGAAAGTCTCTCTCCATCTCTCTGTCACACACAGAAATTCATTGCAGACAAACTCACAAGCTCTCTTTTAACTGATTTCACAGTTCTGCAAGTGGGTTCTGACACAGAACTGTTTCTAATGAAATAATTATCACACTGTTCATTTAAGACTCAATCTGCATGGATATGAACACACACACTCACAGACTATAGGACAAAGGATACATGTTTCAGAATGTAGAATTATACAACTCAGATCTAGTTTTATATTCCTTGTGTGTACGGTATATGCATGTACACTTGACATTCATTAAGTRAAACAAGACACTTTCCTCTTTTCTCGCTCTTCATCTCATCTTCCCCCACTCCCTCTTCTTCTTCACCCCCACCATCCCACTCTTTTCTCACGCTCTATTGTGAGATGCTTGAAGCATGCTATATGCGCACTTCTGCACCGCAGTACAACAGGATCGCAGTGTTTGCCTGCCAGCGACAGATCTGACACTGTTTGTGTGTGTGTGTGTGTGTGTCTCACCCTCAGGGTGTAGTTGATGGTGTTCTGCTTCTCGTACTGTGACACCACCAGTGTGAAGGTGTGTGTTCCAGCGCTGGTTAGTCTCATCTTGGTCAGGTAGTGGGGGCTGTTGATCCTGATCCCATCTATGTAGGGGGGAGGGTCCGCTGAGGAGGAACATACGAGACAGTTAGAGGAAAAACACACACACCACACACACACACACACACACACACACAAAACTCACCAGGGTAGTAAACTTTCTTTCCCTCTGTCTTGTAAACCACCAAGGTGATGAACTCCCTGTTTTGTGCAAAGTCATCCTGAACATCAAAAGGACAAAAACAGAGTGATTATTGTTTCTATGGGAGAAAATGGGACATTGTCTGATACTGTGTGGTGGTGGACAGCCAGACAGACAGTGTGTGCACCTTGTCAGTGATGTGTCTGGTCAGCAGCACCCAGACAGCRGTGCCCCCTGCAGGACAGGTCACCTCCAGCCGGTACTGAGGGTTGTTGGCCAGGCTGTAGGCATCCTTCACCGGGCCCTGCTTCCCATCCCAGGTACTGCAGGGACACACAGAACCAGAAATATACTTCACATATCATACACGTGTATTTTTTATACACATACAGTGCATTCGGAAAGTATTCAGACCGCTTGACTTATTCTAAAATTGATTGATGAGGATTTATTTTTATTCAATCTACACACAATACCCCATACTGACAAAGCGAAAACAGGTTTTTAGAATGTTTTGCAAAAAAACTGAAATACCTTATTTACATAAGTATTTAGAACATTTGCTATGAGACTCGAAATTGAGCTCAGGTGCATCCCGTTTCCATTGATCATCCTTAAGATGTTTTTACAACTTGATTGGAGTCCACCTGTGGTAAATGTAATTGATTGAAAATGAAAAGGCACACACCTGTCTATATAAGGTACAACAGTTGACAGGGCATGTCAGAGCAAAAACCAAGCAATGAGGTCAAAGGAATTGTATGTAGAGCTTTGAGACAGGATTGTGTCGAGGCACAGATCTGSGGAAGTCTACCAAAAAATGTCTGCAGCATTGAAAGTCCCCAAGAACACAGTGGCCTCCATCATTCTTAAAGAGCTGGCCGCCCAGCCAAACTGAGCAATCGGGGGAGAAGGGCCTTGGTTCGGGAAGTGACCAAGAGGCTCCAGAGTTCTTTCTGTGGAAATGGGAGAACCTTCCAGAAGAACAACCATCTCTGCAGCACTCCACCAATCAGGCCTTTATGGTAGAGTGGCCAGACGGAAGCCACTTCTCAGTAAAAGGCACATGACAGCCCGCTTGGAGTTTGCCAAAAGGCACCTAAAGGACTCAGACCATGAGAAACAAAAATTATCTGGTCTGATGAAACCAAAATTGAACTATTTGGTCTGAATGCCAAGCTTCAGGCCTAGAGGAAACCTGGCACCATCCTTACGGGGAAGCGTGGTGGCTTCGGGACAAGTCTCTGAATGTCCTTGAGTGGCCCAGCCAGAGCCCAGACTTGAACCTGATCGAACATCTTTGGATAGACCTGAAAATAGCTGTGCAGCAACGCTCCCCATYCAACCTGACAGAGCTTGAGAGGATCTGCAGAGAAGAATGGGAGAAACTCCCCAAATACAGGTGTGCCAAGCTTATAGTGTCATACCCAAGAAGACTCGAGGCTGTAATCGCTGCCAAAGGTGCTTCAACAAAGTACTGAGTAAAGGGTCTGAATGTGATATTTCCGTTTTTTTTTATTTGTAAAATTTCTAAACACCTGTTTTTGCTTTGTCATTATGGGGTATCGTGTGTAGATTTATGAKRGGAMAAARCKATTTAATCAATTTTAGAATGAGGATGTAACGTAACAATGTGGAAAAAGTCAAGGGGTCTGAATAATTTCCTAATGCACYGTACAGTAGGTATTTATAGGTATAACAGACCCTTGTGGGAGATAGAATAGGGCTGTTGTTGACTGACCTGTGGATACAGGAAGACTCTCTGAACAGGGCGGGGCTCCAGCTCAGGTAGATGACATCATAGTACTGGCACAGGTCCTCAAACGTGATCCAGAACACGCCGTTATCAAACTTCTGTGCGGTCTTGGGGTCAAAGTTGAGGTATTTGAGAAGTTCTGGGGTCCAGTTTTTCTCRTCCCGTTCACTGAAGCGGCCTTTCCACCTCAGGTGGCTCCACGGGTTCTTCAGCTGCAGGAATCGCTTCCCCTGAGAGCCAGATCAAATGGCAAAGAAGCTTAGCATGCAGGCAGAACACTATTAATGATGCGCAAAGTTACAAAGTTCTGCAGGCTCTAGTTTTGTCTTATCTTGATTATTGTCCAGTCGTGTGGTCCAGTGCTGCAAGGAAAGACCTAGTTAAGCTGYAGCTGGYCCAGAACAGAGCGGCACGTTTCGCTCTTCATTGTAATCAGAGGGCTGATATAAATACTATGCATGCCAGTCTCTCTTGGCTAAGAGTTGAACTTACACAGCTCCGACACACACACACTTACCCCATCAGACATGCCACCAGGGGTCTTTTCACAATCCCCAAATCCAGAACAAATTCAAGAAAGCGTACAATATTACATAAAGCGATTATTGCATGGAACTCYGTTCCATCTCATATTGCTCAAATAAACAGCAAACCTGGTTTAAAAAAAACAGATGAAGCAACACCTCACGGCACAACGCCTCTCCCCTATTTGACGTAGATGTGTGTATGCATTGACATTTAGGCTACGTGTGCCTTTAAAAAAATGTTTTATGTAGTTCTGTCCTTGAGCTGTTCTTGTCTATTAATGTTCTGTATTGTCATGTTTCATGTGGACCCCAGGAAGAATAGCTGCTGCTTTTGCAACAGCTAATGGGGATCCTAATAAAATACCAAAGACATAAATGAAATTGACCAGATACAAATAAAACAGATCATGCTACATGTATACCATGAGTGGTTATGCTAACAAGCTACTGTAACAACCATGAGTGGTTATGCTAACAAGCTCCTGTAACAACCATGAGTGGTTATGCTAACAAGCTCCTGTAAAAACCATGAGTGGTTATGCTAACAAGCTACTGTAACAACCATGAGTGGTTATGCTAACAAGCTACTGTAACATCTGTGAGAGGTTATGCTAACCAAGCTACTGAAACAACTATGAATGGTTATGCTAACCAAGCTACTGTAACAACTATGAATGGTTATGCTAACCAAGCTACTGTAACAACTATGAGTGGTTATGCTAACAAGCTACTGTAACATCTGTGAGAGGTTATGCTAACCAAGCTGCTGAAACAACTATGAATGGTTATGCTAACCAAGCTACTGTAACAACTATGAGTGGTTATGCTAACCAAGCTACTGAAACAACCATGAATGGTTATGCTAACCAAGCTACTGAAACAACCATGAATGGTTATGCTAACCAAGCTACTGTAACAACCATGAGTGGTTATGCTAACAAGCTACTGTAACATCTGTGCGTGGTTATGCTAACAAGGTACTGTAACATCTATGAGTGGTTATGCTAACAAGCTACTGTAACAACTATGAGTGGTTATGCTAAGTTAACACTAACACTTACTTTGTGCTCCCGGATATCCAGGACAGCGTAGGCATGCGTTGGCACAAGGCCCCACCTCTCGCCCTCCTCCTCTGTCATCACCCCYGTTGCCGTGGTGATTAGGACATCGCCCCGGTGAAACCTGTCATGAGAGGAGAGGGGGATGTGAGAGTAGTAGGTCAGCTATCTTGGCTAGGAGACAACTCTGTGGTATTGATAACCATGTCTATTACCATCTGGCAGCAAAGGTAATCATGAAAAATCACTACCTGACTGGAGGATGGATTAGTGKCATTACTCGGTGTGTGTGTGTATCTTTTTACAAATGTAATACGATTTGTGGATTCAAATAAAGTGTTTCAAATGTGTACGAATCTRTGAGTCATATCTCTTGGTGTGTACTGTATGTGTGAATTCTACAGAGCAGATGGATTATGTAGGCCCTTAAGTGTGTGCATGGGTGAATTAATGAGTGTGTGTTTGTGTCTGCGTGTCTCACCTCTGGTAGAGCATGCGGAAGGTGTCGTCCTTGATGAATGACTGATTGTCTGAATGCATGGCGATACGCTCTGGGATCCAGCCAGTGAGTGCGTGCAGATCGATGTTCTACAATACAATAAGACAGAACGAATAGAGATCACACTATAGAGAACATCAATAACAAGAGCCAACTGTCCAATCACGCACAATGGATGAAATGTGGAATTTAGCCCACGCTGTGAATTTGAGGGAACTGTTGTTAGCTCTGAAACATTCTCCAAAGTGAAACATTCGCTTCTCTCATATCAATTCAGTAGGAGACAAGGAGATGTAGCCAAAGCAGATAATTGAGTTGCACGTTTGGCTATTGGACAGAGCCCAGTGCAAAAGGGGTAGTACTTTCACAGGGGGAACTCCCTCACCGAGTTGGAGCCGGGGAAGTCGTAGCCTCCCATSACCTTCATGTAGGCCTTCTCTATGAGGGAGACCCACAGCTCGTTCCTGTTGCTGGAGTASGAACACAGCAGCTCTCCATTCTGACCACATGGCAGGAAGTCGTCTATAATGACCTGCAGGGAACAGGAGGGGGAACACTTACAACAATACAACCCATTGGTAGACACTGTCAAAGACATGGCAGCTTTACAGTGACAGTCTAGTCATTTAGAGAGTGAGGTTTGCTAGCTTATCTCACAATGACATTGAGCACCAGTGGAACCAGGTCCCAGGTTCTGCAGTGTGTTACCTTTCTGGGCACACCGTTGATGTGAAGCTTCACCATGTACTTCCCACAGGGGTTATACTCTGGCTCCCCGCGCCGGTTCTGGGGGTAGATGATGCTGGTGATGAGCTTCTTGTTGTAGCGTCGCTCATAGGCAGCGCTGATGGCTAACGACGCCACGAACGAGCAGTCAGACACCACCGTCTAACAGGAGAGAGTTGGTGATTAACATTAAGAGTATGAGACTGACATCCGACCACSAGGATGGGAGGTGAATCTGTCAGTTTTATCCGTCACATTGACAGGTATTCAGTATAGAGCAGATTATCTATAAAGTAGGTAGGTTTTATCAGACAAAACATAAGTACAAGTGGCGCCATCTGATGATGAGTCAATTCCAATACAACTCATATAGCTACTGCACTCTTAGTGGTCTACACCTTAAAYAATGATGTATTTTACAGGGTTCATTTTGGTCTTGATTATTGATATTGAATATTGGCGGCTGTGTGTGTGGCTGGACCTGTTTGATGCTGAAGCTGGATACAGATAAGATCATGGTGGGGTTATTGCAGATCTCGTCAGGGCGAACCCAGCGGGAGAAGATGGTTCTCTGCTTGGGAGACAGGGCCAGCTTGCCTAGTTTGTCCCTGGGAAACATCCACAGAGAATAAAAAGTCTGAYGWTAATCACAAATTAACAGCTGATGCAATCAAGCGGCACTCCATCTAGTATCTGCTTTCAGATGGAAATTGGTTGTCAGTAGAAATGTATCATGTCTGTATTCTACAATCTGTACACCCACTTACTAAGGAGCTTTTTTAACTCGGCCAAGAATATCCTGACTTACGAGAAYGGAACAGGAAAGGCAAATCTCTCCTTCAGGTCCACGCTCATGAAGGGGACGAAGGGTATGCTGTTGATCTTGGACGTGCTCCTATTTGGAAAGGAGGAGAGGAGAATCAGGAGAAATGTAACATGTGTACCTTACCCAGCAGGTGAAAATGTAGACGAGAGTCAAACCTGAACCTTCAACCAAACAAAGGTGTGTTACTAGCTAACCTTTAGAAAAACCAGTCACACACTGGCATTATGCTCCGAGGGAAATGGGGATTATTATGGAACCACAGATCATTGCTTCTTGGGTGCCTAAACTCAATGTGTTGACCATGTTCTATGATTCTCCAGAGTCCAGATAGATCCCAGCCTGCTCACCTGAGCACCTCGATCTCTTCTGAGGTGTAGCGCTGACCCTGAGGCTCGCTGGACTGGACCGGCCTGACTGGCTGGGG
>NC_036874.1:6474203-6475191 GCF_002910315.2 Salvelinus sp. IW2-2015 | reverse complement strand
ATGTCCTGTGTTGGTTGTTGCTGAGAGAGAGCTGATGGTTATGTCCTGTGTTGGTTGTTGCTGAGAGACAGGTTTGTGTTAAGTTTGGTTTGTGCCGCTGATCTGAGGTATGGGTGTGTCAATAGGACGCAGTGTTTTTGATTCTTGAAATTGTTTACTTACGTTTKTATTCTGTTTAATTTATTCCCAGGGGGGAAGGGGAAGGCACCTWGGGWGTGCTTARGCAAGAGGCCTGCGGGCATACATAACCCGTAGTATTTACTGTCTATGCACACTAGGTAAGACCTGGGCGGACCACCCCCTGTATTTTGGTTAGCGCACCAGGTGGGGCTAGTTAGGTAAGTAGTGGGTAGGCAGGTAAGGTAGGAGAGGGGGCTCGTTAACTTTTACTTTCTTTGCTTTCGTCCAGCCTCTTTCCCAAAATTACCGTGTGACGGAATAAATTACCTGTAAACGGTAAATTCTCTGCCTTTGTCATCCTTACTCGCACCTACAATCCCATTCATCTTTCACGCCACGGGGAGTTGAGTTGTAGCAGGGTGTTGCGTTCCCTCTTCCTAGAGGCGTACGTAACAAATACGTATCAATCTACTCACAATACCCCATAAAGACAAAGCAAAAACAGGTTTTTAGAAAATGTATTAAAAATAAAAAACGTAAATATCACATTAACATAAGTAWTCAGACCCTCTACYGAGTACTTTGTTAAAGCACCTGTGGCAGCAATCACAGCCTTGAGTCTTCTTGGGAACTCTGTCAGTGACCATCGGGTTCTCGGTCACCTCCCTGACCAAGGCCCTTCTCCCCCGATTGCTCAGTTTGKCYRGGCGGCCAGCTCTAGGAAGTCTTGGTGGTTCCAAACTTCTTCCATTTAAGAATGATGGAGGCCACTGTGTTCTTGGGGGCTTTCAATTCTGCAGACATTGAAAGCCTTGACACAATCCTGTCTCGGAGCTCTACGGAAAATTACTTCGACCTTATGGCTTGG
>NC_036874.1:6467341-6474178 GCF_002910315.2 Salvelinus sp. IW2-2015 | reverse complement strand
AACAATCTGTTGAGAGGTATGCTTAACAAGCTTACTGAAACAACCATGACAACGTGGTATATGCTAACCAAAGCTACTGTAACAACTATATGATGGTTATGTAACCAAGCTACTTGAAAACAACCAATGAATGTTTATGCTAACCAAAAGTTACTGTAACAACTATGAGTGGTTATGCTAACCAAGCTACTGAAACAACCATGAATGGTTATTGCTTAACAAAGCTACTGAAACAACCATGAATCTGGTTATGCTAACCAAAGCTACTGTAACAACCATGAGTTGGTATGCTAAACAAGTTACTGTAACATCTGTGCGTGGTTATGCTAACAAGGTACTGTAACATCTATGAGTTGGGTTTAGCTAACAAGCTACTGTAACAACTTATGATGGTTCATGCTAGTGTTAACACTACACCTTTACCTTTTGCTCCCGGATATTCCAGGACAGCGTAGGCATTTTGCGTTGGCACAAGGGCCCCACCTTCTCGCCCTCCTCCTATGTCATCACACCCCGTTTTGCCGTTGGTGATAGGACATCGCCCCGTGAAACCTGTCATGAGAGGAGAGGGGGATGTGAGAGTAGGTAGGTCAGCTATCTTGGCTAGGGAGACCCAAACTCTGAGATTGATAACCATGTCTATTACCATCTGGCAGCAAGGTCATCATGAAAATCACTACCTGAATTGGAGGATGGATTAGGTGGCCATTACTCGGTTTTGTGGTGTGTATCTTTTTTACAAATGTATACGATTTGTTGGATTTAAATAAAGTGTTTCAAATGTGTACGAATCTGTGAGTCATATCTCTTTGGGTGTGTACTGTATGTGTGGAATTTCTACAGAGCAGATGGACTATGTAGGGCCTTAAGTTGGTGTGCATGGGTTGAAATTATGAGTGTGTGTTGTGTCGGGCGTGTCTCACCTCTTGGTAGAGGCATTGCGGAAGGGTGTCCGTCCTTGATGACTGGACTGATTGTCTGAATGCATGCGATAACGCTTGGGAATCCAGCCAGTGAGTGCGTGCAGATCGATGGTTCTAACAATACAATAGAACCAGAACGAATAGAGATCACACTATAGAGAACATCCAATAACAGAGCAACTGTTCCAAATCACGCACCATATGGATGAATGTGGAATTTAGCCCACGCTGTTGAATTTGGATGGGAACTTGTTGTTAGCTCTGAAAACATTACTCCAAAGTGAAACATTTTCGTTTCCTCTCATATCAATTCAGTAGGGGACAAGGAGATGTAGGCCAAAGCAGATTTAATTGAAGTATGCACGTTTGCTATTTGGACAGAGCCCAGTTGCAAAAAAGGGTTGTTACTTTTCACAGGGGGAACTCCCTCACCGAGTTGGAGGCAGGGGAAGTCGTAAGCCTCCCCATCACCTTCATTAAGGGCCTTCTCTATTTGAGGAGAACCCACAGCTCGTTTTCTTCTTGCTGGAGTAGGAAACACAGCAGCTCCCATTCTTGACCAATGGCAGAATCGTCTATAATGACCTGCAGAAACAGGAGGGGGAACACTTACAACAATACAACCCATGGTAGACACTGTCAGAGACATGCAGCTTTACAGTTGAACAGTCTAGTCTTAGAGAGTGAGTTTGCTAGGCTTAATCTCACAATGACATTGAGCACCAGTGTGGAACAGGCCCAGGGTTCTGCAGTTGTACCTTTCTGGGCACACCGTTTGATGTGAAGCTTCACCATTTACATCCCACAGGGGTATACCTGGCTCCCCGCGCCGGTTCGGGGTGAGATATGCTGGTGATTGAGCTCTGTTGTAGCGTCGGCTCAATAGCAGCGTATGGCTACGACGCCACGAACGAGCAGCAGACACCCACCCGGTCTAAACAGGGAGAGAGTTTGTATAACATTAAAGGAGTATGAACTGAATCCCGACCACCAGGGTGGAGGTGAATCTGTCGTTTTATCCGTCACATTGACAGGTTATTCAGATAGAGCAAATTACTATAAAGTCAGGTAGGTTTATCAAACAAAACAAGTAAGGTGGCCCATCTGAGATTGATTGATCAATTAAACCATACAACTTTTATATAGCTACTGCACTCTTAGTGGTCTACACCTAAAAATAGGTATTAACATGGGTTTCATTTTTGTCTATGTTTTGATATGGAAATATTTGCGGCTGTGTGTGTGGCGGACCTGTTTTGATCTGAAGCGGATACGATTAAATCTTGGGGTTTATTGTCAAGATTCTCGTCAGGGCGAACCCAGCGGGAGAAGATGGTCTCTTGCTTGGAGACAGGGCCAGCCTTGGGCCTATTTTGTCCCTGGAAACAATCCACAGAGAATAAAAAGTCTGAGGATTAATCACAAAATTAAACAGCTGATGCAATCAAGCGGCACTCCATCTAGTATCTGCTTTCAGATGGAAATTGTTGTCAGTAGAACTGTATATGTCTTTATTTCTACCAATCTGTACACACCACTTACTAAGGAAGCTTTTTAACTCGGCCAAGAATATCCCTGACGTTTACGACGAAGGAACAGGGAAAGCAAACTCTCCTCTCAGGTCCACCGCCATGAAGGGACGAGGGTATGCTGTTGATCTTGACGTGCTCCATTGGAAAGAGGAGAGAGAATCAGGAGAAATGAACATGTTACCTTACCCAGCAGGTGAAAATTAACAGAGAGTCAACCTGAACCTTCACCAAACAAAGTGTGTTTACTAGCTAACCTTAGAAAAAACCAGTCACACACTGCATATGCTCCGAGGGAAAATGGGTTATATATGGAACACAAGTATCATTTGCTTCTTGGTGCCTAAACTCATGTGTTGACCAGTTCTATGATTCTGCCAGAGTCCAGATAGATTCCCAGCCTGCTCAACGAGCACCTCGATCTCTTCATGACGGTGTAGCGCTGACCGAGGCTCGCTGGACTGACCGCCTGACTTGCTGGACGGTTTGAGGGAGAAGTCAGCGTCCAAGGGGAAACGTTTCTGACGGGGCAAGGCCCCACTAGGTTTGGCCCCTGAGGGCCCCGGCTTCCTGTGGTGGACTGGCTAAGGACTGGCGACTGGACTTCCTTACAAGCCCCTCGCCCTGGAGAGAAAACAATGGGGTTGTGGTGGTCAGTCGGGTTGCGTGTTCCCTTGATCATTTAACAAGCAACATTCGGAAAGTATTCAGACCCCTACTTTTCCACATTTTGTTAACTACAGCCTTAATTCTCTAAACATTGATTTTTAAAAATACTGTTACGTTCCCCAGTTTCTCGTGTTGTGGTTTATTTGTATGTTTGTTTTTCATGAAAATGGCTTCCCCAAGAGCTGGATGGTCGGCCATTGCTAATTGGAACTACCCCACCCTTCTCGTCAGAGATACAGCCTGTTATCCCATTACAACCCTAGAGCTAGAAAGCCAGTGTTCCTTTAAGAGAGAGCTGATGTTATGTCCTTGTTTGGTTTGTTGCTGAGAGAAGCTGATGGTTATGGTCCTGTGGTTTTTTGCTGAGAGAGAGCTGATGGTTTATGTCCTGTATTGGTGTTCTGAGGAGAAGAGCTGATGGTTATTGTCCTTGTGCTGGGTTATGCTAGAGAGAAGCTGATGTTATGTCTGTGTTTGTTTTGCTGAGAGAACTGATGGATTATGGCCCGTAGTTGTGTTGCTGAGAGAGCTGATGGTTATGTCCTGTGTGGTTGTTGCTGAAGAGGACAGTGTTTGTGTAAGTTTTTGTGCCGCTGATCTGAGGTTAAGGGTGTCAATTAGGACGCAGTGTTTTTGATCTTGGAATTGTTTACTTACAGTTTATTCTGTTTAATTTATTCCCGGAAGGGAAGGCACTGGTTGCTTAATTGCAGTGCTAGCGGCCTCGGCTAACTAAAACCCGTAGATATTTACTGTCATGCACATCTAGGTAAGAAACCTGGCGGACACCCCGGTTATTTTTGGTTAGCGCACCAGGGGGCTGTTTAAGTGGTAAGTAGTGGAGGGGGGCTCGTTAACTTTTTACTTTCTTCTATTCGTCCAGCCTCTTTTCCCCAAAATTACCGTAGTGACGGAATAATTCCTGTAAGTAATCTCTGCCTTTGTATCCTTACTCGCAACCTACAATCCCATTTCATCTTTTCACGCCACGGGAGTGAGTTTGTAGCAGGGTTGTTCGTCCTCTCCTAGAGGCGTCACGTTAACAAATACCGTATCAATCTACTTCACAATACCCCATAAAGACAAAGCAAAAACAGTTTTAGAAAATGTATTATAAAAAAAAAACTAAATATCACATTAACATAAGTATTCAGCCCTACCTTAGATACCTTGTTAAAAGCACCGTGTGGCAGCCAATTCACCCTTGAGTCTTCTTGGGACTCTGTCATGACCATCGGTTCTCGGTCACTCCCTGACCAAGGCCCTCCCCCCAGATTGCTCAGTTTTGCTCAGGCGTGCCAGCTTAGAAGTCTGTGGTGGTTCAAACTTCTTTCCATTCTAAAGAAGTGATGGGCCACTGCTGTTCTTGGGGGCTTTTCAATTCTGCAGACATTGAAGCACTACACAATCCTGGTCTCGGAGCTACTACGGAAAATGAACTTCGACCCTATGCTTGGTTTTGCTCTTACATGCACTGTCAACTGTGGATTATAAGGGGGACAGCGATGTGTGCCTTCCCAAATCATTTCAATTCATGATGTTAACACAGGTGGGACTTTCCAAGTTGTGAAACACACTCAAGGATTGATCCATCGGGGCAACAGGATGCACTTGAGCTCAATTTCGAGTTCTCAGAGCAAGGGTAAATTAAGTTCAGTGTTTTTTATATTTGTATTACATTTTGCAAATGTCTAAACCTGTTTCGCTTTGTCATTTATGGGTAATTGTGTGTAGATTTGATTGGAAAAATCATTGTATGTATTTAATCATTTAAACATTAAGCTGTTAACTTAACAAAAGTGGAAAAAGTCAAGGGTCTGAAATACTTTCCCAAATTGCACTTGTATACAACATTAGAATGTAGAATATTACACTATAGAGAGGAGGGGAAGAGAATGACCTTACCTATCGAGGGCCTGACGAGCCAGCTGCTTCAGTTTGCCCTGCAGCCCCTGGTCTGTCGTATCATGAGACTGTGAGAAAGTGGGAGAAAAGGAGTGGGGGGGGGTTACACTTGACACCTGCCACAAATTATGTACCCTAGAGACTAGATCAAGAGAGATGTCAATACATACAATGAAGGCTAGTGGTGCATCAATCTGTTCATGGCCTAATCCAAATAAACAGTTCTTATACCTGTTCCTGACTACACCTCCATTGGACCTGGTGATGACCCAGGAATTAACATCCTGTATAAATGTTTGATACAGTGGTCTGAATAGCAGAGAGTATAGCTAATTTTGTTGTTTTGCTCAATACAAGAGCATTGGTGGTGAATGTTGCCTCTGTAGTCTCACAGTGGGCCTAAAAGAAGCCTGGGTCTTTCCTAAGCAGCCCCTACCGTCTGGATGCAGAGTTCCACGGCCTGTGTGTAGAGCTCGATGGCCTCGTCCCCATTGCCCTTCTCATCCTCCTCAAAGGCCTGGGTGACCAGGAAGTGGGCCCGCTCCAGATCCACCTGCTGCTTGCTCTTCAGAGGATCGCTACTTTGAGCTTGAACTGCATGGGGTCAAAGGTAAGTAGGACACAACGGAACATTAAAAATATATATATTTTCACATGCACTGGATAGGTGCAGACAAATGTTGTTGTTTTACAGCCATAGTAGTACAGCGCCCCTGGAGCAAATTAGGGTTAAGTGCATTGCTCAAGGGCACCGACCAATTTTTCACCTTGCCAGCTCAGGTATTCAAATCAGCAACCTTTAGGTTACTGGCCCAACGCTACAACCGCTAGGATATCSTCAATGAGAGGCTGACTAAGAAAATAACTGGATGAGGGAAATATAGGTGTTATATATTTGAGGTGATGTGGATATGTTAGGATAGCTACTGCCAACTACAGCATTGAGAAACACTGGAAACAATGAGAGGTTTCCTCTACCCAAATAAGGCTAGTGCCTCATATCAACTTGAATACAGTAACATGWCCCTCWTGAGCGACAGAGATATTAAGAGGCTTTTAGGCCCGGGCAACCGTATAGTATGAACCTGAGTCACACCCACTCTCCAACTTAACGGGACATACCCACACACCCTTTGTTGCTTTTATGTATTTTGCTTTTTGTGCTATTGCTCTGTCTGCTATGTGTTGCTTGTCCTATGTTGCTCTGCATGTGCTCACTGCTCATTGTTTGTCTGTATTGTTATTGTAATTGTTTTTAATAGCCTGCACAGGGACTGCGGTTGAAAATTTGCCGGCTGGCTAAAACCGTCGCTTTTACTGAAATGTTGATTAATGTGCACTGTCCCTATAAAAATAAACTCAAACTCAATCTGTGGGCCAGTTTCATAAACACAAGCGAAGGCCCTCACATCTCACACAAACATGCACAAACAAGTGAAGTGAAGTGTAAGCTGTTCGGTAGGTCATGGAAAGAATGACTCAGAAGGAAACTCACTAAGTTTACTGTGATCCAACATTAGATAGGCTAAGGACTAGATACAGTGCATTCGAAAGTATTCAGACCCCTTGACTTTTTCCACATTTCCCCCCCCTCAATCTACACACAATACTCCATAATGACAAAGCACAAAATAGGTTGACATTTTTGCAAATGTATAAAATAAAATAAAACTGAAATATGACATTTACATAAGTATTCAGACCCTTTACTCAGTACTTTGTCGAAGCACTTTTGGCAGCAATTACAGCCTCAAGTCTTCTTGGGACACCTGTATTTGGGGAGTTTCTCCCATTCTCTGCAGATCCTCTCA
>NC_036874.1:6459681-6466290 GCF_002910315.2 Salvelinus sp. IW2-2015 | reverse complement strand
ACCGTAACAAAATGTGGAAAAAGTCAAGGGGTCTGAATACTTTCCGAATGCACTGTAGGCTACTCACTGCAATGCTTTATGAATACGGGCCCAAACATTCTGGATGGAGTATGAGAGTGAATGAAGTTGGATCAGAAGTGGTTATGGAGGATCACCCGTTTCCCTACGCTGTTGAGTTGGACTCACCAGCATTGTGYAGGGCCTGAACCCGGTCCAGGTACTCATTGACTTTATCCTGGATGCCCTCCAGTTTAGACCCTGCCATGCCGGCGTAGATCAGGGCTTGTGCCGCCTCCTAATATCACATACAACACCAACATTATTGCTCTCAAAATGACAAATTAATTTTCATGTAGCAAAATACAAGTGTCTTAACCATGGGTCAAGTACCACTACGATAGTAASGTACCCTATATTATTTGAGCTTCTGGATACACCTTAAAGGCTTAATACATACCGTTTGTTACACAGGTGTAAACACTGGGATGCCACTTCTAAAGGCTAAAAGTGCATCAGTGATCAAKTAGTCTATTYCACAAGGGTGACCATAAGATGCAGGTGAAAGTAAAAGCCAATGAGTAGTGTGGCAAATTATTACACAACATCCATTTCATTCAGAGTCCTTAACGTTACCTTATAATAGAAGACAGCCTCGTTGTATTTTCCATTCTGGTCGCAGATGACAGCAGTTTTAGCAAATTTAACTCCATCGTGCTCCAGTGCCGTGCAATCCATTTTGTTCTAACGTTTTTTCAAACGCCTTCATACAGCCTGGAAAATATGGCTGTCCCTGTCATTCGGAACTAAAGTTAGCTAACTAACGTTAGCTAGCGGCGTTAGCTAGCAAGACGAACTTGACAGAACGTCAGACAACTAAATCAAAGCAATGAGTTACAGTTCCAAAATATAGATTTTTAAGAGAAGATTATCAAATGAATGGAATACAAACAACCGCCTTGACAAWATCATTATGATATACAGCTAGCAAGTAGACGAGCTACTTTCTGCTCGATAACAACAAGTGATTTCCATGATTTAGCTTCCGGGTAGCTTCAGCGATGACGAGAGCTTTTACACTCCAATCCAGTTGGTGGCARTATTKCGCCATTGATTGATGTAAATCTCCAGTCCACATTGAAGAGTATTCATGATCGAAACACAACACAATACAACTCGACGTGCATCACATGTTCATCGTGAGTTTTACGCACATTGGCGTTGTTAACTWATGTTTTGACTGTGTCCCTTGTGAGATGGCGGTGTGTGGAACTGAAAGATTGCGCTTAATTAAATAGTTTGTCGAAGTTCAATTTCCTCCATGTGTGTGAAACGCATAGACTTGCATTTCCTATTCAATTAAACTGTGTGCGTGCATGCTTACTTTGTTATTCCACCATTCAACACTTTTCTATCTACATGTATTTGTGAAAAGCTGTAGTTTTTTTTGACACATTGACATAACTTAACCTGTTATTTTTCGGTCTGGTGAAAGTCTTTAAGAATGAAACAAGAATATCAGGACCTTTATTCTACAGGAGTGTGGTGCAAAGGCACTGCGTGTTGGTGACAAAATCCAGACGCTGTGGAGCGGCTAAAGCCAGATTGTGAAGTTCCATTTAGATGGCTGTTACCRCCCCTCATTCGTTGTCAAACATGTCATGTTCCCAAAGGAGGCCAGCACCCTGGAGGCTGGAACACAGACCTGTCTCACATGCGCAAGGTGAGGTCCTACCAAGTGGMGACACTGGTACCAGAACTACTCCACCAATGATGGATGTCGAATGCCATCCTCTCTGGCTGCTTGTTCATACGGGGACGAACAGCTGATCGTTCTGGAGGACCTGGATGYGGTGGGCTTCGACCAGAGAAGAACCAGCGTTAGGGATGCAGAGATGAGGGCCTGCATCAGCTGGCTGGCCCACTTCCATGGCCTCTTCCTGGGGGTGGTGCCGGAGGGGCTGTGGCCCGTAGGTACCTATTGGCACCTGGAAACACGCCCTGACGAGCTGGATGCCATGGACGACTCCCAGCTCAAAGCAACTGCCTGGGAGATTGACAGGATCCTCAATGAATGCCGCTTCAAGACCATCGTTCTCGGAGATGCCAAACTAGCCAACTTCTGCTAGTGGGCAGGGTGTGGCRGCAGTGGACTTTCAGTACGTGGATGAAGGATGTTGTCTACCTCCTGGAGGAAATAGATGAGAAACAGCTTGAAAAGAAGGTTCCCAGCCTGCCGGACTAACTGAGGGCATCAGTAAACAAGCAGGTGGACTTTGCTGCCCTGGAGAAAGAGTGGAGGGAGATGTTTGCCTGGACAGACTTCCATCRCTTTCTCCTGGGATGGATGCCAGGACACCAGAAGATCAACAGATAAAACAAGCTGCTGACTAAAGAGGTTCTGAGGAAAGTGAAACGGTGACTTAAGCCTCTGCCATTTAGGCTCATCAATCACCTGCTTATTGGACTGGGTTGTATTGAGGGATGTAGATCAGAAAAACTGATTTGCTGTGTGTTGTTGGGGGGAGAGCAGAAAATTGCCTAAACTCAGACATTGAGCCCAATGTTTGGTATACAGTCAAACAATGCATATAMAGTTTTCCTTACAAGCTAGAATATTTTAAATTACATTTGAATTTACTTTAGCGGTTGGTTCTTCAGCTGCTCGAAATTTGAGACAATATCAACTGGAAAGTTTTGTTTACCCAACTATTTAGAGCACAGGCACTGAAGATGAATGTCTATCACCTGGCACATGCACAAAACCACGTAAACACCCGTTAGTATGCATCGCGTGCATGCACTTAAGTCGGTTTAATAATACTTTCCTGTGGATACGTAAAACAAGATTGACCAGTTGACGGACCAACACCACGGACAATCGACCGAGGTAAAGACAGTTTCAAGTTGGATATTCGACGGATATTCACGCTTTCAAACCTCAATAGCTTTCAAACCACTTGAGCCACAGACTCCAAATAAGTGTCATTATGTTGGAAAAATTGCGCACAACATTGCACAGGTCGTATTTTCACGATTTGGACATTAATTCGCTTTCCAAAGCCAATAAATATGTGGAAATGTGAGCAGCATTTTGTATTCCTAGTTGAATAAGTACAAACTTTTTTTACATTCGAGTTTCAATAGCTCATTGGTCATGTGACCTACATGACTCAAACAAGGTCCAGAATGTCCACTGACTACCCTTCTATATTGCACACCCTTTAGTTTGTCCATTTTCATCTCACAAGATTTTACATGAATTTTTCTAAATTTAGAATTTCAATAACTCCTTGGTCATGTGACCTCGTGACTTCAGACAAGGTTCAGAATGTCCACTGACTATACCTTCATATCGCACACTGATGTTTGTCTACTTTCATATCATGCTATTAGACTTAAATCTGTAAGCTTTGTAGGCCTTCATTTCACATGGGTGTTTCATATGCTCTTTTTAATCACAGTAATAGGCAGGGATTTGTCAGTCAGAGCGAGCTTGATAAAGTGAAAGAATCCTTTTCATAGCATCACTTTCATTTACTGTACATTAAGACAAATCCTTCTAYGTTGAGTATTAGAACGCAGTTTACATAACCTGATAATGACTTGATATTTGAGTGCATTCACAACAAGCCACCTGCAGACAACTTACAAAATGCAATTTTCTAATAAATAGTTATTAGATGCATGGCATACTATTTCTAACTGGAAAAATAAATTCCTATGTCTTTTGTGAGTAAAATCCTTTTTCCAAAGTTGATTTAGGTACATTTTTGTGAAGAGGTATGGGGGGTTGTGATATGGGTCATTTTAATAGTAAAATCATTTAAGGGATCAATTCATTTCTATATTGCTTTTCCAGTATCTGCATGAACCATTAGGCCAAGTGTTTTTGGTTGACCCTGCTGGACAGAAAGAGAAGGAGGAATTGGAACACACTGCATTTAAATTCAGGTCTTAGTTATTCCATTGTACCGGATCTAATACATATTAGCATTTTACCTACATTCATAAGTGTAATAATTTTTTATGAGATACTGTGAAAAACTCTTGGCTGCTGGCTCTGTCACTTTCAGACATGCGCAGAGCAGACTGAAAGGGGAAGGGTAACTCTTGACTTGAACCACAGGGGTTCTCTGTAAAGAGAGTAATTCAAAAGGCACAGACTCACCCATTGACTTTCAATTGGCACCTTTGACCTGTATTCTCTCCTGCTTGGCTCTGTGGTGCACAGTCTGGTAGTCTGACTAAAGTGCCAGAGGTATGAGGAGAGACATCCTCCTTTGTATTTATGGGAACAAATATTTCCTAACACTTTGGATCCTATTCTTGGACAGTTARAAGACACAATGCATCAATGAARAAAAARAAAACGAATTACTGTCCATGAGTAACCTCAACCTTGTGGGTCTGTGGGTGTTTTGGGCTAATAAAGTGCCAACTAAATTCTACCTGTGACGAGTCTCTCATGCCCCTATGAACGGGGACACAGGSCAAGAGTTTTTAATCTAARCCAGACCTTTTTTAYWGGAGTACACTAACCCCTAATTGGGGCTCTTTTCTTGACACACAGTAGCAGTTTACCAGATAAGAGGTCAAGAAGATCAAAAAGKAGATTGTTATAAGGGTGTATTACGTCCTGTKCTGGCCCCATTGTCATATCCATTCTRGATTCTGAGTGGTAAAATCATAGCTGAATAATGCCTCTATATATGTGTATACATTTYCCCCCAAGACAGAACTGCCAAAGGGGGTGGATTTGCAATCTACTGCAGAGTTCTGTCAWGCTATMCAGGTCTGTGCCCAAACAGTTTGAGCTTCTAATTTWAAAAATCCACCTTTCCAGAAATARGTCTCTCACTGTTGCCACTTGTTACATACCCCCCTCAGCCCCCAGCTGCACCCTGGACACCATATTTGAATTAATTGTCCCCCATTTATCTTCAGAGTTTGTAATGTTARGTGACCTAAACTTGGATATGCTTAACACCCCGGCCGTCCTACAATCTAAGCTAGATRCCCTCAATCTCACCCAAATTATCATGGAACCTACCAGGTACAACCCCAAATCCGTAAACTCAGGCACTTTCATAGATATCATCCTGACCAACTTGCCTTCGAAATACACCTCTGCTGTCTTCAACCAGGATCTCAGCGATCACTGCCTCATTGCCTGCGTMCGTAATGGGTCCGCGGTCAAACGACCACCCCTCATCACAGTCAAACGCTCCCTAAAACACTTCAGCGAGCAGGCCTTTCTAATCGACCTGGCCCGGGTATCCTGGAAAGATATTGACCTCATTCCGTCAGTAGAGGATGCCTGGTTATTCTTTAAAAGTGCTTTCCTCACCATCTTAAATAAGCATGCCCCATTCAAAAAATCTAGAACCGGGAACAGATATAGCCCTTGGTTCACTCCAGACCTGACTGCCCTTGACCAGCACAAAAACATCCTGTGGCAATGGAGAATGAAATTGTCAGCACCAAAAGTGTGCTTCGTCAAAATAATAATCATGGAACAATGTCAGTTGGTTGAACATAATACTTCTTGTGCAATAGAACCTTGTATGATATCAGTTTGAAGGAATATCCATGTACCAACACTACAAGTGTAGACAGACTGAGATCATTCCCCAATTTTAATATTTGAGGGGAGTTTTTAATTTCATTCTTTATTCACCAGGTTAGGCCAGTTGAAGAACAAGTTCTCATTTACAACTGCGACCTGGCAAGATAAGCAAAGAGGTGTGACACAAACAACACAAGATTACGACATGGAATAAACCAATGTAAGTCATACACACATAGAAAAGTCTATCTAACAGGTGTGTGCAAATAAAGTTAAGATTAAGGGAGGTAAGGCAATAAATAGCCGTAGTGGCAAAATAATTACAATTTTTGCAAAATACAATACACTGGAGTGATAGATGTGCAAAGATAAGTTTGCAACGTAAAGATACTGGGGTGCAAAAGGAGAAAAAAATAAAAAACAATCTGGGGATAAGGTAGTTGGATGGGCTGTTTACAGATGGGCGTATGTACGTGCAATGACTGTAAGCTGCTCTGATTAGCTGATGCTTAATTGATAGTGAGGCAGATATGAGTTCCGCCTTCAGTGATTTTTGCAATTCGTTCCAGTCATTGGCAGCAGAGAACTGGAAGGAAAGGCGGCCAAAAGAGGATTGGCTTTTGGGAGGTGACCAGTGAAATATACTATGGAGCGCGTGCTACGGGGGGTGTACTATGTGCCCGTGACTGAGATAGGAGCGGGGCTTTACTAGCAAGGACTTATAGATGATCTGGAGCCAGTGGGTTGGGACGATATGAGCGAAGGCCAGCCAACGAGAGCATACAGGGTCGCAGTTTGGTGGTAGTATAGTGGGGCTTTGGTGACGAAACGAGATGGCACTCGTGATAGACCCTTAGCATCCAATTTGCTGAGTAGAGTGTGTTGGAGCTATTTGTAATGACATTCAGCCGAAGCCAAGAGAAGTAGGAGGTGAAGGAGATTTACAGCTCAGCCAGACACTTATGGTCATTTTGTAGTTGTCCACATATTCTAAGTCAGAAAACCGTCACGTAGTGAGCTAGGGCGGGTGGCTGGTGCGGGCA
>NC_036874.1:6444806-6459189 GCF_002910315.2 Salvelinus sp. IW2-2015 | reverse complement strand
ATTGTCATAGATTTGGTGGGCACTGTCATCTGTGATCTTTGCGATATGACTTTAAGCACGTACTGATGAAACTGTCACTTAATATTTTTTTCTTAAAGTCTACAAACGCTCKACATTTATTCACTCTGTGATTGGGTTGGATCCTATATGCTACTTTTATTATTGTCCTGTAAATGGTTCAGTGCCTATAATTTAGGCTGTGTGTAGAATGGGGCATAAAGGAAATKACCTCTACTAGATTATAGTGATAAAGAAAACAGCATTCAAATTTGGCTTGTGTATTCATTTGCCTATAACTCATAATTCCATTATTTTTACATAAAAAAGAGAATACTTCAAAATGAGAAGATCCTGCCATGGAAAAGACTGGGCAGACAAAGTGTAAAGGAGGGGAAATAACTCACACCATGCAGCAGGACACCTTCAGCTGTGGGGTCTTTGTAATGCAGGTTTGATAGTTATATTTTCAACAATGAATGGTTAGCTGTTGTGACAATTAGGTCAAAAACAATTTTATTTTTTGGTGTAGCTGGTCAAGGAAGTTGCACAGAACTTCCCCAACATCCCAAATTGTTATGGAACCTTCAAAAACACATGGAGCAAAAAGAAATGGCTGAGGATATACTAAAAATGTCTGGTATGCATTTAATTCAAAGTAAATGTAAATTCTTTATTTTTATGTAGTTGTGTTGGACAGCCATATGTTCAATTCATGCCTATGATTTCAGAGTTCAACAAAGCCAACAACTGCTTCATGTGTGCCACTGATRAAGAACCTGGATGTGGCCCAAAGACTGACTGGGTTAGTAACTTTATTTAACATGTTTATAATCTTTTGACAACAGTGACAGCATGCAAGACCAATTTATGATATAACACAATGGATGGCTAATTAGTCATTCGTCATACTGCATTGATATTTGATATTATTTATAACGTGTTACACTTTGTTTTGTTTTAGATTGAATGTTTTGCATGCCAACGGTGGTTCCATGTGCTGTAACTAGGAATGAAGACAAAATTGTTCAACAGAGTAAAGAACACAAACTGGAAGTGCAGTCTTTGTTGTTGAAAATGTATGCTATACCCCATCCACACTGAAGAGGCTCTGAAATGCACATCAACCAGGGATAAAGAGAAAGTTAACTTCAAATAAGTATGAAACATTTCATTGTTACATGTCTGTTGACATGTTGGAAAAGATTAAAGGTCTACAACTTCTGTTTAATTTGTCAATATTAMATTTTTATTCATTGATTTACTGGCCACCATTACTGTGGTTACATGTTCAGTATATATGACCAKCAAACCCACTGCAGCCTACCTCACTCTCCATCCCTGCTTTGAACAATTAATAGCATGACTCTCGTACTTTCCCCTTTATGGTTGATATTAACAACGAAAGGAGATATTATCTGTCTCTCTCCTATTGTGTACCACTGTTAAATACTGTGGAAAAATAAAAAACAGGGAAAATAAGTACTTAGAACTACCAATTATTATAACTATTAAAGAAAAGGGTAAACAACACTGGACTGAACCCCCTAATTGTCAATCTAATATTAATGTACAACAATATAGAAGAGACATAACTAGAGGATATGCAATATGGGTGTATATCCACTGCACGCTTCTTAGGTATGTAATTGACATGACCAAGGAGCTATTGAAATTTAAAACTATGAAAAATGTACGTTACACCACAGGATTTTACAGTACACAAACAAGAGTGTGCAATATAGAAGGGTACATTCTGCACCATGTTTGAAGTCAGAAGGTCACATGACCAAGGAGCTATTGAAAGTTTACATTTAGAAAAATGTATGTAAAAACGTGTGAGATGAAAATGGACAAACTAAAGGGTGTGCAATGTGTAGGCCCCCTGAGTGGACATTCTGAACCTCGTTTGAGTTCAGTAGGTCATATGACCAAGGAGCTATTCAAATTCAAAAATGTAAATAAATAATTTTCAAGTGCGAGATGTAAATCGACAAAAAATAAGTGTGCAATGTGTGTCTATGCCATCGGGTTAGCTAGAACCAGCTTTGAAAGTTTTAGGAGTAATGGTTAAATAGCTATTGAAATTTGATTTGTCACTATGTTACGGTCCCTAACTGCTGTTGGTGGACATAAGACTACAGGCGAATATCCGTCGAATATCCAACCTGAAACTCTTTACCTCGGTGGAGAATCGGCAGAGTTCAAATATAATTTTGTTAAACATTTGTGACAGAACAATGGACGTTTTTTTTTTTTTTTAGATGTGTGTATGGCGTTGCCTACACAATTTAAGGAATTGCCACGTTTCGTGACTAAGCAGCAATTTAATATCTGCAGATAGACTAATAAAGCACTATAATTCACCTTTTGCCCACCTTGCAGTGTTTTGGTTGATGTTCTGCATAGCTTGTAAGATCATTTGAGAACTTAACCATTTTTGCCATTGTATCCATATTCTTTACCACAAAGAATGACACATTCACTATGCTTTCTCTATGGGGACAAGTTAACGAAAACAGACAACCAAAATTTAGTACCACAGTGCATCAAGCGTGAAGTGGAATTTTCTTCTTTCCTTTACCTGCACAGATTTAAAATAGGTGCTGGATTGTTGAAGGCAACTCCCTGGTAGCGACCCACAATAGTACTTTCAGATATTTGGAGTTATCATATCAGTGCAGAATGCAGATGAGATTAAGGAGTCAGATCCAGGCAAAATAACTGTAGTTAGAGACATAGTAATCAGCTGTTGCACACGAGATTCCCTAAAAACACACCGCTACGACCGAAAGTGACTTTTCGTAGCAGGTTAACCCTTTTCCTAACCTTAACCTACTTCTAACCTAGTAAGTTTAGGCAAACGGTTCGTGAAAATGCTTTCCTAACATGCTACACTTTATTTAACTTTTTTTTTTTACTGAAAAAGTCTATGGTAAACACAGGCTTCGATTTTACACGTTTTATTCTGAGATCATGTTCATCCGCTGATGTCACTTTGTGAACATTGAAGCATTCATAAAAGGTCATGTTAATCGACTATCTCAGAACACAGCGTATAAATTCTCCTTAGAATGTGTTAATCTATATTCGAATGACCACTAACAATGAAAATACATGTTCTCAAAGATGGATGGCAGGTGTGGGAGGAGGCGAGATCAGGTGGGACCATTGTAGCCAATGAGAGGGCAGATACGGGTGACAACAGGCCATAGAGACAGAGGACTCATTTTTGTATCTGACAGTACCAAAAGTACCACAGGTTGAGTCATCATACCCATAAACAGGGAAGCAAACTAGTCACCTTTCGGCCCAATTCGCCATTTTGAATCCAAAATAGGTGACATACGTGACTCGTGTAAGCCACTATAGAAAGAGTTGAAAATTACACCACATACTTTCCCTCTTTCTCACTACAGTGGATACAAATGGGTATGCCAGGTGTACTCTCTGTCTGAAAGAGACCCTTTGTTGGCATAATTGATATCATGCTCTGCTGGCACATTGTAGAACAGATGTCTACAGGCAGAAAGTGTATAATGTGCAGTGTAGCCCAAAGATATTGCTTTTGTTGAACTTGACAGTAAMACGTGTGTTTCTGAGTGGGATTTGATTTTTTTTTACTCAGGATATTTTTGCACACATGTAGGCTTGTGTACTTGATCAATGTCTACTATAGTGACCACTATAATAGAGCAAAAATAGAATGGCTKTTTGTTTCGTTCTATTTCTACTTTAAKAMGTTTTTTCCCCAAGAGCAATATTTGTGTGTGTGTGGTCACAAGCGTTCTATTATAAAGGCTGCCATGGCTAACTGCAAAATTTGTGGGTTTTTTTCTTCTCAAGACCTGTGTCATTTGCTGTAAAGTCTAGGCAACAAATAACATTGGATTGCTTTGACATTTTTTAGCTGTGAGTTAGGTTCACATTAACCACTTTTTATTTTACACAGACTGATCATGTAGATCATATTTTTTGTTGTTTAAACCTGCATTTCCCCTAGCAGGATTTTTTTTTGCTGCTCACTGCAAAGAAAAAAGGGTCACCTTTTTGGGCCTCCGAGTTTGCATCCCTGCATAAAACCTAGTGGTCAAACAAGGAAATGGTTCCAATCGCTTTTCCACCATTCATTTTTCTCCATGGGGGTTTTAGAAAATCATAAGGGCCGTGTTTCGTGTCAGCGTACCCTGGCGTGCTCATTTGATAACCATGTAAAATCTCTCTAGTCTAGGACAAGGTGGCTTTTATCAATATATTTGCCTGTATTTAACCCCCCCCAAAATGAAATGCTAATGTAGCCATCATAAAGAACTACAAATGCCACGATGATCTGAACGAGACTGCCGAATAGAGGCAAAGGTAAGAATCTCTGGATTAACTATCTAATGTTAGCTAAATTTAGTAATGAATAAATGTCTTTAAAWTTGACAATTCTGTGAGCTGCCTTGTRCAAGTTTTAAATTGACACAATACATGTTAGCAAAGGTGTCAGAGATGACGTGCAGGATCTTGTAGGGATTTGTAGTCTTGCATGATGTCTAATTAGCATTTTAGAATCTGAGTGTAAATAGAGCCGAATATATTGATGTCACCTTATTTACCAACATTTACATGGTTATCAAAATGTCCYGCCAAGTTAAGCCTACACGGAACACAGACCTTATTTAAAACGGTGGAAGTCCAATGTCCATGCTAAAACAGGTTATATCCATGATGAGWKYTCTCTGACAACAGGCACAACTTCAAAGTTGCTGAAATGCCATGTGCTTCCACTTATCAGTGCATTCCTAACAACCTAGCCATTATGAAACTTCTACTCGATCAAAATATATTATAGAATTACACTTTACTTTTATGCTCTTTTAGAGTTAAGGCACACGCATAGCATTTTTGTAATTTATTTTTTATTTAAACACCACACAAGATTGAAGCTGGAAAAGTGGTCAAGATATGACTAATATACAGTTCTTTCTAGTTCCACTATGGAACCACTCAAAATGAGGTGTCAATAACTGGCGTTGAAAAACCACATTACACAACCAGGCTACAGAAGCTGAAGGATGTTCATCTATTCCTTGCATTTGCACTGTCTSCTACCCCAGTACTGCAGACCCTCTGGGTGAAGATCCCCCTAGGTACAGATCTAGGATAAGCTTCCCCTCCCCCAATCTTTCCTTCATACTGGATGCAGAGACATAAAAATCGTATCCATGAATGAGTTTCTGACTCTAGGGAAGAATACAAAGGGCTTCATTGCCAAAATCCCAAAGTATCCCTTTAACGGGGAAACTGCTAAACTGACCCAAGATCAGCATCTAGGGGCGATTTCACCCTACTCCACTGCAGCCCAACAGATTATGCTTAAACAGAGGATTAATTCCATTCCATTGGTAGGCCGAAAAGTTATTACACTGGTCTTTAAGAGAGTCACATTGATTTACAAATCAGTCATCAAGCGGGGCCCCTTTCAGACTGGACCTCTGACTCTTCTTCTCCTTCTGGCCCATCATACGGTAAAGCTTCTTCTTTGCCTCCTTCTGCCTCTTGAGCTTGTCCTCCTCCGCCTTGTCCCGCTGCCGCAGGAAGCCCTTGTGCTTAGCGTGCTGCGCCGTGTGCGCTTTCTTGCTCTTGTAGTTGTGCACTGTGCTCAGTGCGCTGAGCAGCGCCGCCACCTGGTGGACAAGAGAGGGCACACGCTCAGATTTCAAATGCAGTGTCATTCGTGTGTGGTTGTGTCAGGGGCAGTCATTGAAGCCACAAATGTTCAAGGCTGATTGTGGTACTGCAGGCAGTACTGCAGGTATTGTTGGCAGAAAACGGGGGGGCGACGGTGTAGGTTTTTGTTACAGCCCAGCATTTACACAGATTTAGATAATCAACTTTGTCTTAAATCTAGACCTCCATTTGTTGAATCAAATGTGTTACTGCTGGGCTAGAACAAAAGCCTGTACCTTGGCCAGTCCGATTTCTTATAAAATAAGGTGGTGATTGTTTTTCGCTTTCACAGCATATTAGTACATCARAGAAAAAGAAAATTAGCAAATCTGACAATCATCACAGAATCCAATGGGATTTTTCATTATTGTTTCCATAAGGAGACCCTTACCTTCCTCTCGTGGGGCTCCCGTATGACAGCGGGCCTCTGGAGGTCCTTGGGCGTCTTGCCCTTGGGCTGGTCCTGTTTGGGCTTGCTCTTGAAGGGCAATGCCTTCTGCAGCTCCCTGGGGATGTGCAGCTTGTTGAAGTGGCGCTGCGCTCGCACCACCGGCTGMCAAGGGGGGAGAAAGGGTCAARGGTTAGGTCAGAGGTTCAGAATCCAACCAGGCCAATAGTCTGGCTTAAGCAGATACCTTTTCATACTACAGATGCTGTGAGACATTGGAGCTGAGGACGGATGTCAAATGGTGCCAGAGAAGATGGRGCGTTAACGTGGTGAAATCAGWTTTAGACAAACTTTACTGTCCACGCAATGTGGAAAGTTGCCTTCAGTTTCACATACGGACAACAGACATTAAATGCGGGGCGCTAGTTAAAGAGATATGTTTATTCTGATGGGCGAGCAAGAAAAACTTGTAATATTGGTCACCATGGATGTCACAGTGACATGMTTTGGGAAGCATGACGACAAGCCTGTTGTATCGAGGTGCCTGCCAACCAGAGGTGCTTCCCACTGGGCAGCTGTATCACGGTGTTGCTGGTGTTAGCTAACGTAGCCAAATATTTTGTGCCAAGTTTTTTTATTCCAAGTAGGATAGCAGCCTATATGAGAAATAACTTCTATTGGTAACCACCTGGATGTCACCGCGTGATACAGTCTGATACAGTCACCAGGACAGTGTCCTTCGCCCCCGCCTGCCGAGCACAGCTTTCCCACAAATCCTTTAACCTTACAGCGAGGGAAGTAGTCAGCTAGTTAGCTAGCGTAGCCAATATATCAAGGTGACAGCTAAAGCACAAGCAAAAGTGGTTGCTTAGTTGTAGTGATTTCCCCCCGAAAATATACAAGTAGGATATGTATCCAAAAAGTATTACAAAACTAAATTAATCCTGAACACTTTCCCAACGTCGGCCACTACGATATGTAGTGGCTCAAATGATGTGTGTAGCGCACTAACGCCCTGGACCAGAGCTAATGTGCAGACTTGTATGTGTGCAGTGCACTAACACCCTGGACCAGAGCTAGTGATAGGGTATAGCTCTGGTCCAGGGTGTTAATGCACTGCACACATGCCATCTGAGATGCAAAAACACTGTCTGAGACACACATGCATGACTTTTGAGATTCGCCTTCAGTACGYAGCTGGATGGTTCTCAGATTGTCAGGAAGTAGGAATTGCACTCATAAATGAATCTGTGTGGTGTTATGTTTTGCACCATTTTTATTTACCAAATGCTTGAAGTTAAGTTATTCACCCAAAATACCTAAAATGACTAATAAACACACCTCTTTTGTGAACAATAAATAGTTGATACTCTAACTGCCTCCATATTTAATAAATTGAGCTTTATCAAAAGATCAGGTCACACTGTATTTGGATAGTCCCCTATAGATAATCTACAGATGGTCAAACTGTTGATATGCAACTGCTTGCTAGGGTTACGGTTAGGTTTAGCAGCAGAACAGTGAGCGGACATTCCTTACCTTGTACAGCGAGTCTGTGTTCGGCTTGTTGCGGATCCCCAGGTCGTGTTTCAACTGGCCCACCGTCCTCATGCCCGACCAACTGTCCTTCTGGCCCGCTGGCATCAGCAGGGAGGTCACGGGGTTGTAGAGCTGAGGGACTGACACCGGGTACCAGGAGCGCAGGAACACAATGTCTACACACACACACGTAATTAATAACATTTTTCCTGACCCCARTTATTTGACTGGTCGATTGTTTGGCCGATAGGCGGTTGGTCGACAAATATTGTATTCCGTTGGACAGTAGCAAATATATATTTCTCAGTGAACTAATCCATTACGGAGKGCGAGACTAATCATTGTCAGAGTGAACACTGTTTGCAGAGCGCACAACCTATGCTACACTTGTGAGAAACCAGTTGATTTATTTCATTACATTTATGAGTTTTGTCAATTTAGTCACTATTTAGTCTTTTGTTTGGAGCACTCCTGTCAATGTTGAGTAAGGTTTACGCATAGAARTAGGTGTATTGGCTACCTGGCCTGATCGCAAATGTTGACATATAAATGTGCCCATTTCGGGATCTGATAGAATTTCTGATTGGCTTAACGCACCATCACTAATGAGCTATGGAGCTTCTCAAAGTAATGTTTTCTTCACCTCAAACAAAGTCTGTTTTTACATCCATTGAGAATGACAATTCCTGTGCCGAGCTCACTGGCGCAGGAAACTCTGGTTGTGTCTACATTTGACACATACATGTGACTTCTGCTATCAGAATACAAAGACTGCAATGAAAAGACTGGTCTAGGTGTACAAAAGTGTGGTCTGATTGTGTTCAGATCTGGCTGCCCACTTCAGAAGGTAGTCAGGCTGCATTGTGTGCAGTAGGCGAAATCTACACTCCTCCCACAAGTCTCAAGAATACTTCTGTTCTGGGACCGAGGCACCTTTTTATTATAACGGAGTAAATATGTCCCTAGTGTGTGAGTAACGTGTTTGCTGGCCTCATAAATGCTAGCCAGCTAGCTAATATTTGGAATATACTTTTTTGGGACTAGTGTTACGCTAACCCGTTTGCAATCCCTTTGGCGTTGCTAGTTAGCTGGCTAGTTAGCCACAGAAGTTCGCTGGCTAGTTAGCCACAGAAGTTAGCTGGCTACTTAGCCACAGAAGTTAGCTGGCTACTTAGCCACAGAAGTTAGCTGGCTACTTAGCCACAGAAGTTATCTACTGCCATCAGTTGTTGTGTTATCATATTTTGCCTATTTCACCATTTCTAGAATGCATACTGGCATTTGAATATAGGTGGGAATAGGGAATCCAGACACGGTAGACACGTTTAAATGTAGGCGTAGATGCATGACGCGTACGGAATTCCGTGAACAGAACTCTATGATCAGAATACTGAAGCTGCGTGAACTGTCAAGTCTAGACACGGCCTCTGGGCCCAKAATATTTTATACAATATTGCAAGGCGCTTCAGGCCGGACCTAAGTTAATACAATGTTTCAAGTTCGTTGCAGAAAGGCCACGCGTAGCCAATGTGATTTATAGAATATTTATTTTTATCAGGATATTTTCTACCTGCAGGATGCAAGGTTTTTATGTTGACTTTATAGGCTATTTTTACATAGTTGGCAATGGTAGAAGTTACTTTTTAGGTTAATCGTTTTAATTTGGATAGACATTATTATAAATAAAATGAAACTGTTGCACGAAAATGTACATATGAAAACCATAACTGGCACGTGATCAGTAGAAATGGTAAGATAAATTTGCATTCCACACAACTCCTTGTATAGCCCATTACCGGCAACTACAGATGCGTAACGGCAGAATCTGCAAAAGCCAGTAGGAGCTGGGGGAGGATTTTTTCTGCTGGTTATCTTGATCTCTGGCTCCCTCGAGTCATGCGTCTTATTTAATCAAACAGTGAGCTTGAAGCATCAGACAAGCTCAATGCATATATAGTTGATTTGATTAAAAACACAAAAGGTCTATATATGGAAAAATATACGTTTTCAAAAATGTTGACCAATTGATTGTCCAAAGATCAAGACGCCTTTCGGTCAACCAGTATTTTTTTTAGTAGGGGACAGCCCTAAATAACATATACCAGGAGCACAGGTAACCAATATCTACAAAACACACAATTCAATATCTACACATAAGAGTAATGAACAACATGTAACAGGAGCACAGGGACGCAATATGTAAACACACCCAGAAGTACTAGATAAGAATATAAAGGCAGTATTCCGTCTAAATTACTGTAACGTCCATAGACGCTTCCATGAGATGTGCAACCAAAACAGTAGGAGCAACCTGCTGCAGGCAATACATTAATTTGTCAAATTGTATAAATCCTATTACTCCTGGAATTTTCACCATATTACTTTCACCTATCCAAGCCTTCAGATCTCCATAAGCGCATAGAGGGTAGGGTGAGGGGGCTACGGGTTGTTTTTGGGACTATGAAATGCTCTAGACTGCGCCAGTTGCTCACCACTCATCAGCAGCCGGTCTTCGAACGTGGCTCTGTAGGCTCCCGCCGGCGTTGACAGGGCCTTCTTAATTTGACCTCTGACCCCACTGACTGTTCGGATGGAGGCCCCTTCAAATTTCGCCACCTCCAGCACGCTGTTGAACATCCCCTGGGAACAAAACAGAGGTGTAAAGCTCACATTTTTCTGAATTTCTTGGAGTGGACCTGAGTCTCATTCATACTCAGAGTAGTAGGGCTGATMTGACTTTATATATTCACACAACTTCTAAGGACATATACATAATTTCATACCAAATTTCACGGTCCCATGTTCATCGGTTCAGTTCTTATCACACCAGGACTATAAGGGCCATCTAGTGGTGTAGCGTGGCCGACTTTGAATGCAGCAACTAATCATTCTCAAATTCATTAGAGGCTAATTCRTTGAGTCTATAGATGGGTTAGCTGACAACGTCACGAAAACTATGTGCACAGAAGTGCAGAAGTGAGTTGTGATTCTGGATGCCCAGATAGCTACCAACAATGACAAGAAACTGCCATGTGGGGAATCGTAAGTGACTCGTTTCAGCTAGTTTAATCTTGTTCTTGATACCATGTCTTGTTTTGAGGTGTTTAAACTGATTTAAAGTCAATACTAATATGGCTAAAATTGACTAGCTAGCTAACCAACAACTGTAACAATGTTTTTGAGAGACTAAACATTGGAGAAGAAATATAGGTTTACATGTTGTTGACAATCKAATCCAGCCCAGTCTGTTTTGCCCCATAGCAGCGCATGTGTCGGTTTTGWTGCTAAACAACCAACCCGTCTATATACCAAATCTGGAGTCAAATCTGATTTATTGTTCATAAGAAGATTTGTAAAGGATTTTTATCATTAGCATATGTGCTAATGTGCATCTATTGGTACAGTGCACCCATATGAATACAATAACAAAACAATTCTAACCCATTGAWGACTGATGTAATGAGTCGAAATACAAAATCTGGAGTGAATCTGATGCACGGTTCATGAAGAGAAGATGATTGAGTATTCACGTTACATATTCAAATAATGAGTTAATAGTTTCTTTGTTTTTTGAGAWATCAATACCAAATACAGTGAGTTTCATCTTAGGGAAGTCCATGGTAGCGATTACAAGTTTCAAGTTGATAGGCCACTGTGGAGTGGATTTACAGTGGTTAAAATRGACACGTAAAAATGTTAAGTATTTTTKTTAGCATATTAGTCCCAATATGCATCTACTGGTATAGTGTGGCCATCTTTGAATGCATCAACATTATTTTCTCATTCTTTAGGGACTATTGCGATCGGTCCAAAGACCACATTTGGAGTGAATCTGACTTAATCATAAAAAATCTTAATGGACTATTTGAAGCATAGTTAAAGTGATTTGTTAAATGAGATTTTTTTTTTTTAAGTAAGGAAACTAATTCCAAACTTAACATGGTTCATCATGGTAATGACCCTAAAAAAAATATTTCCTAATTTATCAATAACCCAGCCATTTCTTAACAAATCCCTTAGCTTTTTTTCAAACTAAGTTAAGAGATGTACCATGGGCACACATACATACAGTTGAAGTCGGAAGTTTACATAAACTTTAGGTTGGAGTCATTTAAACTCGTTTTTCAACCACTCCACAAATTTCTTGTTAACAAACTATAGTTTTGGCAAGTACTTTTTCCAACAGTTGTTTAGTCAGATTATTTCACTTATAATTCACTGTATCACAATTCCAGTGGGTCAGAAGTTTACATACACTAAGTTGACTGTGCCTTTAAACAGCTTGGAAAATTCCAGAAAATGTCATGGCTTTAGAAGCTTCTGATAGGCTAATTGCCATCATTTGTGGCAATTGGAGGTGTACCCGTGGATGTATTTCCAGGCCTACCTTCAAACTCGGTGCCTCTTTGCTTGATATCATGGGAAAATCAAAAGAAATCAGCCAAGACCTCAGAAAAAAATKTGTAGACCTCCACAAGTCTGGTTCATCCTTTGGAGCAATTTCCAAAGGCCTGAAGTACCACGTTCATCTGTACAAACAATAGTACGCAAGTATTAACACCATGGGACCACGCAGCCGTCATACCGCTCAGGAAGGAGACACGTTCTGTCTCCTAGAGGTGAACGTACTTTTGTGCAAAAAGTGCAAATCAATCCCAGAACAGCAAAGGACCTTGTGAAGATGCTGGAGGAAACAGGTACAAAAGTATCTATATCCACAGTAAAACGAGTCCTATATCGACATAACCTGAAAGGCCGCTCAGCAAGGAAGAAGCCACTGCTCCAAAACCGCCATAAAAAAAAGCCAGACTACAGTTCTCAACTGCACATGGGGACAAAGATCGTACTTTTTGGAGAAATGTCCTCTGGTCTGATGAAACAAAAATAGAACTGTTTGGCCATAATGACCATCGTTATGTTTGGAGGAAAAAGGGGGATGCTTGCAAGCCGAAGAACACCATCCCAACCGTGAAGAACGGGGGTGGCAGCATCATGATGTGGGGGTGTTTTGTTGCAGGAGGGACTGGTGCACGTCACAAAGTGAATGGCATCATGAGGTGTATGTATGTAAACTTCCGACTTCAACTGTACATACTTTGGTCTTATTTGGATTTATGGTTCATGAGAATACGTTTTTCCAAAATGTCCAAGATGGAGGGAAATCTATCCCAACAGACCTTACGGGTCCTTGAGGMAAATTTGTTCAGCATGAGGAAAGACACCTACATGAGGAAAGACAACAACCGTTTCAAATCTMTAGGTCAAACAGGGTGATGGATATGAGGGTTTAAGTGAGTGATTACAAYAGCGCCCCCTGTAGGCCAAATAGYGCCATTWTTTTTTGACCAAGTTACTCATGGCCTCTAGTGTGTGCCAAATTAGAAAAAKAAAAAAGAAAAAAAACACCCMAAAAATCTAGTTATTTGAACATGTCAAGAAAAGAAAAAATGTTTTCCAGCTTTGCTGTGAACCATTAATTTTATATTCATATATTCATAAAGCATTATGTACACAGTTGGTCCATAATTTCCACAAGCATTTCACTACMCTCAAATTAACATCTGCTAACCATGTGTATGTGACAAATAAAATTTGATTTAGTGTTAGATTATTTMTCGTATTCTGTTCTACAACAGATTAACAAATGCCTCAAATGTCTACCACAAAAAGTAAATATATTGTAGCTGAACTATGGTATGTCAGTAGTGCTATGAGGTGCATCCTACCTTGATGAATGATGTGTTCTTGTAGATCTTGTATGGGTAGCCAATCAGCTTGAGCTTTTTGACTATGGTCACCGATTTGTCCAGGTCAAGGACGACTCCTGTAGCTGCGATGCGGAAACTGGTCTGCAAGAGAGAGAACGGAAAACTTCAACAAAGATACTACTAGAAGTAWCCCATACTGTGTACTGGTGCATGGTATGTTACTCCTGACAAATGAAAATGAGACATMTTCGGTGTAACAGGTGTACGTATTGCGCTAATAATGACAAATTAATACAAATATCCAGTTCACAAATATCCAGTTCACCATTTACCGGGTATTTACATAATATGGTAACATTTTAAAGAGGAGCTGAACTCAAAAAACAACTTCTCTGGTTGAAGATATTGCATCAATTTGAGTYGTAAACAATTGTACTAGTTGCAAAATTTACTAAAAAGCGTAAGTGGTAAAAAGTCAATATCTTCCAAAACTGAGATTTGCGGCTGGCAGCACTCAAGTAATTATTGATTTGGAGCACGGCAACATGCGACCCGATCGTAGCAGCAGAATCAACCTACAGCCCGAGTCAATACTTTGTACAGAGAGAGATCCAACATAGCATCCTGTTTGCAACTAGGCAAATTACTGTAATACTAATGCAAAAAAGTAAGGCAAAAGCAATTAACATCTTTGTTTCTAAATTACCACATACAACAGAGAGTAGCGTACTCATCATATTGCCAGCATTGGTAGTGGCTCGCAATCACCACCCACTCACATGGCACGTTGTATGCCCTGTCACTCGTTACAGAGTACTTCGCGATATTTGTCCGGGGATAAAAACTAAATTACTTAGAACTGGCAGCCTATAAGCCACATGGCAAAATCCTAACACAGAAACTCATGTTCAGCCGTCTATCATCGCACCACACCAGATTCACTGGTAGATCTATCATCCCCAGTAAAGACTCACCAAGCGTAATTCCCGACCTGACCTCCGACACCAAAGGCCCTGCTTCTACACACACAAGTCAC
>NC_036874.1:6435685-6444781 GCF_002910315.2 Salvelinus sp. IW2-2015 | reverse complement strand
TTTATCTGTAAAAGGACCTACTCAAGTTAGTGATTTTCCAAGCATCAAATTGAACCATAAAAGACAGAGGTTTTGCCAAGCTCGCCAAAGAAGGATGGCGATTGGCTAGAGATGCCAGAAATTATTTTTATTTTTTTTATTTTTTTAAAAGCAACGCTAATATCCCTTAAGTATGCGTGAACGTTTTTAATTATAATTTGATGATGCATGGTGGATATCAATACACCCAGGGTCACTAACAATGATTAACAGGTCCCTTCCAACTCGGTTGCAGGAAAGGAAGGAAACTGCTCAGGCATTTCATCATCGGAGCCCAATTGGTGATTTGAACCCACGAGTTTAATTGGTTGCGGATATGAGAACCTGGGGGCCTCGATCAAACAACATCTTAGTTACTCAACATACAACCTAAATCGACCAGAGTGAAAAAAAAAAAATAAAGGAAAGTATTTAAAATATTCCCAAAACAGCATCCTGTTTGCAACTAGGCAATTACTGTCAATACAAGTGCAAAACAAGTAAGAGCAAAAGCAATGTAACTCTTTGTTTCGACAATTACCACACTACAACAGAGTAAGCGTACTCATCATATTCACAGCATGGTAGTGGCTGCATATCATCCCCCATCAATCAGTTGGTATTGCCCTGTCATTCGTTTACAGGACTTCGCGATATTGTCCGGGGATAAAAACTAAATACTAGAATGGCAGCCATAAGCACAGGCAAAAAATCCTACAAGAAACTCATGTTCAGTCGCGTTTCTCCCACACCAGATTCACTGGTAGATTAAATCACCCCAGTAAAGACTCACAGCTGTAATCGCGCCAAAGAGTGGCTTGTCTACAAAAGTTAGTATTGATTGTATGTGTAGGGTACAGAGATTGGGTAGTCATTCAAAAATCATGTTAACCATTATTATTGAACACAGAAATGAATCCATGCAATTTATGAGATTTGTTAAGCACATTTTTACTCCTGAACTTATTTAGGCTTGTCATAACAAATGGTTTGAATACTTGACTCAAAATATTTCAGCTACAAAGATTCTACTTTGACATTATGGAGTATTGTGTGTAGATGAATGACAAATCTAAATTTGATAAATTTTAAATTCAGGTTGTAACAACAAAATGTGGAAAAGGTCAAGGGGTGTGAATACTCTGAAGGCACTGTACATGTAAACAGGGCTGAAAAGTGACTGCAAGCAGGAATATATAAATACTTATGGTATTATACTAGTGGCAATATATACATGTAAACAAGAGTAATAGTAACTGGTAGCAGGATAAAATAGATAGATACTAAAGGTAATGGCAATCAATTTAACAGCATTGGGGGGGGGGGAGTAGTTGTTTAGCCATTTAACAGTCTTATGGCCAAGATATAGAAGCTGTTTAAGTCTGTTGGTCGGAGCCTTGATTCACCGGTACTGTCTGCCGGATGTGAGAACAGTCCATGTTTTGGGTGATTGGAGTCTTTGGCAATTTCAGGCCTTTCTCAGACACTGCCAGGCATGCATGTCCTCCCAGGGATGCGCTGGGCCTTCCGCACCACCCACTGTAGGGCCTTCCGGTCAAGGGCGGTGCAGTTGCCATACCAGACAGTGATACAACCAGTCAGGATGCTCTCCATGGAGCAGCTATAAAAGTTCCTAAGAATCTGAGGGGCCTTGCCAAATCATTTCAGCCTCCTGAGGGAGAGGCGGCACTGCCATGCATTCTCCACGATTGTGCTGGTGTGAGAGGATCAAGTTAAGTCCTCAGTTATGTGGACACCGAGGCACTTGAAGCTCTTGACCCGCTTTACTGCGGCCCGTCGATGTGGATCTGCACCTTCCCCTCTTTCCTGAAGTCCACGATCAGCTCCTTGGTCATGCTGGCGTTAAGGGAGAGGTTCTTGTCCTGGTCCCACACGGACAGGTCTCTGACCACCTCCCTGTAGGCTGTCTCATCACCGTTGGTGATCAGGCCGACCACCATCGTGTCGTCAACAACTTGATGGAGTTGAAGTCGTGCATGGCCACACAGTTGTGGGTGAAAAGTGAGTACAGAAGGGGGCTAAGCACACACCCCTGGGGGCCCCCCCCCCATGTTGAGGGACAACGTGGCGGAGGTATTGTTGCCTACTCTTACCACCTGGGATGGACCCGTCAAGAAGTCCAACATCAAGTTGCAGAGGGGGGTGTTCAGTTCCAAGGTCCCGAGCTTGGAGGGCACTATGGTGTTGAACGCTGAGCTGTAGTCAATGAACAGCGTCCTCACATGGTATGCATTCCCTTTTTCTAGGTGGGAGAGGGCAAAATGGAGTGCAATTGAGATTGCGTTGTCAGTGGATTTGTTGGGGCATCATGCAAATTCTAATTGGTCCAGGATGTCTGGGATGATTGAGTTAATGTGTGCCATGACCAGCCTTTCAAAGTACTTCATTATTACAGATGTGAGTGCTACAGGGCGGTAGTCATTGTGGCAGGATGCCTTAAGAGTTTTTGGGAACAGGAATGATGGTAGTCAGCTTGAAACATGTGGGGATTACAGACTGGGACAAAGAGGTTGAAAATGTCAGGGAAGACGCCTGCCAGCTGGTCTGCGCATGCCCTGAGGACATGCCCCGGAATAACGTCCGGCCCAGCGTTCTTAAGTGTTGACCCGTTTAAAAACCKTACGTCAGCCTCAGAGAGAGAAATTACCCAGTCCTCTGATTAGTGTGGGCCCTCATGCAGGGGTCTGTGTTGTTTTTGTTGAAACCTGCATAAAAAGGCATCGAGTTTGTTTTGTAGAGAGGCATCGTTGGGCAGATCACGGCTTCCTTTGTAGTCCGTAATGTACTGTAGCCCTTGTCACATGTATTGGAGCTGGTATAATAGGATTCCACCCTGTTCCCGATATTCTCCTTTTGCCTAGTTGATGGCTTGGGCGGAGGTCGTTAGCAGGACTTCTTGTACGCGTTGTGTCTTCAGCCGTGCCTCGGTTGGCTGCTGTGTTGCATCCAAGTCAGGGATGTTACTTCTACACTCCAGCCCGTATACGGTTGTAAAATGTAAGTGCTTTAAATTGGAACACAGTGACCTGTACAGTAACATGCTATACATGACTCAGCATTCAGGGTCTCCGCTTTACAGCGCTATAATGATTCAACTGACAGATGTTCTAAACTTGAACACAACCTGAACAAGATCCCCTATCCCTGCAGCTAGCTGGGATACTTATGTTACTGAATGTATCCAGAGTATTTTCAGATTTCATATCAATAAAGCTGCGAAATGTAAGTATAAATGTAATGCATATAGTATTGATGGGTTCTGACTCTAAACTTTGAAAATATTAAATATCCTTAACCATATCAGAAGAAGGGGAATGTAGAACATTTACATTGTTCAGGATATGTTATTGTTAGCCATCAGGGATCCTATGGGAGGAAAAGAGCCAGTCTGGTACAAGTCAACATGACAACCGTGAGTTGGAGAGGAGTGAGGAATTTGGGCAGAGGTCAGGTTAGATGAAGTGAGGAAGACCCTATCACCAATCTTCTGGATAGCAACAGAGGTGTATTGGCTGTTCAGATGTGTAAGGAGGGGCTCAGCATAGGAGTAAGCGTTATATACCAGTGCTTGTGTGAATATGTTATTTGTCTCATGCAGCTGTATGACCCAGTGGGTGAATAAACTTGTTTGAGCTTCACTAAGCATCCGTGAGTTTTTTACTCAGTTTATTTAGAACTTAACAGTATCAACAATATAATATTTGGATTCAGTACTGTGTCAGGTAACAGTTTTATTTTTACTTTTATTTAACTAGGCAAGTCAGGTAAGAACAAATTCTTATTTTCAATGACGGCCTAGGAACAGTGGGTTAACTGCCTTGTTCAGAGGCAGAACGACAGACTTTTACCTTGTCAGCTCGGGGATTCGATCTTGCAACATTTCGGTTACAAGTCCATCACTCTAACCACTAGGCTACCTGCCGCCCCAGTTACGTCCTCACCTTTGGTCTAATAAATTCCAAATAATCTCCAACCTGTTCCCTTTCAATTTCTACCATGGTTATGCATCTTATATTTCTTCTGTAAGAAACATTTCAATATAGCCCTATACATATAGCCCAATTCCCACAAGTGTAAAAACATTACATGTAATTATTTCCTTTGTGGCCTGCCTCTGTGGTACTTACCTTAGTTCCTGCGACTGACTGCACAGCCAGGAAGCCAGTACCCTGAGGTGTGATGGGACCTGGGAACACAGCAGAGAAGGACAGGTTTCACATTTATTCATTATTTTACCTATATACTAACAGGTAAGTTGATTGAGGATCCATGTAATTCTGACCAGGGGCCATGTCAGTTTACTGAAATAAAGTAATATTTCCGACTTCATAGATATATGTAGTTATATAGGCATAGTATAACCGGATCAACGYCCTCAACATATTTTACAATTTAGCTTCTTAAGGAACCAGATAATCAAGAGCTATATCTGAATGTGCATCAAACTTAGCTGGTTAACGTAGCGATCCTGCTATGTGATACAGCCCTCTGATGAATAGTTGCAATGGAGGAAAAAGGTGCCACCTGAATCAAATAACTAACAAATACTAAAACTACAGCCRCATTACTGCTCTCACCCCAGATGGTGGCACCACAGTGCATGTGCTGCGGTGTGTACTTGAGCAGGCGGTGGCGCCCGTTGTGGTCCTCGATGTGGTACAAAGGGATGGTCTGGAAGCGACGCCAGCCCAGGGACAGGATGAGGGGGTCGCGCGTTTTCAGGATCCGGCTGTGCCATCGATGTTTCTTTAACCGCATCTGGGACAAGAGAAAGATCACCTTGAAGCACTTGGAAAAGTTATATAGAAATTACATTTATCATGCCATTTGTTTAGATCTTAATTTATAGGGAAAGATGCAAATAAAACATGAATAATGAATACAATGTTAACATTTAAATAAATCAACACTGGGATGAGTTGAACCATTTGCTTCCTGAAAAAGTATGAACTTAGGGAAGTTCAGTAAGCATGACTAAGCATGGTTCTTGGCCCATTACWTAGCCAGTCTGTTAAGAAGCTTAGCCGAGGGGATTTACATCTACTATTCAACAAACAACACCTTCCATTACATTTAGTGCTCTCAAAAGGACTGCCTCACCCATTGCAGGGTTGGGGTCAATTCCATTCAAATTCAGTAGATTACTTAATTCAAATGAAAGAGTTGGAAAACAAGGGATGTGTCCGAAATGCACCCTATTCTAGGGATGGGCATTTTAAATAATTTCTCGATTCGAATATGATGACATTTCTTCAGATATCCGGATAGTCAAAATAYATGTACACTCTTTTTTCAAATAACATTGTTTCAACTTATGAACTGGCTTGCTGCATAACTTAGGTGCCGCTTGCTTGCAGCAGTATGATGGTCAGGGGCCGGTGAGTTTTACATGTTAGGGAGAGAGTAGCTATACAGACTGGCGCTAGTTAGATAAACTTGTAGATTCCATAGGTCATCTATCATCCCATCTGGTAGTGACTGTATGAAATCGATGTAAAGAAGCTAGCTAAGAACACCACATTGGTTTCAGAAAGTATTCTTACACCTTGACTTATCCCACATTTTGTGTTTTAGTATGAATTGAGCTCAGGTGCATCCAAATTCTTTTGATCCTACTTGAGATATCACTACAACTTGGAGTCCACCTGTGGCCAATTCAATGGTTTGGACATGATTTAGAAAGAATCACACCTGTCTATATAAGGTCCCACAGTTGACAGTGTATGTCAGAGCAGAAGCTGTACCATGAAGTCCAGGGAACTATCCGTAGATCTCTGAGATAGAATTGTGATGAGGCATATACAGTGCCTCTGGAAAGTATTCAGACCATTTGACTTTTTCCAAATGTTGTTACGTTACAGCCTTATTGTAAAATTGATTTAAATATATTTTTTTTATATAAATACCCCATAATGACAAAGCGAAAACAGGCTAAGATTTTTTTCTGAATGTATTAAAAATAGAAAACAGATACCTTATTTACATAAGTATTCAGACTGTTTGAGACATCGAAATTGAGCTCAGGTGCATCCTGTTTCTATTGATCATCCTTGAGATGTTTCTTCAACTTGATTCGAGTCCCTGTGGTAAATTCAATTGATTGGACATGGATTTGGAAAGGCACACACCTGTCTAGATAAGGTCCCACAGTTGACAGTGCGTGTCACAGCAAAAACCAAACCATGAGGTCGAAGGAATTGTCTGTAGAGCTCCGAGACAGGATTGTGTCGAGGCACAGATCTGGGGATGGATACCAACACATTTCTGCAGCATTGAAGATCCAAGAACACAGTGCCCTCCATCATTCTTAAACGGAATAAGTTTGGAACCACCAAGACTCGATGGTCACTCTGACAAAGCTGTGACCAGAGTTCCTCTGTGGAGATGGGAGAACCTTCCAGAAGGACAACCGTCTCTGCAGCACTCCACCAATCAGGCCTTTATGGTAGAGTGGCCAGATGGAAGCCACTCCTCAGTAAAAGGCACATGACAGCCTGCTTGGAGTTTGCCAAAAGGCACCTAAAGGAATCTTAGAYGATGAGAAACAAGATTCTCTGGTCTGATGAAACCAAGATTGAATTATTTGGCCTGAATGCCAAGCGTCAYGTCTGGAGGAACCCTGGCACCATGCCTACGGTGAAGCAAGGTGGTGGCAGCATCATGCTGTGGGGATGTTTTTCAGCGGGAGGGACTGGGAGACTAGTCAGGATCAAGGCAAAGATTAACAGAGAAAAAAGTACAGAGAGWTCYTTGATKAAAACCTGCTCCAGAGCKYKCAGRACCTCAGACTGAGGCGAAGGTTCACCATCCAACAGGACAATGACACTAAGCAYACAGCCAAGACAACACAGGAGTTGCTTCGGGGCAAGTCTCAATGTCCTTGAGTGKSCCAGCCAGAGACTGGACTTGAACCCGATCGAACATCTCTGGAGAGACCTGWAAATAGCTGTACAGCAAYGCTCCCCATCCAACCTGACAGAGCTTGAGAGGACCTGCAGAGAAGAATGGGAGAAACTCCCCAAATAAGGTCTACCAAGCTTGTAGTGTCACACCCAAGAAATCTTGAGGCTGTAGTCACTGCCAAAGGTGCTTCAACAAAGTACTGAGTAAAGGGTCTGAATACTTATATAAATGTGATATCAGTTTTTTATTATTATAAATTAGCAACAATTTCTAAAAACCTGTTTTTGCTTAGTCATTATGGGGTATCGTGTGCAAATTGATGAGGAGAAAAAACGATTTAATACATTTTAAAATAAGKCTGTAACGTAACAAAATGTGTAAAAAGTGAAGGGGTCTGAATACTTTCCAAAGGCACTATATCTGGAGAAGGGTATAAAACTGTTACATTTGTTAAAAATGTTTCCAGGAGCCCAGTGRTCTCCATCATTTGGAAATTAAAAAGAATATGGAAATATTATGCTTAGAGCTGGCCGTTCGACCACACTGAGCAACCCGGCCTTGTCAGGGTGGTGACCAAGAACCTAATATAAAACTATAATTATTATTAATTTTAGTCGACAAAAATGTGACGAGACGAGAATTCCATTTGAGACTAATGGACATGTAATTTGATGTGAAGCTCCTTTTCATATTTTTTGTCCAATCAGAAGGATGCATGCAGAATATTTTATGCAATCTTCTCATTGGCAGAATTTACATCTTTCAGTTGCGCAATCTGACTGAGCTGATCTGTGTGGCTCTCCCAYCCCACACAGCTCTTAGGCGGTCTCTTCAGTCACTCATCAATCTTTTGAACTGATACGAAGCCAGGACACTTTACTTGTCACTGACCTCAACTAGAAACAATGATGTTTACGCTCCCTCTTACTTCCATGTAGCTAGCTAGCTTCTTTAGATCGATGTGATGCAGTAGAGGCACTATCAGAAGGGTTGAGAAATTTAGGAGGGGAGATCTAAAGATGCAAAAACGATCAGGGGTTGCTAACGTGACTAGGACAATGCTTTTGGCTGCTAAACAATGAAAGAAAGTTGATTTGAAAACCAATACCACAGGAGAGCGAAGTCTTTGTAAAATAATTACCTCCACGTTTCTATAGTGGGTTTGGGGCCCCCGAGTGACGCAGCGGTCTAAGGCACTGCATCTCAGTGCTAGAGGTGTCCCTACAGACACCCTGGTTCGAATCCAGGCTGTATCACAACCRGCTGTGATTGGTAGTCCCATAGGGCGGCGCATAATTGGCCCAGCTCATTCGGGTTTGGTCGGTGTAGGCTGTCATTGTAGATAAGAATTTGTTCTTAACTGACTTGCCTAGTAAAAAAAAAAAGTTTTGGCTATAGGCTACTGAAGCAATGTATGAAGTAAAACTTCCAGGTTTCAAACAATTAAGCAACAGGAAAAATGTGCGATGCTAATGATGGGCCTAACCATCTTCTGGTAGATGGAAAGGTTTTCCCAAAAACCTTCAATTAAATGTTAACTAGCTACAAAGTAGCCTACGCTTACCTGGCAGAATGATATCAATCCAGTGGCCATTTGTTTTGCAAACTCCATCTCATGTGCAATACAGAAACACCGCTAACCAAACAGTGCCTGCAGTTGAATTAAAGGGTAACTACACTCAAATTTAAATGTTTCTTAGATTTTYCCCCAGACCTCAAGTGGTCTCCTGATGTGGTTAATCATTGTTGTGGACTTAAAACATTCTATTTAAAAGAAAGTGTGAGCAAAAACATGAACAAAATTTCAGATAAGGCCTATGTGACTCATAATACACTGCTCAAAAAAATAAAGGGAACACTAAAATAACACATCCTAGATCTGAATGAATGAAATATTCTTATTAAATACTTTTTTCTTTACATAGTTGAATGTGCTGACAACAAAATCACACAAAAATTATCAATGGAAATCAAATTTATCAACCCATGGAGGTCTGGATTTGGAGTCACATCAGGAGATCGCATAGGGCGTTGTAGGGAGGTCATAGCAGGCACGTGAGGCCACACATCCACACGAGCCTCAGTTTTTAGACTTGTTTAAGGCAGTACATCAAAGTGGATCAGCCTGTGTGGTTTTCCACTTTAATTTTGAGT
>NC_036874.1:6420933-6434520 GCF_002910315.2 Salvelinus sp. IW2-2015 | reverse complement strand
TTGTTTAAGTGTTCCCTTTATTTTTTTGAGCAGTGTATGTTTAGAAATATTTTTAGCAAACCGTTAGTATACCCACTTCTCCAGGCACCACTACACAACTGATTTACAGCCAATACTATTCGCACTGTAAATAAACAATATTGGTTAGTGAAAAACTGCAAGYGACACTTATGCTGATGACAGTGTGCTTTACTCTGCCTCCTCTTCGAATCAGGCTATAGCTGATCTGCAGACTGCTTCAAAATGTCATACAAAAAGCACATGTTGACCACAAACTGGTACTGAATGCAGATAAAACAAAGTATATTCTGTTCTCTAGAGCTCAGACATATCTGCACGCTGAATGGAGCAAGTCCACTCATAAATACCATGGCATTTGGATCGATGACAAGTAGTCAKTTRAAACATGTAGATGMGCTAACGAAGAAACAGAATTAAAATGGACTTCCACAGAAATAGATTGTGCCTTTCGCTTGATAGAATAAATMGTTCAGTTGACTTTCCGTCACTGTGATCTGAATCAGRAAGTGGGCTGGCCATCATTGGCAACGCAGAGAGCATTGCCTTCTGTTCATTTATAAAGCGCTCATGCAGAAACTACCATACATCGCTCCTGACCTACGGAAGTACAAATACCTTACTCGCTCACAGGAATGGCTAATTCTTGAAATTACTGTTCTCATTACTGATTTAGGTAAAACAGCCTTTAGTTTTACGTGCAACATACATGGTACACATTTCAGAATACCCTACAATTGGACGCACCGTTGCCTTTCAGACATTTCAGGGTATTGGTAAATTACCTTTTTACAGAGGAATGCATGCGTTTTCAAAATGTTATTTTTGTATGTTTCATGCTCCCGCCTTTGATTWTTCTAATTGTCAGTAATTCCTTATTTTGCTGCATTTTTGTGAATCAGGGCTCCCTTGCAAAAGAGACATTGGTCTCAATAGGACGTCCCTGTATTTAATAGGGTGATATTTCAGACACAGCCAAGGAGTTTTCAGTTCTTGAACTGGAAGTCCAATTCACTCTACTTCAATTTAAATGGATCGGAGCCTGACTCGTTAACCCTTGCTTACCTGCAGGTAGCCTACGTTCCCCTCGCTGGCACCTAGAGCCCCGAGGATGATGGGATAGTGGGGGTCAAAGTTGGTGACAAACTCGCAGGGCAGGGAGGGGATCTCCAGACGGACATACATGCCAGGCCGGAAGCCCTCGTACTGGACCCGTGTCTCGTCATCCACGTCCTCAAACTCAGCCCGGTTCAGCTAGGAAGAGAAAGGTTTAGAGATTGTGGTGAATTGAAAGGCTCAGTGGGTTAGAACATGGTGTTGTCAACACCAGGGTTGTTGGTTTGAATCCCAAACGGGCCACATTCTGAATATACTTYGTGTCAGTGCCAAGGTTGACAGTCCTGTAAGTGGATTTAAAATGCATAATTKTGTGTTGCGTTTCTAGACTGATTTTCCCTCATGAACACAACCCAATGTCTGATCGGAATGCCACTGACAACTTTGGTTTCCTTTTGGGCATAATAAGATGTTACCTTGACCCCGTTTTAATAATTTCCAAATGCATCCTTCCTTGTTTCTTAGATGTAAGCACAGATCTGGTGGTTGGCTAGGTGCAAGTAAGTTTACCACCCTATCGCTCACCAATCCAACCAATTCAGATCTGTGTTCACGCGCAGAGCCRTGGTTGAGTGGTAACACTCCCGCCATGTCACATATACGTCGCTCCCCACTGCAGACAATACCTTGCAACCAATGTTCCCTCTAAGCTGTGTGAGCACGCAGGTGCGCAGCCGTGCAGAAGAAATATGAGCGAGCGCACAGTAGCCTGAGATTGAACGTCACTCAACTTTCTACAGTTTTCCCCTTTAGTTAACACTATCAACGTTTCACTCTACTGTGGCAATTGTGATCGTATCAACGCAATATTAGCCACTTTCAATGTAATATACCGAAACAAAACAAACTACGCAAGATTTCGTATGCAAAAKTAACTGTGCAAGAGATTTTCTTGCAGGCAGAGCGCATTGGAGTAGGATTCTAATGCATTGACAGGCATGTCTCCGCAGTATTCTACACAGAACRGTGCKCCATAACTAATCACAGCTGCAGTAGCCCGATATGCAAATAGCCATTGCCATATGGATATGTGCTATTCACTTTGAACTGGACTGTGTTTACAKTATGAGCGTTCGAGTAGATGCGCTTGTTTTGATCAAAGTGAGAGCTGCATGTAGCCATGAGTGCACATTTGTTCCTATTCTTTGATAGTTAGTGAGTTATTAGCCCAGTTATAGCTAATTTCTAGTCAACAATGAGGGAGTGATWGCGTCCAACAAGAGCACAAAATGTGTGTATTTCTAGCCATCTTTGGAAAGCAAGTCAGGTACGGAGCTTTTTTTGTGTCTAAAAGGGGAAGTGAGACGGTCTTGAATAAGTAGCCAATAGGCAGATTGTAGCATCATTTGTCTGATTTTCTGTAATAAGGGTATGGTGTAAAGTGGTTTCTTCTGTCAAACAACATTTTCAGTCACCTCCTTGACTAAACAGGTTATGTCAAGCCCTGCATGTTTATATTTTTTAAGTCTAATGGAATGTAGGCATTGAACACCACACATTGGCTGCTACTGTAGGCTGAATGATAGCTGTTCTAGTTCCATGTTAATATGTTCTGGGATGTGTTTTTCTTCATTGTTTTTTTATGGTAGGCCAACATTATTATTATTATATWTTTTTATTTTACCCCCTTTTCTCCCCAATTTTCGTGGTATCCAATTGCTAGTAATTACTATCTTGTCTCATCGCTACAACTCCCGTACGGGCTCGGGAGAGACGAAGGTCGAAAGCCATGCGTCCTCCGAAACACAACCCAACCAAGCCGCACTACTTCTTAACACAGCGCGCCTCCAACCCGGAAGCCAGCCGCACCAATGTGTCGGAGGAAACACCGTGCACCTAGCTGCCTTGGTTAGCGCGCACTGCGCCCGGCCTGCCACAGGAGTCGCTGGTGCGCGATGAGACAAGGATATCCCTACCGGCCAAACCCTCCCTAACCCGGACTACGCTAAGCCAATTGTGCGTCGCCCCACGGACCTCCCGGTCGCGGCCGGCTGCGACAGAGCCTGGGCGCGAACCCAGAGTCTCTGGTGGCACAGCTAGCGCTGCGATTGTAGGCCAACATTATGATCAAATAGCCACAGTAGCCTACTTGGCCACTGTTAAAACTAACTTAAAATCAGGTACAGCCTCAGTGTGCACAGTAAACACATGCCGGAAGTTACACAACATTTTTACAAAGTTCAAGTTTGTGCTCAGCAGACCTGAAATTTGCACAGTGACTACATTTTTAGGGAACTTTGCCTGCACCCTCTCTTCCCACTGTTTCTCCCACCTGTCTGTAATCCCCACTCATTTCAKAACTGTCTAAATGAAGTGTCAAAATACCCACACAAAACATATATATCATTTGTAAAACAATCTATGACTACATCAAGAAAGGAAAAAGGAGACATTTCTGAAGTATTCGAACAGGGCCAGAGACTTCTGCTTTCTGTCATATCAAACGTTTACCTATGACCCCATAACCTCTCACCTCTGCCTGTTTTTGCATCTCCTCTTTGAGGTCGTCAAAGTAGGTGGCGTCTCCGTCGTCGTACTCGGTGTCGAAACGCTCCTTCAGCCGCCGCTTCTTCTCCAGGCGCTTGTTCTTCTGGGTCTCGTCGTCCACCTTCATCAGCTTCTCCTTCTCCTCCTCCTCCTCACTTTCTTCCTTGGCTTGGTCCTTCTGCTTGGCAGCTTTCCCCTTGTGCACTTCCCCCGTCTCCAAGTCCTCAAAGTCCCCATACAGCTCCTCTAAAAGAGAAAAGAGCGAGTTAGCAAGGGGGTGATAATGAACAGTGGACTTCTGATATACCGTGCATAGCCCTGTTGGATTGGGGCTACTCTGTTGGGAATATGAGCCCATATCCGGAGCACATGAAAATAATTTAAATTGGGGAAGATGAATTTCAATTGCTCTCTGCTTACTATATTCGATGTGCACACCGGAGTCGACCTTAACAGATTTCATTTAAAATGGGACAGATTGCAGTTATAAAGCACAAGACCAAGAAAGTCATGAAAACAATCCCAACAGTATTGAGCAATGAGCAGCAACTCCTTACCATCCTCTTTCAGCAATGTAGCAGCATCTTGATCGTCTTCCCATTTCCCCGTCACAAAACAGTCCCGTATCGAGTCCAGCATCTGAGACACAATATTTATGTCAATTACAACAAAAAAAAAATCTTTTGAATTGATGGAAACTAAATTGTATTGACCCCAACCCAGGTCAGAATATGAATGTATGGATGCCTCCATCCATAGCTCCTAACAKCTTACTTAATGCCTTTCTTCAAACTTTTGGTCTTTCCACACTTTAAATGTCCAGTACCAAATACGGTGTGCTAGTGCTGGGTTAAAACAAAAATGTGCAACCCTTGGGGTCCCAGAAGAAGATAAACCCTGTAGTAAAAGAGATGGGACAAAGGAAAGGGGCGCTACAATATGGTTTTGTAGATTTCTTTTACCTCTTCCAGGTCCCAATTGTGAGCGGCATCGGGGTCAAAACGGGAGCAGTCCACGCCGTCCGCACGATGCTTCTTGCCCTTCTCGGGGCGGCTGACTCGAAACAGCCCTCCCAGCTCCTCCTCATCCTCCTCCCCATCACCATCATCCTCTCCCACTGAAGGAAACAAGCGTAGTCAGTCAGAAATCAAGGCTAGGCACAAACGGAAGCAAATGGGGCGAAATAGTCCAAWAAGAAACTGCCATTTTTAATCRCTATAGTGTGCATTAATGAATACACTAGTGCTCAACAAACAAGATCCGCCATGACATTAGGATAAAAGGGGAAACGTCAGTAAAATTCATAGCAAAATGTTTTTATATTGTTACTGAAACCCAGGAGGAGACGTTACCTGTGCCATACACCAGTTTACGCAGGTTGGGGGCGGCGCGCTGTTGCCGTAGAAACGCCTCCGACGCTTTCTGTTGCAGGCCCTCCTTCCACCGCAGTGACCCTGAGAAACATGAGGTGGGTTAGTGTCAAAGGTCAAATTAATTATTGATTCCAACTTCAGTTCTTGTTCCATTTAGCCACTTCCCCTCCCCATCAGTGTTCACAAGGTGAATGCAATATGGCAGACAGAAGAAGCATGCATTCTGAATGCTAAATCGACCCTTAGCTCCTTGGCACTCCTGTAAATGTAATACGATTAGATAGGGATTTAGATTATCCTATCACAAGGCAAGAAACCTATCCAGTCCCATCAGATCTACAGGAGTGCCTAGAGAGTAAGGGCTAGGTTGGTTTTGAATTCAACAGACAACTGTCGGGGTAAGGTGCATCCATCACAATATTTCTTACACCAGTGTGTGCAGGTTTTTGTTCCAGCCCGCCACTAACACACCTGATTCAAGTATTCAACTTGGTACTCAATTCAGAGCAGCATTATTGAACAAAAATCTGTGGACCCTGAAGTGGTAGTAAGACAAGGGGRAGGGGCCACAATGAAACTACACTGAATAGACAGAATATTACCTGCACTTTCATAGCACAGCTCTCCTCCCTCCATCTCCTCATCTTCCTCTTCCATTTTGGAGATGGCATTCGACTTCTTGCTTTCTTTKCCCGAGACATTGGTTTCGCAGTCATCTTCTATTGAATCACTCGCATCCTCCTCCTCCGAGCAATGACCCGAGTCTATCGGTTTGAGATCACCCTTTTCCACTGCACCGTCTTCTTCCCCCTCYGAATCGCTTTCCTCTCCTTCACTCTCCTGCTCTCCCTTCCCCCCTTCCTCCTCCTCACTCATTTCCAGCTCATCCTCACTGTCTGCAAAGGCAGGTACCTCCACCACTGGCTCTTTCTCCACTTTCCTTTCCTCCATCTTCTGTCTCTTCACTGGAGGGATGGTCTTTATTCCTTGCTTCTCTTTTGGTTCAGTTTTGTCCTTTGCCTCGTTCTTCAAAACCGTTTCTTCTTTTTCCCTTTTGTTTCCCCCCTCATCTTCCTCATCCTCTTCTTCAGACTCTCCTTCCTCATCCCCCTCTTCKTCACTGCTACCCTCGCTGTCATCATCGTCATCATCATCTTCCTCTTCAGTGAAGACAGCCTTCCTCCTCTCTCTCTGTGTCTCAGGGTCCCAGACTCGGCTCTCCTGGGGTCCTGACGTCAGCCTGTAAGACAAGATGGAGACCAACATAAGTCAGAGGCAAATATGTATATCATTTTCTATATGCCTTTATTTAAGGGTCCACTTTTAATTTCATAAAAGAACAAAACGGCAGCCACTTCGTTTGCTATAAAGCTGAGCGATAGGACTGGAGAAATGTAGCGACTCTCAAATTGCAAGGACTGACAGTCCATGAGATTSACATGACGATGAGGTTCTCTTTTAACAATAAGTTTATAAAACAGATTTTAACAATGATTTTTCGGGCTGCAACTCTTGACAATTAGTCTTTAACCAATTTTAACAATGAGTTTAGGGCTGTCTCTCAAATGATTCCATAGTGGCTTTCAAAAGTAGCGCATAATATATGGGATAGGGTGTCATTTGAGATTTCCAAGACGTTGCTGTCTGAGCGTCACTCACCCATTCTCCTCCTCCCCCTCCACTTCCCCGGGGGTCAGGGCAGCCGCTCCTGTGAACAGTGACACTTTGCTGGCGGCCATCTTGGCATCCAGGGTGGTGTGTGTACTGATGAGGGATTGGACCAACTCTGTGGTGGGACGGACCTCCTCCTAGTGGACACGGGACAGAAGTAACTGATTATAGGAACGTRTGYACACACACACATACATATTACTGAAATCCTCTGGACATTATCTAGGTTCAGGGGCGAGGGAATTTTCAATGGCCCATGACACTTTCGGTTTAGTACACTCATTACAACAGTCTCAAGCCATTGTATATAACAGTAGTCAATTATATTCACGAGCACTTTCATATCACATCCATCAACTACCTGACTTTGACCAATAAAAATACATCGTTTAAAAWYTTTTGTTAAATGTTTCAAAGCATTTTCMTTTTCTGTGTCTTACTGAACATGGSCMAGGGGTTGGAACTGACCTGTTCTTGATTGACGTGGCCKCCGGGCAGGTCAATGTACACTGCGTCCTTATCGTACACGACCCCCCCGACCCCTGCCATGGGAGCRTAGAGCAGCCGCTCCTTCTCGTTYAGMGCCCTCTTCTTCTGCGCTTCAGGCAGAGCGCAGGGGTCTGGCAGGAAGCTGATGTCTGCCACCGCAAAGTCCCCCACACCTGCAGAGGGTGCCATCATGTGTTARGTTTCAAACCAAATTGCCCAATGTTAAGACAATACAGTTGTCTGCAATGTTTTCAATACCCCAAAACCCCATTCCGTAGGAGTGAAACATTTCCCAAAAACACCATCGCAGTAACCACATGCTATGTTTATTTGCAAAATACATTGGTGAATGTGAATAGTGCATGTCAATATGTACTAGCKTTGAGAGTATTGATGCAGTATTAAATTCATCTCTTCTCCACAAGTCAGTGTTCCTAAAAAGGGCTCAGATTCTTATTTGCTCTTAATCCAATGAGCATACTTACCAGGGATATGGACCTGGCCTTTACTCTTYAAGTATGTCCCCCTCAGGTAGCCATAGAGAGATACAGTACGATCACACTTGGGGTCCACCCTCACCATCTCGGGGTCCGTCAAATCCTCCATGCTGTGTAGATGGTGAATGTGATCGAGGAACAGTGAAGGGGTACAGTTCAACAAGAACATTTGAAAACGGAATGAAAATGGAAGCAGGATAGTAGGATCCATCGCGCACAGGCACACAAGTGTGCACAACACACACACGCACAAACCATAAACATTATTTCTATTAGAAAACAGCTCTGTTACACACAATAACCATATATGGCACCATTCAACAGCATGGATCATGTCACTTTCCCTACTCGGAATCAGTTCTAGCTACTTTCCATTACAAACACATTGCTCTAAAAAAGGTCTGAACACTCACCGGTCGGCCACAACGTAGGGATGAGATTGCTGCCACACCAGCGGGCGGAACTTCATGACGGAGATGAAGCGGCCCAGGTTCTTGACCTCCTGGGTCTGGTACTCTCCGTACACCATACCGGACAGGTAGAAGAGTTTGGCACCCTGTGGGAACAAAGAGGGAACGTGGAACACTGTTCAGGAAAGGGACTTGTGTTGGATTAGGTTCAGAGAAAGACCGCATGCCATATTTATGAGATTGTCAGCCTTCATAACTATAACACATTAACAACATGCAAGCTGACAGTGTACTTTTTAATTTTTTTACATCTTATCAAGACAAACCTAAGAAAATCACAAGTCAACTTGTCACTTCGATAGCACAAGAGAAAAAATATGAGTTGCAGGATGTATGAAAGCGATGTGCAGGGTTGGCACAGACTGGCCAACTGCAAATTTACCTCCAAGGTTTATCTAGCACATAAGAAATATCTCAGCGCTTGCCAAGAAATTAAATATGAAATGTGCTAGCTATAGATTGTATATAGTTAGTTACAGTATGGTGTTCAGTTGTTGTTGCTTTTGATATTATCCATGCTTTGTACTTTTTGAATATATTTGTGAAAACCAATAAAAATACGTCACAAAAAAACCTGTCAAACCAACTCCATCATCAAGTTTGCTGACAACACAACGGGGATAGGGCTGATCACCGACAATGACGAGAAAGCCTACAGARAGGTGGTTAGARCCCTGGCAGAGTGGTGCCAGGACAATAACCTCTCCMTCAACCTCAGCAAAACCAAGTAGGTGATTGTAGACTACAGGACGGCTGAAGAGGTTTGGCTTGGCCCCTCAGGGACCTTTACAGGTGCACCATTGAGAGCATTCTGTCTAGCTGCATCACCGTCTGGTACGGCAACTACCCGGCCTGAACCACAAGGCTCTACAGAGGGTGGTGAAGACTGCACAGTCATGCAGGCAGCAGGACATCTACACCAGGCGGTCTCTGAGGAAGTCCAGAAGATCGCCAAGGATTCCAGCCACGGACTGCTTTCTCCGCTATCTTCCGGCAGGCGGTACCTGAGCATCAGGTCTCGGACGAACAGGTTCCGAGACAGCTTCTACCTCCAGTCGATAAGACTGTTGAGCAGCTAACGAACCCTAAGCTGTCTACCTGCACAGACCCGTCTACCTGTACTCACCCGCATTTTAAGAGACTATTTGCACTGACTCACTCAACCTTACACACACACAATTGCTAATACGATTTATGRTGTGAAGTGTGAASCCAAAGATAAAAAGCTTCTCATTCTAATTTCGGTGCTGACCTGGTAGACTTCAGTCCAGAAGCGATGCTTGAGCCGCTTCTTGGTCTTGCGAAGGGCCTTGTTGTTGCGGAACGAGTCCAGGTGGGTGAGCACGCCCATGATGCGCGGGAAGCCGTGCACCTGGCAGATGTTGAGGAACTCAAAGGTCTCCATTTCAAAGCCGAAGCTGGCGTCAATGAGCATCAGCACCTGGTGGACCACAGGGATGTCAGTCTTTAGCTCACTGATAGCATCCCGTCAAGTCTATTTTTATTGTTTGGTAGGGAAATCTGGGTTCAATTCAATTGTCACAGACATGTGCATCTCAAATGGCACCCTACTTGCTMTATAGTGCACTACTTTTGACCAGAGCCCTATGGGTCCTGGTCAAAAATAGTGCACTACAGGCCCTGGTCAAAAGTAGTGCACTATATAGTGAATAGGATGTMATTTGGGACTCACATAGTGTTTATGCCAACACTGCATTTTTGTAGCATGATAAAATATACTAAAATGCCAACAATAAGGCATCAAAACAGACACTGTACGTATTCCAATATCATAAGTACAATTCTACATTGTCATCAATACCTTTAAAATTCAGACATTTTGCCTTTAACCACCATACACAACTTAACTTACCAGGTCAGCAACCTTTGCCAAGTCAATCATTGTATTGATGTCATTGCTACACTCGATGAAGGTAAGACGCCTCTTCTTTCCTGAAAGGAAAATGAAGATGGTGGTGGGGCGGCGTTAGCACACAAGCTAAACACAACAAATGACAGTTCTGTGGTCACGCAAGGTAAACACATTAAATGACAGCTCTGTGGTCACGCAAGGTTGTATTCACTAGGAACTAAACAGAAGGAAATGTGACAAAACGGGGAGGGATTATCATAACTTTTTCAAGAAGAAGTGCTTGTTTTCATTTTTCGGTTGCAAATTGCTTTGCTATGCACTAATAAATACGACCCAACTGATCACAATACAGTAAGAAACATCCAAGCTCAGCTCACCAGAGACGATGGTCACAGGCCCGCAGATGTCCCCTAGTTTCTGCCGTGTGAAGTTTTTGATCAGGCAGCGGATGAGGGTGCTCTTGCCCACCTTGGGGGGTCCTACCACCACCACCACTATCGGGGGAGGCTCTAAAGGGGTGCGGTCCACCAGGGGTATGTGATGTTTCTTGACCTTTAGGTCCTGGGCTCTAGGAGAGGGGGAAAAAACWGTGTTTATAGTTTCCTACAATGTTGAACTGTGTCTGTCTGCACTTGTTGTGCTGCTGCCTCTACACCGCTTTCTAAATCTCAACGTCTGACCATCTGTCTGAACCACTCAAGATACACGTTAACAGCATTCACTCCTATGGCTATTTCTATGAACTTGTAAAACCACAGATTAGTGTCACAGTAACTTAAAAGACAATAATATACTATGTAAACCTTGTGAAATAAAACAAAATAAATGATAAAAAAGCAAACATGAAAGTTGATGGTGGGCTGATTTTTCGTGTAGTATAGTGGGGCATGTATATACGAATGCTGCTGACCTGTGGAAGGTTTTGGCCATGCGCACTGCTGACTGGACCGCAAACGCTTTGGGGTTCCTCTTGCGCTCGTCATCTCCGGCTGGAGTTCCCAGCTGCTTCCTGCTCTTCTTCCTCTCCGCCTTGGGCCCGCTGTGCTTCTGCTGGTGCCGCTTCTGTTCCTTCTTTGGCTCCTTCCCCTCCATCTTCTCCTWTCTGACAATCACACAGGTCAGAAACTGAAGCTTGGAGGATAAAATGTAGCTTTGCCTTATGCACATCCCACTTAATGATGTGCTTCTTGTAACAATCATTTAGATAGTTCCAACTACCTCCCTGTATGTGAGTGAATACAGTATGTCAAGAAACTTGCCCATAATGGTTATAGTGCATTTGCTAGTAACAACAGGGTCACTCAACTCATGGAAATCTGAAATAAGTATCAGTAAGAGGTGATGGTTTTGTCTGACAATATAAAAATAACTGCAGCAACTTGGTATACGCTACATAATGTTGCTACACATTGTACAAGCATTTTCCACAGCTCACAACATAGATAGTAGGACCGGGAGGATTTTACATACAGCAAGTTTTTAAAGGACCAAAGAGTTACCAGCTTCGTGTTTTCATTTTTGCCATGAAAATAAGATTGAGATACTGGTATCGTCCCGGCCCAAATAGCTAGTGGGTGTTTTGGGAGCACCACTACCGACAAATCAACTACATGTAACCACATTATCATAAATTGTTTGCCTCATTTGACGAGCATTACGTCAGTCATCTTCGTGTTTGTATTGCGACATTTACTCATAAAGTGTCGAGGAGTCTCTTTTTGTACTTCCTGACTATTAATACACTAACTGCATGTCTAGCTAGCTACCATGCAAATAGATTTAGTTTTGAGCTCATTTCAACATAAGCTACAGTTTGTATGCCAGATAACGTGATATAACTTAATACGTTTCCATTACTGGGCATTACATGCTGATCAAACCACGCGTGCGTCTGCATGCACAAGTTGATTTTGTTCACCCACACCAGACGTAATCATGACACGCAGGTTGAAATATCAAAATAAACTCTGAACCAATTATATGAATTTGGGGACAGGTCAAAAAGCATTAAACATTTACAGCAATTTAGATAGCTAGCTTGCTGTTGCTAGCTAATTTGTCCTGGGATATAAACATTGGGTTGTTACTTTACCTGAAATGCACAAGGTCCTCTACTCCGACAATTAACCCACAGATAAAACCATAAACCGAATTAATTWCATCTCTCCTCCTTCCTTCAGGCTTCTTTGGCAGTTGGCAACCAACTTTACAGTGCAATACCACAAAGACGAACTGAGTGTGGACCTCAGTTCATCTTTCAAACACCCACGTGGGTATATGCTCCTAAAACCAATGAGGAGACGGCACGTGGGTATATGCTCCTAAAAACCAATGAGGAGATGGGAGAGGAGGGATTGCAGCGCGTTGAGCATCACAAATAGARCCAAGTTATATTTTAGCGCCTGGCCACGCAGACGCACGTGTACATTTATTTTGCACCGCTCGCGTCGTCAGGATGTTACAGGTTAGCTCAGACAAACTGTTGCCATAGATTTTTCAACTTAACTGTTCTTGGCGATACTYTTYTYRYCSWRWYWSGRYGARAARAGTATCTTAGAAATGTCTGTGTCCGGTTACAGGTGGTTCTCTGAAAACCAGAGAATATTCAGAAAGATATTACATCCATGTTTTGTATTGAGTGAGAAATGCCTCTTGCATGTGTGTACATCTTTGTTTTGGTCGCAATGTGTGATGCGCTGCCATCTACTTCTACAAGTGGCCGCGGCGCATAGAAAAGACTAGTTTCTGCAAAGATGTTGGGAAATGCAAGATGTCTGGCAGCTAAAATGGCGAGGGAACACCTCACTCAGTGCAAAACGTGGATTTAATATCTTTCTGAAAAGTCTCTGGTTTTTGGAGAACGACCTGCAACTGGACAAAGACTTAAGATAATTTTTAAGTTCTGGATTCAGGGGAAAAAAGTATCGTCAAGAAAAATGTGACTATGGCAACGTTTTGTTTAAGCTAACCTGTAACGCCCAGTAATGGAAACGTATTATTAAGATATGACATCATCTGGCATACAAATTGTAGCCAATTGTTGCCAAGTACCTCAACTCCTCCACGTAGTTGAGAGCAGACTACAGTTTTTTAAATGAACCCACATGCATCCTCTGTTGTTGCGGGCCTTTGCTGAAACCCACACATTTTAATAAAACCTTAATCAAATACAACCACTGACTGTGAAATACTAAGAAAGGCACRCAACAGAGGACAAACATAGGTACACGGGAAGGATTTAATGTACATTTTTTARGTATTGACGCATAKCAACAAAGGAGTCTGAGGTTCATTTCAAAAACTCTATAGTCTGCTGTCAACTCTAGCCCAACCTGCGCTATTGWTCCTTTAACATCGTTTTTTACAACTACATTCAACTGGAATCTATGCAGCTATCCAGCAGATTCCGACTATCACGCTTRTTTACACTGAGTTGCACTGGAGTCGGGAACGCCATCATGGTTAGATTTAGACACTGCAGAGCCGGTGAGAGACTGGCTGGAAAACATACCTCAATGCAGGGATGGGATATGCAACTAACCAGGCTTCCATCCAACCTTTTATGCACGTAAAGTACATGTAGGATAAAAAAA
>NC_036874.1:6325054-6414376 GCF_002910315.2 Salvelinus sp. IW2-2015 | reverse complement strand
AGTCACGAAAGCCTGATGGAAACAAATTTGTTGGTAAACTTTCAAAAGTCGACAAAACACACTACACTTTTCCAAATCAGGAAGTAGCATTAGCAACTAGTATGGTGGCACAAGCTAAAAAAGTTTAAGAACCCCTGGTAATGGGTACAGTACTTTGGACATCATAGAGAGTTTATTGTGTGTATTTGTTGAGCAACAGTCATTGGAGTACCATTATTTATCCAATATTCTGACGATGTGAAAAGGGTCATGTTTCAGTTTGATGGTGTAGGGCCTGGAGTTTTYCCTGTTCACATMCCTGTCACATGATCAGGAAMATCTCCTGGCCCTAGTTATGAGGTGTTTTAAAGTTAACAGTAACAGTGGTTATGCTTTTCATGGTGTGGAAACTGTAGTTTTACGCTTTTCCCTCAACAGGGGGAGATGTGGCTCTGTCAGGTTAGAGTACCTTACACTGTCAGTAGATCTGTAACATACTGAGAGAACAGACCACCCTAAAGTCTCTCAGCTCCTGAAGTGACAGACAATGACAATTTATAGATCACTGTACTGTATGTTCCATGCAGGAACACATCTGTGGTACAATAACAGCAGCTTATTGTTGTATTAAGTTTGATAGGGAACAACAAAACAACGTCAAAACAGAACCAGAGAAAAATATATCTATTTTAGCACTAAAATAGGAATAGCAAAGCTTTCATGTCTGCAGCCCAGGAAACGGGTCGACACCCACTGCTGGGCAGAGTGTACCACATCGTAGCACCGAGAGCAACGTCACCAATGAGCACAGCGACTAGGGCTCGCTACTGAGATCCCATGCCTGGGTTCAGAGACATCTTACATCTGCAGCAATTAGAGATTATCCTGCTTTCTGCATATGCTTCTTCTAACGGGCCTACATTTACCCCTGCAAGAATAGAGGGGTGAGTAGAGAAGAGGAAAAGAGAGCAGGATAGAGGGAGTATAAGTAAAGGGAGTRGGGAGGGAGATGTGGGAAGAGAGGAGAAGAGATGAGGATAGAGGGAATAGGTGAATGAAGGAGGGAGGGAGATCTGTGAGAAGAGGAGCTTTTAGGTCATGTTGTAATTATCGTATTATTACACCWCAGGAAAAAAATCTAGCAGGAGGCTGTCTGACCAAAAGATCACCGACTAGGAGGTGAATCATCATCTCAAAACCTCATGTCTCGGTCATAAAGGCTTTGGAAGAATGGGAGTTACATTTAGACCTATAGACAGAATAGGACCAGCACACACCTGTTGTTTATTCTGGCGTGGTATGTGTCATACRATATTGGCACATAGCTGAGTAAAAGACTGCCTCCATCGTACAGGATATTGAACTAAGGCTCCATGGAAATTAAATAGACACATCTGTCATTATATCCAGTTGTACTGTATGTCATAAGATATTGGCACATAGATATAGGACAAGACGAATGTCTACCTCTGTATTATAATACACYAAGGATTTTAAGCTGAGGGAGGATCTCCTCCTACAATGTTGGGATGCTTTTCTTCCTTTTAGGCTCAAAAGAAGTGTGCCGTCCTCCCACATGGCATTGTCTACTTTACACTGAGTATACCAAACATTACGAACATTTTCCAAATATTGAGTTGTATTTTCGGGTCCCACTTTAAGCAAAGTACAACTTATAAAGACTTTATATAGCATACAAAAGGCTTCWTAAGCACTATATAAATGCTTCACAAATCATCTATAAGCATGTCATACTCTATAAATGGTGTGTAAAGTGTGAAATAACCATTCCTACTAAAGGGTGAAATGCTAAAAGTAACATAATGCAATATGTTTATACACCATTTATAGAGTATGGCATGCTTATAGATGATTTGTTAAGTATTTATGTAGTGCTTGTGAAGCCTTTATGTATACTGTATATTAAGCCTTTATAAGCTGTACTTTGTTTAATTAAAATAGGACCTTTTGTCTATTTCCSCAGTTGTTGTGTTTGGAATGGCATGGTTACTATTGCATCATGTCAATGCCATTATGACATCATTTCGTTACCAAGGCAAAGCCTATAAAAGCGCAGGTACAGCTCCTCAGTGGGTATAAAAATAATCATGCCCAGACGTAGACAATCAACTACTTGCCCAGTCCGCATGAAGCGTAGAGCCACTCGGACTGTGAGGCGTAGGAAGAGAATTGGCAGGAGGAGACTTTAGGTCCCTTACTAACTAACCATCAAGGAGTTGAGGCAAAGTTGGTGAATAAATTGTGTTTTACTCAGGTAGTTTACCACTGAAAAAAATGGGCAGTTCCAGTCTACTKAAGGCTTACCCATAGATACCAATCTCATCATGGACAACTAGCGTTTCAATCAGTTACGTATACGTCAGTCCCCTCGCCCCGGGCGCGAACCAGGGACCCTCTGCACACATCAACAACAGTCACCCACGAAGCGTCGTTACCCATCGCTCCACAAAAGCCGCGGCCCTTGCAGAGCAAGGGGCAACACTACTTCTCGGTTTCAGAGCAAGTGACGTAACTGATTGAAACGCTATTAGCGCGTACCCGCTAACWAGCTAGCCATTTCACATCCGTTACACTAACTCCTAACCTTAACCCCTAGCCTAGAAGGTTGTAAGTTTAGCAAATTTGTAAGCTATAATATGAATTGTAATATATCATACGAAATGGACATTCACAAATTAATATATATGAAATGTAACACATCATATGCTGAACAAAACACTGGCCACCACTCTTAAATGTGCAGTTTTGTYATATAACACAATGCCACAGAAGTCTCAAGTTTTAGGGGAGCATGCAATTGGCATGCTGACTGCAGCAAATCAACCAGAGCTGTTGCCAGACAATTTAATGTTAATTTCTCTACCATAAGCTGCCTCCAACGTAGTTTTAGAGAATTTCACAGTATGTTCAAACAGCCTCAGACCAAGCCAGCCCTGGACCTCCACATGCAGCTTCTTCACCTGCGGGATCGTCTGAGACCAGCCACCCAGACGAAACTGAGAAGTATTTCTGTCTGTAATAAGCCTTTGTGTGGGTTAAAACACCTTCTGATTGGCTGGGCATAGCTCCCCAGTGGGTGGGCCTGGCTCCCAAGTGGGTGGGCCTGGSTCCCAAGTGGGTGGGCCTACGCTATCCCAAGCCCCACCAACCATGGCTGCGCCACWGCCCAGTAACGTGAAACCATCATTAGGATCTAATGAAATTATTTCAATTTACTTATTTCCTTACATGAACTGTAACTCAGTAAAATAGTTGCATCAGTTGAGTTTATATTTTTGTTCAGTATACATGGAGTGTGTCGGATTTACATACAGAATAATACGAAATGCTCTGAGACCAGGTCTCTCTGGTTGAGATACAAAGCTAATTGCAACTATGAAGGCAGGGAGAAATAAAACCACATTAAGTTAGTTACCTGTGAGATATCTAACGTTACTTCCAACGACTTGATTTCCAGTCAGTTAATGTTTACTTCATCTGGATAAAAATAACAGTTGCAAAACAAACGTGTTTCCAACTGTCTCACGTGCGTASTGCAAATCCGGAAGTGATGGCCATCTGTATTTCCAGGCGTCTAGGAAACATCACACCAATTGAAACGTTCCGCCTCCTACAACGTTCCGCCGTTTTTGGTTGTAGTCTAGTCTGCAAAAATATATCTATCAAATCCATCAATGACAAAGGAAGAGTGAGTTAAAAGCTTTCTCCTAAATKAGACTCAAATTACTGCAGTTGGTATGGTTGTCCTATTTCATTGTCAATTATGATATAATAAATTACCAAAACAGCAGTTCACATAAAGTAGGTGTTTATTTGGAATAAATACAATAAATAGTGATAATTATGTAAAATAAATTGTCAWTCTATTATTCTACTTAAATTATTCACAATTTATAGCCAGTAAATACGTGGGTCCCAGGGTCCTAATTGACATGCCTGGTTAAATACATMTTTTAAAAATAAATAGATTAACCCTATATTATAGTAGTAACGTACCTCCCTACATAACAGCGCAGCAGCAATGTTCATTCATGCAACAGTCCCATTGTACAGTCCTATTGTACATGGCTAATACATTCAGGTCTGCCTATATGTTGCCGAACTCATAAATCCATCGACATAATTAAAGTGTTAAGATGAGGGACCGTAGAAGCAGTCGTCCTCTCCCTCCTTGTGCATCTGGCTGTGGCTCAGCGGCTGGTAATGAGAGACTTTCTCTATGTCGGACCTGGCGGGTCACATCTTTGATCCCATGGAGGAGCTTGGAGAAAGACTGTGTAGGTAGAAAGGGACTGGTGAGCTGACTCTGGCTGAGGGGAGAGTCTGTGTCCCTGTGCTTCAGGGTTCTGGCTCTCCTGTTCTAAAACCACACCTGCAACAGATAGGGAGGGATAGCTAGATGAGAATGTGCTTTTTTTTGCGCACTAGTGACTCCTGTGGTGGGCCGGGTGCAGTGCATGCTGACACGGTTGCAAGGTGCACAGTGTTTTCCCTGACACAGCGGCTGGCTTCTGGGTTAAGTGGGCATTGTGTCAAGAAGCAGTGCGGCTTGGTTGGATTGTGTTTCGGAAGACGCACGGCTCTTGACCTTCGCCTCTCCCGAGTCCATAAAAAAACGACGTGTAAAATGGGGTAAAAATAAACAACATTCGGCTAATGAAATGACAGTATGGGATTATAGAGAGTTAATTAAATCATTTATTCATCATCTTGCTATAGTTATCTAGCTGTGGCCATCTGGCTAGTATAATCAAGGCTTTCTACAAAATAGCAACATTCGCGAATCTAAACCATAAGCATTGCAAACAACGCTACTGCCACCTGGTTTGGAGTATGTTAACAAGGTGGCTGACGAATTCAAGGTCTTTGCTGTGTGAACACAGAAGATATTGACTGCTGACACTGTTCAGAGGTGCTAAGTACTGTTGGCAGGCAAACGTTTGACAATCCTTCGGTGCTGTTCTGAGCTGTAAGTGTCACATTATCACAGAGTCATGTGGACAACTTAGAATGCTTAGAAGATTAGTGCATTTCATTTAAGGGATGATCTATTCAGTGAGGTGAAATGTTTTTAACGTTTCAGGTAGAACAGTAATGGCTATAGAGCTAACATGATTCACTATTCTATCTGAAAGATAATCATATCTCTCCACACAATATGTTTGAAACTGAATATAATTTTTTTATAACTTTGTTCTCTATCTGAAAATTCTGTAACATTGCTCTCTCCTGAACACACCCCTTAGTTCGCAACAATATTCACATGAGCCCAACTCTTCTGCCATCACCAGACATCAGACAAATGTACATGTGTGCGCTTGTGTCTGTGTGTGCATGCATGTCTGTGTATGTTTTTGCATATGTGTAGGCCTACTAGGTCTTAATTAGCCTATATAGGACCACTCTGAAAGGCACTGATACCCACCCTTGACAGTACACTCCCAAGAAGATACACATGGAAATTAYTGTAATCTGGCCCTATAACTACAGATATAAGGTCATAGCTGTCTCTTTCTCTCTGTAGGCATCACCTCTCGGGAGGAGTCTGAGTCTGCTGATGAATGCTTCTGAGAGATGCTTCCTGGTTTGAACCAGGGAGCGGATCTGGGGTTACACCATAGAGATAGATAGAAACCTCATCTTTCCATACCTGCTATTTTAGCGTATGCAACAGCATGCATGGGCAGCGCCATTGACACTATCTCAATTTTAAAGTAATCCATTTTCTTCTTATTTTGTGTTTAAATAAAGTGTAAAGCTAATATTGCTGATTTAGTTCTGAAACCAAATCTTGTGTGCCATTCATTTATTGTGGCCACTAGATGGTGGTTATATAGTTTAAAGCCATTTACAAACCATAGCACCCAATTTAAATTGGAAGTCATTGGCTGATTACTCCCAACCAAAAGGAACCCACAGCCAGTTGACTACTTTAAAATGGTGGACGCCCTCAAAGGCAATGTCCATGCTAAAACGAGTTATAAATGAGGGCTCCYGAGTGGCGCAGCAGTCTAAGGCACTCCATCTCAGTGCAAGAGGTGTCCCTGGTTCAAATCCAGGGTGTCTCACATCCGGCTGTGATTTGGAGTTCCATAGAGCAGCACATAATTGGCCCACCAATTTGTTCTTACTCGACTTGCCTGGTTAAATAAAAAAATATCCATGTTGAGTMCTCTATGTCTATGGGTTACACCCTGAGCTACCGCTTCACCTGTGGCTTCAAACACTTCATGGTGGACGTCTCTGGAGAAAGCTTCCTGGGCATTGACCAGAACAGGCTTGTCACTCTGGCCAACCTCATTGAATTCCATAAGGTCTTTATTTTTAGTCTGCCTTTCTTTTCTTGTCTGTCTGTCTGAGCTTGATTTAGCTCTCACTTGTCTATGCGAATTTGCTGTGTCTGCACTAAATKAATCTGTGTGAATTGGATTTCTGTCTCAACATCCAATATCTATTCTTCACTACTGTGTTATTTTCCCTAGGGCGATGTCATCACTACATCGGGAGTAGAGCTCCTGCAGGAGTCACGTTGACCAACAAACYTTTCCACTAACTACAGGGGTCTATTTCAGTAATACCCCCTCCACCCCTCCTGACAAACATACCTGTCCTCCATGACACCCGGTGAAAGAAAATTGAAATTCTAGTTCCAAAATGGAAAACTTTSTCATTGAAAAGGAATGACACTATTCATTCTTACATTTCAATTTATCTCCTGATTTGATGGAATTTAAATKTAATTCCAGCCCCTGGAAAGAGAGCACTGTCACACAAAAACAATGGAGTGAACTTACAGTCCGATTCAGTTATTCAGTCAAACAGTGACAGGTAAAAAAATCTGTAATCTACTAACAACATTCCTGTGTGGCAGACTGTAGAATTCTATAATATTCCATTTAATATGGAGGATAACAGAATTAACAGATTAAGTGTAACAACAAAAATATAACAATGTTTATCTGACTCCTATTATTGTTATCAAAATGCAAGACTCAGTCAGCTAACTAGGCAGCCATCATTACAACTTAGATCTCCCCAAATGTAACTTATATTCAGTGCTTTGGAATGTATTCAGACCCCCTTGATTTTCCACATTTTTTTACCAGACACATAAATACTAATGTTACAGTCTTATTGATGATTAATTGATTAAATAAAAAAAAATACTCAGCAATCTACACACATAACCCCTGATGACACAAACGAAAACAGGTTTTTAAGACATTTTTTTTTACAACATTTATGAAAAATAAAAACCAGAAATAGCTTATTTACATAAGTATTCAGACCCTTTTGCTATGAGACATTAAATTGAGGTTAGGTGCATCCTGTTTCCAATGATCATCCCTTGAGATGTTTCTACAACTGATTGGAGTCCACACTCGTGGTAAATTCAATTGAATGGACAATGATTTGGAAAGACACACACCGTCTATAAAAGTACCACAGTTGAACAGTGATCTCAGAGCAAAAAACCAAGCCATGAGGTTTGAAAGAATTGTCGTAGAGGCGCTGAGATAGGATTGGTTGTAGAAGCAGGGGTGTCAAAGCAATGGACGGAGGCCAAAATAAAAAAATTTAGCTACAAAGCCGAGGGCCGGACTGTTCGAATGTTCATTGAAAAATTTTAAATGACGCATATAGTTCTAGTGACCTAATTGAACCTACTGAAAACCTAACAAATATATTCCCAATATGATCAGTAATAAAGCAATATTATTCTTATGGCTCTGTCAGTACCATCTTTAATTTTCAAACAGACACAAAAGACAAATTTCCTTTATATAAAAATCCTTTTTGAACAGAGCCGCTGCGAGATTTGAGGCCTCGTTTTAATTCCTCTGCCTTTTGTAGCCTTTGCTTCCATGTCCATATTCTTTTTTTGTCCGCTGTTTCGTTTCATAATGTCGTTCTCAGATAATACTCTTTCTCAGTACCGACCACACTTCTCCACACAGAAGACACACAGTTTTTCGCAGCTACCTCCGTGAACATATTTACTCCGACTCCCACCTTGTTTGAACCGCCCGGTTTCTCAGCTGTCCACCTTCGTTTTTGCCATTTTTTTGATGGTATTGAAAGTTAATTTTACTGTGATGCTGACGACTGCTGTGGCAATAAATATTGAAATGAACAGCTACCTGCTCGGTGCGTCACCGTTGCATTGTGGCGAAATGTAGTATTGTGTGCGTCATCTTGTAAAAATCTGCGCGGGCTGCCGCTTGCTGCGGTCTGCGGGCCGGTTCTAATAATAAATCAAGATCATCCCAGGGGCCGTAAAAAACCACTCATCGCGGGGGATGTGGCCCGCGGCCTTGACCTGACATATTGTGTAGAGTCATAGATCTGGGGAAGGCTACCAACAAAAATTCAGCATCATGCTGTGGGAATGTTTTCAGTGGCAGGGATGGGAGACTAGTCAGATCGAGGCAAGATGAACGAGCAAGTCCCAGACCTGCTGTTTCAAGTCTCTAGAGACAGCAGGAGCGGTAGAGATACTCTTAATGATCGCTATGAAAAGCCAACTGACATTTACTCCTGAGGTGCTGACTTGCTGCACCCTCGACAAACTACTGTATTATTATTATTGACCATGCTGGTCATTATGAACATTTGAACATCTGGCCATGTTCTGTTATGGTCTCCACCCGGCACAGCCAGAAGAGGACTGGCCACCCCTCATAGCCTGGTTCCTCTCTTAGGTTCTTCCTAGGTTTTGCCTTTCAGGGAGTTTCCTAGCACCGTGCTTCTACACCTGCATTGCTTGCTGTTGGTTTTAGGCTGGGTTTCTGTACAGCACTTTGAGATATCAGCTGATGTAAGAAGGGTTATATAAATAACATTTTGATTATACAAGAGGCCTCCTTGATGAAAACCTGCTCCAGAGCGCTCAGGACCTCAGACTGGGGCAAAGGTTCACATTCCAAACAGGACAACTACCCTAAAGACAACGCAGGGAGTGGCTTTGGCAAGTCTCTGAATGTCCTTGAGAGTTTCACAATGTTTGATGAACTCAATCAAAACATCTCTGGAGAGACCTGAAAATAGCTGTGCCAGCAACACTCCCCCTCCAACCTGACAGAGCTTGAGAGGATCTGCAGGGAAGAATGTACTGCGTGTGCACAAATTGTAGCGCCATACCCAAGAAGAATCAAGGCTGTAATCACTGGCAAAGGTGCTTCAACAAAGTACAGAGTAAAGGTTCTGAATAATGTAAATGTGATATTTCATAGATTTTTTTGTATTTTAACATTTGCAAAAAATGTCAAAAAAAAATTTCTGCTTTGCCATTATGGGGTATTGTGTGTAGATTGATGAGGTTGGGGTGGACGATTTAATCAATTGAGAAGAATTTGTAAGAATATAATAAATTCATCACATATTTTTCTTTAGTTGAATCTTGCACTATACAAAAAGAACAGCACAACTTGAGATAGTGTCCCTACCAAATCAGAAGATCCACCCAAACATGCTCATACACACATGGGAAAAAATGCTCAAGTATTATTTCCCAGGACTGTTTCTCATCTCAATTTCTCATCAACATTTCTAATATACTTACAAATACTTTCGTYGGACGACTAACACATATGAGATAATATAGTGCCCTCTATCTATYTCTATGACTTTCACCCAATAGCTGTCAGTGGATGATTATTACGTAGTTTCCGGTATTACGCCCCGATTCACCAAAAAAAAAAATGTCGAACTGGCAGGGAGCAGTCTAAAGGGGTCGAAAATACTCAAAKAATCTACAGTAAGTTAATGTTGTGTATGAATAAGCCTCCCGTCCCGATACTGTCACGTCGTTCGTATTATCAAGACAAGTAGCAAACAAACATTTCATGATATGCTAACGCAACGTTAGCTTGGCTAATAGGTAGCTAGCTAACGTTAGTTAGCAATACTAATCTCTAGAGCGTTGATAGCACAGCACTCGTGTAAAAAGAATGTATATTTGTCAGATATGCTAAAATAGTTAACATCATACAATTACTTTCTACATAGACTAGTTTTGGTGGCTAGTGTAAACAATAAACAAGTAGCTCGCTAACTAGCCTCTGGCTGGATGGCTCGTTTTGACAGCTGTATGACGCAACACGACAGGTGTTCTGAAGACTCGAATGTCTCCCTGAATTKTTGCTAGCTAGGCCAAGGGTGTCAGAGGTCCAGTGTCTGTGTTTATGTTTATCCGTGACTTGTCTGTTGAATATAGTCATGCTGACTAAGCACTTGAGCAACAATATTTTCTTAAACTGGYCATACATAGGATTAAATAGTGATCATCAGGACTGGCTGTGTGTCTCACTCATTAAYTACATTATAAAAGTATTAGCTAGCTAGTCAATAGCCCTGTTTAATTTTTAAAATTATAAATTAACATAAACAATTCCAGAGACTGTCAATCTGTGCATGTYAATACATTTGAGAAGCCTAGCTAGTACCACAAGTAAGGACATTCAAAATGTTCAGATGTTTGATAAGCATGGTCTTAATCACTTTCTCTCTATTTGACAGAACCCCAAGAAACATAGCTGCTTCACTCTCCACCAGGATTACATCGTGATTGGACACATGACCGTCTCCCTGCCAATGACAGCKCTTTAGAGGGGAAATGTCCATGTCCACCATAGTCATTGGCTGAGCTGGACTTGAGATCACAATGATGAAGATGATCTGAGGGAATCTTCCTCCTCAGGTGTAGGAGGCGGGCCCTTTCCTATTCCCTTGACACACCCATTAATATGAACCATGGACCCAGGAGCAGTTGACAGTCCCGTCACCTTAGTCATCAAGGCCCCCAACCAGAAGTATGACGACCAGACAATAAACTGTTTTCTCAACTGGACGGTGGAGAAACTGAAGAGTCACATCTCGAATGTGTACCCAAGCAAGCCGGTGAGTGGGTACTGCCATTTTTTGGTTTCCTCATCCCCACCATTCCATTAACTAAGGGGAGTGGATAGGGCAAGGGGAACCGTTCGCCTGGAGAGCTGCTGGGTGTGCAGGCTTTTGCTCCAGCTCGGCTSTAGGTCTAAATCTCAAAGGAATAACCACAGTAAAAGTATCTGCAAAGTATACTGAACAAAACTATAAATGCGACATGCAGCAATTTCAACGATTTTACTGAGTTTACAGTTCATATAACCAGTCAATTGAAATGCATTCATTAGGCCCTAATCTATGGCTTTTACATGACTGGGAATACAGATATATTCTGTTTGTCACAGATACAGTTGAAGTCAGAAGTAGAGGTCGACTGATTAATCGGAATGGCCGATTAATTAGGGCCGATTTCAAGTTTTCATAACAATCGGAAATCGGTATTTTTGGACACCGATTTGGCCTATTTATTTATTCGATTTTTTTAGACCTTTATTTAATCTTTATTTAACTAGGCAAGTCAGTTAAGAAAACATTCTTATTTTCAATGACGGCCTAGGAACGGTGGGTTAACTGCCTCGTTCAGGGGCAGAACGACAGATTTTTACCTTGTCAGCTCGGGGGATTCAATCTTGCAACCTTACAGTTAACTAGTCCAACGCTCTAACCACCTGATTACATTGCACTCCACGAGGAGCCTGCTGTGACGCGAAATGCAGTGACGAGTAATTAGCTAGTAGCATTTAAACTATCTATTAAAATAACAATCAACATCATAATCACTAGTTAACTACACATGGTTGATAGACTATTACTAGTTTATCTGTGGTGTCCTGCGTGCATATAATCGATGCGGTGCGTATCGTTGCTCCAATGTGTACCTAACCATAAACACAATTGCCTTTCTTAAAATCAAATACACAGAAGTATATTTATTACACCTGAATATTAGCTAAAGAAATCCAGGTAGCAGCAATATTAACCTGGTGAAATTGTGTCACTTCTCTTGCGTTCATTGCAGCAGAGTCAGTGTATATGCAACAGTTTGGCCGCCTAATTTGCCACAATTTCACGTAATTATGACATACACATTGAAGGTTGGCAATGTAACAGGAATATTTAGACTTATGGATGCACCCATTAGATAAAATACGGAAGGTTCTGTATTTCACCTGAAAGAAAAAGTCTTGTTTTCGAGATTTAGGTTCGGATTCAACCATATAATGACCTACGGCTCGTATTTCGTGTGTGTATTATGTTATAACTAAGTCTAATTTGATAGAGCAGTCTGACTGATCGGTGGTAGGCAGCAGCAGGCTCGTAAGCATTCATTCAAACAGCACTTTCCTGCGTTTTGACAGAAGCTCTTCGCTGTGCTTCAAGCCTATCACACTCCGAGATTAGCCTGTGTAACCAATGTGAAATGGCTAGCTAGTTAGGGGGTGGTGCGCTAATAGCGTTCAAACGTCACTCGCTCTGAGACTTGGAGTGTATTCCCCTTGCTCTGCATGGGTAACGCTGCTTCGAGGGTGGCTGTTGTCGTTGTGTTCCTGGTTCGAGCCAGGTAGGAGCGAGGAGAGGGATGGAAGCTATCTGTTACACTGGCATACTAAAGTGCCTATAAGAACTCCAATAGTCAAAGGTTAATGAAATACAAATGGTATAGAGAGAAATAGTCCTATAATTCCTATAATACTACAACTAACCAAACTTCTACCTGGGAATATTGAAGACTCATGTTAAAAGGACCACCAGCTTTCATATGTTCTCATGTCTGAGCAAGGAACTTAAACGTTAGCTTTCTTACATGGCACATATTGCACTTTTACTTTCTTCTCCAACACTTTGTTTTTGCATTATTAAACCAAATTGAACATGTTTCATTATTTATTTGAGGCTAAATTGATTTATTGATGTATTATATTAAGTTAAAGTGTTCATTCAGTATGTTGTAATTGCATTATTACAAATAAATTAAAAAAATCGTCCGATAATCGGTATCGGCTTTTTTTGGTCCTCCAAATCGGTATCGCGTTGAAAAATCATAAATCGTCGATCTCTAGTCGAGTTTACATACACTAGTTGGCGTCATTAAAACTAGTTTTCAAACCACCTACACATTTCTGTTTAACAAACTATAGATTTGGCAAGTTGGTTAGGGCATCTACTTTGTGCATGAACACGTCATTTTCCAACAATTGTTTACAGTCAGATTATTTCACTTATAATCACTGTATCACAATTCCAGTGGGTCAGAGGTTTACATACACTAATTTGACTGTGGCCTTTAAACAGCTTGGAGAATCCAGAAAAATTATGTCATGGCTTTAGAAGCTTCGATAGGCTAATTGACCAAATCTGAGTCAATTGGAGGAGTACCTGTGGATGTATTCAAGCCTGCTTCAAACTCAGTACTTCTTTGCTTGACATCCATGGAAAATCAAAAGTAATCAGCCAAGACCTCAGAAAAAAAATTGTGGACCTCCACAAGTCTGGTTCATCCTTGGGATCAATTTCCAAACACCTGAAGGTACCACGTTCATCTGTAAAACAAAGTACGCAAGTATTAACACCATGGACCACGCAGCCGTCAAATCCGCTCAGGAAGGAGACCCGTTCTGTCTCCTAGAGATGACGTACTTGGTGCAAAAAGTGCAAATCAATCCAGAACAACAGCAAAGAACCTTGTGAAGATGCTGGAGGAAACAGGTACAAAGTATCTATATCCACAGTAAAACGCGTCCTATACCGACTACAACTGAAAGGCCCTCAGCAAGGAAGGAGCCACTGCTCCAAAGCCGCCATAAAAAACTGCACATGGGACAAAAGTGTACTTTTTGGAGAAATGTCCTCTGGTTGGATGTTTGGCCATAAACCATCATTATGTTGGAGGATAAAGGGGGAGGCTTGCAAGCCAAAGAACACCATCCAACCATGAAGCACGGGGGTGGCAGCATCATGTCTTTGGGGGTGCTTTGCTGCAGGAGGACTGGTGCACTTCCCAAAATAGATGGCATAACGAGGAGAAAAATTATGTGGATATATTGAAGCAGCATCTCAAGACATCAGTCACGGAAGTTAAGCTTGGTCAAAATGGGTCTTCCAAATGACAATGACCCCAGCATACTTCCAAAGTTGTGGAAAATGGCTTAAGGACACAAGGTCAAGGTATTGGAGTGGCCATCACAAAGCCCTGACCTCAATCTTATATGAAGTTGTGGGCAGAACTGAAAAAGCTGGCGAAACAAGGATGCTTACAAACCTGACTCAGTTACACCAGCTCTGTCAGAGGAATGGGACAAAATTCACCCAATTTAATTGTGGGAAGCTTGTGGATGGTTTGACCCAAGTAAAAAATTAAGGCAATGCTACCAAATACTAATTGGGTGTGTGGTGTAAACCTTCCTGACCCCCACTGGGAATGTGATGAAAGAAATAAAAGCTGAAAGAAATCATTCTCTCTACTATTATTCTGACATTTCACATTCTTAAAATAAGGTGGTGATCCTAACTGACCTAAAACAGGGAATTTGTACTAGGATTAAATGTCAAGGAATTGCGAAACTGAGTTTAAATGTATTTGGCTAAGGTGTATGTAAACTTCCAACTTCAACTGTACCTTAAAAAAAAAAGTAGGGGCACGGATCAGAAAACCAGTCCGTATCTGGTGTTACCACCATTTTCCTCATGCAGGGCGATCTCCTTTGCATAGAGTTGATCAGGMTATTGATTATGGCCTGTGGAATGTTGTCCAACTTCTCTTCAATGGCTGTGTGAAGTTCCTGGATATTGGTGGGAACTGGAACATGCAATAATACATGTCGATCCAGAGCATCTCAAACATGCTCAATGGGTGACATGTCTGGTGACAATGCAGGCCACGGAAGAACTGGGACATTTCCAGGAATTGTGTACAGATCCTTGCGACATGGGGCTGTGCATTTTGCTGAAACATGAAGTGATGGCGGTGGATGAATGGCACGACAATGGGCCTTAGGATCTTGACACGGTATCTCTGTGCATTCAAATTGCCGTTGATAAAATGCAATTGTGTTCATTGTCCGTAGCTTATGGCTGCCCATACCATAACCCCACCGCCACCATGGGGCACTCTGTTCACAACGTTGACTTCAGCATACCGCTCACCCACATAATGCCATACATGTGGTCTGCGGTTGTGAGGCCGGTTGGACGTACTGACAAATTCTCTGAAACGACGTTGGAGGCAGCTTATRGTAGAGAAGTTCTCTGGCAACAGCTCTGGTGGACATTCCTGCAGTCAGCACGGCATTGTGTTCTGACAAAACTGCACATTTTAGAGTGGCCTTATGAAACATTTCTGCAATCTTTTATTTCAGCTCATGAAACATTGGACCAACACTTTACATGTTGCGTTTTTGTTCAGTATAACATTGAAGTAGACTTACTTCTCCAGAATCTGAGGAAGAAATAAGCCCWGATTTTTCATGTTATACACTTGTGAGTTAATTGCGTTTGGGCTATTCATCTTAGCATTTTCTATAACCAAAGGAGGCTGTAGACAGTGTCATTGTTTCCTAGCTGAGCTCCATAAACTGAAAGTAAATCTCAAAAGGGGACATCCACCTGGGAAAGCACAACAAAATTGTATAACTACAGCAACCAACCAAGCATCCTAAATGAAGGGATTAGTCAAGGGAAATTATCTTAATAGTTCATTTGCAAGGGTAAGGTTTTCCAAAATGAATGACACATTGGGTTCTCTGCCACATTGTTTATTTGTGAGCACTATCTTGATGCACCTTGACCACAAAACCGAAACCCAACTATCACTTCTGAGCATAGACTACATTTTTGGGATTTGAAATGCTTGATTTTACCTATGTACATAGGTACATAGGTACATAGGTCCACATTTACGTATAGTACAAGTCAAAAGTTTGGACACCTACTCATTCAAGGGTTTTTCTTTATTTTTACTATTTTCTACATTGTGGAATAATAGTGAAGACATCAAAACTATGCAAAAACACATATGGAATCATGTAGTAACCAAAAAAGTGTTAAACAAATCAAAATATATTTGAGAWTCTTCAAATAGCCACCSTTTGCCTTGATGACAGTTTGTACACTCTTTGCATTCTCTCAATCAGCTTCATGAGGTAGTCACCTGGAATATATTTCAATTAACAGAGGTGCCTTGTTAAAAGTGAATTTGTGGAATTTCTTTCCTTAATGCATTTGAGCCAATCAGTTGTGACAAGGTAGGGGTGGTATACCAATGATAGCCCTATTTGGTAATGTATTATGGCAATAACAGCTCAAATAAGCAAAGAGAAATGACATTCCATCATTACTTTAAGACATGAAGGTCAGTCAATACGGGAAATTTAAAGAACTGAAAGTTTCTTCAAGTGCAGTCGCATCATAGCGCTTGACGGTTTCTGAAACTGGCTCTCATGAGGACCACCACAGGAAAGGGAGACCCAGTTCCCTCTGCTGCAGAGGATACGTTCATTTGAATTAACTGCACCTCAGATTGCAGCCCAATTAAATGCTTCAGAGTTCACGTAACATACACATCTCAACATCAACTCTTCAGCGGAGATTGTGTGAATCAGGCCTTCATGGACGAATTGYTGCGAAGAAAGGACACCAATAAGAAGAGACTTGCTTGGGCCAAGAAACACRAGCAATGGACATTAGACCGGTGGACATCTGTTCTTTGGTCCAAATTTGAGATTTTTGCTTCCAACCACTGTGTCTTTGTGAGACGCAGAGTAGGTGAACGGATGATCTCCGCATGTGTGGTTCCCACCGTGAAGCATGGAGGAGGAGGTGTGTGTGTGCTTTGCTGGTAACACGGTCAGTGATGTATTTAGAATTCAAGGCACACTTAACCATCATGGCTACCACAGCATTCTGCAGCGATACGCCATCCACTCTGGTTTGCGCTTAGTCCCACTATTATTTGTTTTTCAACAGGACAATGACCCAAAACACACCTCCAGGCTGTATAAGGGCTATTTGACCAAGAAGGAGAGTGATGGTGCTGCATCAGATGACCTGGCCTCCACAATCACCCGACCTCAACCCAATTGTGATGGTTTGGGATGAGTTGAACCGCAGAGTGAATGAAAGCAGCCAACAAGTGCTCAGCATATATGGGAAATCCTTCAAGACTGTTTGAAAAGCATTCCTCATTAAGCTGGTTGAGAGAATGCAAAGAGTATGCAAAGCTGTCATCATAGCAAAGGTTGTCTACTTTGAAGAATCTCAAATATAAAATATATTTAGATTTGTTTAACACTTTTTTGGTTACTGCATGATTCCATATGGGTTATTTCATAGTTTTGATGTCTTCACTATTATTCTACAATGTAGAAAATTGTGAAAATATAGAAAAACCCTTGAATGAGTAGGTGTTCTGTACATAATGCGAAAATTCTGTAAAGCACTGTCTTGTGACGCTGCAGGCATGCGTTCAGGTGTGCAATCTACCCCAAACTAATGTAATCTAATCTGAAGATGTTTAGTCTTTTCTGGAACACAAACTGGGTTTCTATCCAAATGCTGCCAGATTTTCATGCAAATATTCTCAAATCTACATAAAAACAATGTGCACATTTTCCAACCAGAGATGTTACGAATGTCATGTACAGTCATTGTATCAGATCAGTGAAACATTTAGGTCAATGGTTGCAATAGTACTTCTGTATTAATAAACATACATGTGTATGTGCAAGAAATATTGCCCTACCAGCTTGTTGATATACTTTCAGCACCATTGTTCTTGCATAATTAAGAGCTAGAGGCACGTGTTACATTTCCAAATTTTTTGCATTTAGGGCTTATCAACCCAAACTATGTGATTTTAAATGCTCTAGTTGTGTATTCTGCAACAGGCTTTCTCAGACTGACAGTTGTGTTGTCTTAGTCATCCAAGGATCAGCGGCTGGTATACTCRGGCCATCTCCTCCAGGACCACCTGCAGCTGAGGGATGTCCTCAGGAAGGTAAAGACCACCCTCGACCTTGTCTCTGTTTTTCTGCTGTGGCATATGGTCGAAGTTTGGAGTATGGTGGACTAAMACTGTATCTGAAATGTTAGAATTGGTATGCAATGTCACAGAAACCTCACTCAACATAACAGACAACCGACTGCTGAGCCTTTATTACATAGGGCCCACCCCCTTGTGTTTGTGAGAGAGGGTGAGCGTGAGGCAGAAGAGACTGTGACGGTATAACAATAGCTGATCTAATGTAGTAAGCAACATTGAGGTTGGCTTTGTCCCTGAATTCTAGCCTGTTCCCTGAAATTACCCCTCCTTGCGCTCGCTCGCTCTCTCACTCACACCAATCACCAAAACAGAATCAAATGATTAATTACGCCCCTCTCCTTTTCCCCCCACATCCAACCCTCTATTTCCACCTACAGCAAGAGGGTTATCACATGATGCACCTGGTGTGTGCCTCTCGTACCCCTCCAGCGTCGCCCACGCCTCACTGCTCCGCCCCCAGCTCTTTGATCTCTGAACCCGGCTCCAGCTCTGGGGTACGTCTAATGGTGTGGAGTCATTCTGTGGAGCTCAACAATTTAATCAGATAGAAATTAAATGCCAAGTTCTAAATATGCTTTATTATTAGTGCATGACCCTGGGGTGGAAACTAGAGGTCGACCGATTAATCGGAATGGCCGATTAATTATGGCCGATTTCAAGTTTTCATAACAATCGGTAGTCGGCATTTTTGGACACCGATCATGGCCGATTACTTTGCACTCCACGAGGAGACTGSGTGGCAGGCTGACTACCTGTTATGCGAGTGCAGCAAGGAGCCAMGGTAAGGTGCTAGCTAGCATTAAACTTATCTTATAAAAAACAATCAATCAATCCAATCATAATCACTAGTTAACTACACATGGTTGATGATAATTACTAGTTTATCTAGCGTGTCCTGCGTTGCATATATCGATGCGGTGCGTATCGTTGCTCCAATGTGTACCTAACCATAACATCAATGCCTTTCTTAAAATCAATACACAGAAGTATATATTTTTACACCTGCATATTTAGCTAAAAGAAATCCAGGTTAGCAGGCAATATTAACCTGGTGAAATTGTGTCACTAGTTCACTAGTTAACTACACACTAGTTAACTACACATGTTCACTAGTTAACTACACATGGTTGATGATATTACTAGTTTATCTAGCTTGTCCTGCGTTGCATATAATCGATGCGTGCCTGTTAATTTATCATTGAATCATAGCCTACTTCGCCAAACGGATGATTTAACAGGGTGCATTCGCGAAAAAAGCACCTTCTTTGCACCATGTTTACCTAACCATAAACATCAACGCCTTCTTAAAATCAAACAAACAATATTTTTTTAAACCTGCATATTTAGTTAATATTGCCTGCTAACATGTATTTCTTTTAACTAGGGAAATTGTTCACTTCCTGCGTTCTGTGCAACAGAGTCAGGGTATATGCAGTCAGTTTGGGCTGCCTGGCTCTTTGCGAACTGTGTGAAGACTATTTATTCTAACAAAGACAGCAACTTCGCCAAACGGGATGATTTAACAAAAAGCGCATTCCTAACCATAAACATCAATGCCTTTCTTAACATCAATACAAAGACGTATATTTATTAAACCTGCATATTTAGTTAAAAGAAATCCAGTTAGCAGGCAATATTAAACTAGGGAAATTGTGTCACTTCTCTTGCGTTCATTGCACGCAGAGTTCAGGGTAGTATGCAAACAGTTTGAGGCCGCCTGATTGTTGCGAACTAATTTGCCAGATTTTATGTAATTATGACATAACATTTAAGGTTGTGCAATGTAACAGGAATATTTAGACTTATGGATGCCACCCGTTAAATAAAATACGGAACGGTCCGTATTTCACTGAAAGAATAAACGTTTTGTGTCATAAATGATAGTTTCCGGATTTGACCATAATAATGACCTACGGCTCGAATTCTGTGTGTTAGTATGTTATAATTAAGTATATGATTTGATATTTGATAGAGCAGTCTGACTGAGCGATGGTAGGCAGCAGCAGGCTCGTAAGCATTCATTCAAACAGCACTTTCGTGTGTTTCCAGCAGCTCTTCGCTGTTCTTCAAGCATTGAGCTGTTTATGACTTTAAGCCTATCAACTCCCGAGCTTATTAGCTGTCGCGCGTAATAGCGTTCAATCATGACGTCACTCGCTCTGAGACCTTTGAAGTAGTTGTTCCACTTGCTCTGCAAGGGCCGCGCTTTTGTGGAGCAGGTAGACGGTACGAGCTTCGAGGGTAGCTGTTGTCGATGTGTTCCTGGTTCGAGCCAGGTAGGAGCGAGGAGAGGGACGGAAGCTATACTGTTACACTGGCAATACTAAAGTGCCTATAAGAACATCCAATAGTCAAAGGTATATGAAATACAAATGGTATAGAGAGAAATAGTCCTATAAATTCCTATAATAACTACAACCTAAAACTTCTTACCTGGGAATATTGAAGACTCATGTTAAAAGGAACCACCAGCTTTTAATGTTCTCATGTTCTGAGCAAGGAACTTAAACGTTAGCTTTTTTACATGGCACTTATTGCATTTTTACTTTCTTCTCCAACACTTTGTTTTTGCATTATTTAAACCAAATTGAACATGTTTGATTATTTATTTGAGGCTAAATTGATTTTATTTATGTATTATATTAAGTTAAACTAAATRTGTTCATTCAGTATTGTTGTAATTGTCATTATTACAAATACATAAATACATGTAAAAAAAAATTGTCAGATTAATCGGTATCGGCTTTTTTTGGTCCTCCAATAATTGGTATCGGCGTTRAAAAATCATAATCGGTCGACCTCTAGTGGCAACACATACATTCTAAGTGTTTTTAATAGGGCTTTGGACAAATTTTGGACAAATAGGGCTTTGGACAAATTTCAACCAAAAGTTGGAGTATAGTGGGCACACACTATACTCCAACTTTTGACACACTGAAAAAGTGAGGGAGAGGTTATTGTGACAGGGTAGGAACCAACTGCCATTACACACGGTGGAGTGGCATAACACATTTAACAAACCAAACATTGAAATACCGTTATACAAGGTAAAGTAAAAACCCAAACTTGTCTGTGCATCAATACCGGTATAGAGTAAAATACACTATACCGCCCAGCCCTACTTTGCAGCTGTCCTTATTCCCAAAGTGGCATTGTTTTTTACCAATATATTAACGCTTTTATTCCTCCTCTTTCCTCTGCTGGTTTATGATTGGTGTATGTCTTGTCACTCAGAGTTCAGACAGTGCTGGCTCCACCTCCCAAGCCACAGCACCAAATCAGGACAGTCAGTCCGCCGCATCCTCAGTAACAGGAAGTTATGATGGGCTAAGGCATCGTGGAGGCTTCCCCCAATTTAACCCTCAAAACCCTTCCTCTACTGGTATAATGCAATGGTAAGCACTGTTCTTGTGTATTGGGATCAATTTTCTAATTGGGATCAATTTTCTAATCTAATTTTCAGTTTCCACCTAGTCAGGAAATGAAGTAAAATTACATTTAAAACTTTAAAAAATGGTGGGGGAAATGCAGAAAATATTGTGTGTGCATAGTTTTTGAATGCACATGTGACTGTTTTTCCTCCACAGGCCAGATGGGACGCAGGTCCCGGTACAGGGGGGTATGGCTGCAGGTGTGCCCCCCCACCCCATGTACATGCCCATGCAGGTCCTCTGGTGGCAGCAGATGTATGCACGCCACTACTACATGCAATAGTAAGTCAGGGTCGTCTGCACTTAGGGCCCAATCTTAACAACCCATAAGGACCACAGACTTCTCTACGTTGGAATGAGTTAAATTCACTAGCTTCTATCCGCTAATACATATTTMTGTCTTTCTTTCTCTTCCCCAATCTCTCCCTCTTCCAGTCAAGCAGCAGTTGCGGCCTCACAGCCCCCCTCCACCCCTCCCTACTCCCCCAGTCCCACCCACTCCCCCCAACCCGCACAGCCAAATGAAGCTCCGCCTCCCCTGGGGCCTAACCCCGCCCCTAACCCTATCCAAGAGGACAGGCCGGCCAATCCYAATATCCAGATGAATGCCCAGGGCGGGGCCGTGCTAAATGAGGACGAAYTGAACCGTGATTGGCTGGACTGGATGTACACRGTCTCCCGCGCCRCCATCTTGCTCAGCATCGTGTATTTCTACTCCTCCTTTGGCCGCTTCGTCATGGTGATAGGYGCCATGCTGCTCGTCTTTTTGTGAGTTCTCATCTGTACACTATCCGTTTGACATTAGAATGGATACTTTTGAAGGACCCTGTTTACTTTGTATCTGTGTGTGAGATACTCATTTTGTGATTGTGTTTTAACTAGGCACAGGGCTGGTTGGTTTCCTTTTAGGCCAGAGCTGCAGAACCCCGGAGGAGGAGAAGCGGGGTTGGCTCATCAGGACGAGGCAGAGAGACACCAGGACATCCAGGAGATGGTGGGTGCTCCTTGTCTAAGATGGATTCCATCTCTGTCTGTGTGGTTATGCTTTTCTGTCTGATCTGTCTCTGTGTCCAAGCTGCTCCTTTCTCTCTGCCACATTCTCTCTCTCCATCTCTGCTTTTYAAACCGATGGTCCTTCTCTTATTCTCTCTTTCTCTYGTTCTGTTTCTCTTCATCTCAGGAGCGGATGATGGATGAAGGGCTGGAGGATGAGGAGGGCGACAGTGGAGAGGAAGGCCCAGAGGACCCGGCAGCTCCCGCTGCTCCCCGCCACCACGGCTTCCTGGCYTCCACCTGGTCCTTCATCAGCACCTTCTTCACCTCCCTCATCCCAGAGGGACCCCCCCACCCTGCCAACTAAACCAGGGAGGGAGACCCTCCCTCCTCCCCAGCAACAACCTCCCATGCTGCCAACTACCAGACTGTAAATAGAGCTGCAGTGTGGGAGAAGTCTTGAATGAACATCGAACAAACTAACATGTTATGCCATGTTAAACAAGCTAACAATGCTTTATATTCCAGAGGTTTTTCTGATTTCATCATACAAATTGGTACACACACACTTTYTTTTCTTTGATCATGTCTGCTCATTCAGATTTTGGTGTCATTGAAAGGCCTCGAAGGGTCGTCCATTTTAAGCAGTGATACAGCCGTTGCATTTATTGTTTTGTTTTTTGAGAATAGATGAAAGGACAYACACMYMWAWRTGTRTRWRWATWTYWMWRWSWCTMKMRCAYATRTKTYTCTCTMTATATRWGARYWWTMTMTWTWYAYATGAGTATCTACATCTTAGTTCCTGACAAAATGCATTTTTGAATAAAAGCCTTGTGGTTTCATGTGTGTGAATTGTCTTCTATGATTGGTTCAATTTGAAGGACAAGTGAGATCTCTATTTGACCTACTGTATTTGGGAGTCACTAAGTGGAAGTTAGTGCTCTTTTTCATCTGGTGCAGTTGACATAGTGGAATTKAATCATCCAGTCAAAGCCCTGTAACCATAGATATCCTATAATGAGTATTCTCTGCGTGAAACAGCTTAGGTAACTCAGGAATTCTACTTCATTCTCCAAGATGGSTGCTTGATGACTTTACTGAAATCAAAATCAATCTAAGTGTATTGGTCGCGTACACAGAATTTCAGATGTTATCGCAGGTGCACAGAAATGCTTGTGTTTCTTGCTCCAACAGTGCAGTAWTACCTAGAAGTAAACTTCATACCCAATGGGCACAAGGATGTTAAAGTAGAGGAGCAGCAGCAGGAGGAAAGTGAGAACCTATGGCATGATGGTGGTAACTTCAATCTAGAATCCCTAAACGATTCTGAGGCCTTTTTGAGACCACCGCCTGGGTCTCTGGAAACTAAAGAAACCTCTAGCCACCTTAACCTATGACACGGGTAGGCAACCATGTTCCTGGAGTACTGCAGGATTTTGTTCCAACTAGGCACCACACCTGGCCAACTGAGCTAATTGATCAGTTCAGAGATAATGTGCTGGAATTTTTTTTTGCCCACACTACAGATGGCTATATCGATCTGCTAATACAGGACTAGTAAAGTCCCAGTGCACTACTTTTGTGAATAAAAGTAATTATTATTCAATTCTGCTTTTTCAGGGGTTGCAGCAGCACCCCTACTTCCCGTGGCTTTGCTTGTAACATGTATTCTAAATTCTGAGGGTGATAGTTGATTTTGAGAAATAAATATTCTCATTAAGATGACAAATTATACTGTTTTGGAGTTATTACATTTTGTGACAGGTAGGCTATTTTAAGTTTTGATTGTGTTAAAGCATTTTGCAAGAGAAATTTGTTTCTCAACTCATTTGTGACTGCTACATTTCTATAGGCAATGTTGGTAATCTCTAAATAAAATAATTTATAGGATTGGTTCAAATGAACGACACTTGAGAGAGGTTCTCTAATTGTCCTGCAGGTGGTGCCATTGTAAACAAAATAAAAAATACGCTTGTGATTTTAGAACGGTACTGTTTAGCGGTCTATGGGTGATCAGTGAGCGCTAGGGCTTTGTCGGTGTCCACTGAGCCTGAGTGGTTCTCAGTAGACCTACAGGCTGGATCGGTGATTTTTTTAAAGTTAAACAAGGCACGCATGGCCTGGCAGAATCTTCCTATTTTTCATGCGGTCAATGTCAGGTGCAGGAGAAACGTGACTCGTGGCACTCGTGGCACACTTCAGTGCTCTTTTTCATCTGGTGCTGGTACAGATGGAGGGGAAAAAATACTTATTGAGACAAACAACGCTATGCATTTTTAGACTACAGTATGCTGTTTTGACTGTGTTGAGACTAGCAGATAGCTCAATATGTGAAGCTAAAAGTCTTATTACTTGGCCTGCAACAGCAGCAAAATATCCATAGAGAGGGTCTTGCTGCTGACCAGGGTATCCTCCAAAGCCAGGGCCACCAGCAGGGGCACCTCCATGCTGCGAGACAGACAGAAAATGAGAGAGAGAGAGACAATGAGAGAGAGAACACCATAAAGAGTGTCAAACTGTACTTTGGCCAGCAACACCAGGACCGTGAGTCCCAGCTATTATGTGAACCTGACCACTCCCAGGGTTGGGTGAAATGAGTCAAAAACAGTACTTCTATCGACCTATATGCTACTGAACTTTTTATACAAAGTGTTGGCCCTATACTCCATCATAGCATTTGCACTTCATGTAACCTTTTGATCAGCTCAGATTGTTACATTGTAAGAGTGTGTGCCTCTGTTGTATCGAACAAGTGAACAACACTTGTTCGATACAACAGAGGCACACACAGGTATCCCTGGAGCAATAACAGGGAATAACAGGTATCCCTGGAGCAAAGAGGCGCATCAAGCATAAAAGATATGCTACGGCTTGCCAATGGTAGCGATTCATTGGCAGGCAGGCCTACAAATTGTATTAGATACAACAAATAGTATACTGTATACGCAAAACACTGTGCAATATACGCATGTTATATTATGCAGGACCGGTTTGCAGTTCTACTTCCGGACAACTAAATGGTCCTGCCCATTTACCTTCATATTTATATAGAAGAAACTTGTCTGTAAGATCTTACCCCTCCTGGGTATCCGCCTGCGGGAGCACCATATCCAGGATAACTAATTTCTATGAAAATAATAACATTGTGATACCAACTGGAAATAAAGTATCCCCTTCCCTGACTTGCCCTTCTTTACATACAAGGGGAGTGTCGGGTGTCTGGATTTACAATAAGCAATGGGAGGGATGAATTTGAGTTTTAGGCTGTTGTCTTTGGAAACCTTTATTTGGAGTAAAATAGTGGATGTAGTTGAACAGAAGTCAAAGTATAAACGTTTACCAGAGTATGTTTTGTTAACATGAAATGAACACTYGAGGAAGTAAATGGTATATTCCAGGCACATTCCAGTGTTTTAAGTTTCATTGAGGCTCATCACCTCAATGCACTATTTCCAGATTGGCCTTGCATTAACATGTGACCAGCTGCCTGCCAATCATGTGACAGTAATACTTGTCAACAAAGATAAATGCAGCGCTGACTGCATTTCTCTAAGTAATAAAGTAATACTATAGATAGTAGTAGTACTTATAGTAATAGATTTGCATATAGTGAATATGATGCCAAATTGTGAGTTGTCTCAATTGTTTCTGTGTCTTACTATTGTGATAAACAACATTATTTTCACCAGGCCAACCATTGCATTGTGTATTGTATTTTGTGTTTATTTTATGTGTGAGTGTGCATGTTCCTAATGCTACTGCACAGCATTAACTGTCCCACAGGCTAATAATGTTGTACTGTATTTGTGTTGTATTTTAATACAGTAAGACCACCAAGAGTCATCATTACATCATTACACAAGATCAGAAACACTCGTCTCAGAACCATTGGGGTGCACTTCCTTTCTGGACAGGAAATACTGAATCGTGCCTCCACTGAAAAGCTGTTCTGCGGCTGACAGGATCAGAGGGCACTGCTGCGGAGCCCATGCACAAATCTGGCTCATCTCTAGCCTATAGACCTGCTATTATCAACTAGGGAATCAAACACGCAAAGTTATTCTTCTTTGCCTTGGTATACAGTAGAAGCCCTGATTGAGATGTACGGACAGAACCCTAACTGGTTGTTGTCGAACGGGGAGCCTCTACGCCACCACAGGCACCTGGGCAGACTTGGCTCAGCAACCCTGAGGCAATGGGAGGATGAGGAAGAAGGAAAAGAGGAAGAACATGCAATTTGGACCAGGGAGCATCCAGCAATCTGTTGCTATGCTACAAGTAAGAGTGAGGTGTATGAGTTAACTGTGAGAGAATATTGCAGGCTCATTGCAAAATAGTTCAGGGGACTTTCATTGMTTGTCTGTTTCAACCATGATTTAGGTTTGTTTTTAAGTGGCATGCCTTGTTGTCTTGGGGTAAACAGGGTTTATGCTGGTTTGTATCAATTAACATGTTTTCCCAATTCTGCTATTCTGACTTTGCTTACCTACCACTGCCTCCGTGCTTGCCAGTGTGGGCAGATGACTTGTGACTAAGAGCCTTGCCCAAACTCGGCAGGCCCATTGGCAGGCCAAAGAGACAGCAGGACCAAACATGTGATACAACGACAGACTGCAACAGAACAGCACCCTACCTTATGTCGTCCCTTCTCACCACACCTTACTATTATCGCTCCTCCATCTCTTCCCTTCCCCTCTCCCAGCCTTCTATCTCCTCTCCTTGCATCTCGTTATCCACGTTTAGTCTTCATCTCCCCTATTCMCATTTCTTTGTATGCTCATTAATGTGCTATCCAACATACAGACATAATGCCATTTGCTTGGTTTCTCCATTCACTTGAATACCTTTAGACATCATCAATGGTATGAACAGAAACTTTTTGTCAAATGTTCTTAGGTTCTCTCCTYTGTCCCGTGTCTTCAGATGGCCATGGCCTCACCCAAGAGTGTGTTCAGAACCACTGGGGCTGGGCTTGTACCGAGAGTCCCTTTGGCCCTGTCCACACAGAMCTAGTTAGCATCCAAAGCCAGAGTGACACAGGGCTAGATGCCCCTGAAATGTGGATGGATGTCCCCCCACACCAGCCCTCCTTGGCTGGTGCTGATGGAGAAGAATCATCCCAGCATTGTTTAGGCAGTCAATGGAGGAGCCACAGGACAGAGGGCCATGGCTGTGTTTGTGTGCATGGACCAAGTGGACCAGGAAGATGTTGCCACAGTTGGGCTGGTTCCCCTCTCTTCAATTTTGGAAGTAAGTGTATATGTCTGTTTATGTGAAAGAGGGTCATTCTTCTCTATGGTGATCCAGCATGGCTGCTATGTAGTTTTTTTCTCTAATCAAATACTTCTGTTTCCCAGTGAGGAAGACAATAATGGTAGGAGTCGAGGTGGAAATAGTGGAGGAAGTAGCCTATGAGRACACAGAGACACTTGAAGTAATGTAAGTAGTTAAATGATTCAAGGTCATGGTTTATTTACACATTGCTGAAGCACATAAACATAAAGTAGGGCTATGCAGTAGCTAATGTTTGTATGTCTTTCTTTTTAGATCAGAAGGAGTCTATCCAAATTATTTGATGGAAACCATATTGCTGCACGATGACCAGCTTTTCCCCACCTAAACATGCATTCCTTCAAAAGTTGTTTGCAAGGGAACTTTCTGTGTTTTTAAATGTCAGCCTTGTCTTTTGAATGTATTTTACATTTATTTAAATGTAGTTTAAATATTTAAATGTATTTGAATTACCATTTAAAGGCMTTTTTTATGCCAGTGTTATGTGAGGTTCATTAATTATAATTTTTTTACCCAATAAAGTAAGAAAACCTTTGCTTGTTGTCTTGATTTGAACTTCTAATGAAGATATAGTAAATGTAACTTCCAAGACCTTCTGACAGTCTACACTTGCTTTGTCCGTCCAGTGCTCCAGTACTCTGCTCAAGTATGGCAAGTCTCACAGCCCACCAACACAACCAACTTGAGAAAATCCAACGACATGCTACCAAAATCATCATGGGCACAACCTACACCTCTGTATGYAATGACCTGGGCTTGCAGTCCGTGGAGTCCCGCCGCACCCACCAGCAGATCCTTTGTCCAGAAGCTTGCAAAACCCCAGCAACAAATAACGTTAGCTGCCTCAGACGATAGATAGGACACGTCAGTGTCAGATCTACCCATCGAATCCTTCCCCCTATTCGGACTGACACATACTACAACAGCACTATACCTTACTTTGTGAAGCTGCTTAAATGTAATATTTTATACTACATCTCATGTTTTATGTGATTTACTTACTTACGTAGGCCTATGTATGCTGCAATTCAGCTTTTAGCGGCAAATGTGTACAATTAAAAACTAAACCTTAAATTCATTTTGATTCTTCAATTACCAGAATGCACCTCAGTCAGGCTTACGTCATCTACATGCGCCACACAGCTAACGCTATTAAAATGCGGCAGTGGTGCTGAACAACGTTCGAAAATCTGCATACCCAATATAGGTTGGACATTAACTAGTAAAATGTAAGGAAAACCCTTTTAATGTAAACACAATTTAGATTTTACCTGACTACGACATGTGCGATTCACCAGAAAATCAAACGCTCCAGGCTCGTCTGCGAAGTTTGGAAGAGTTGACGGAGTTCACCGAGAACTGCCAGAGACAACTGAATGAGCTGTTCGAGACGCTGGGATGGAGACGGGACCTGGACAACGGCTCAGTTCAGGTAGGTCAGGAAGATAGTTAGCTATATTTATTCAACTGCTCAGATACGATGGGTGGTTCTCCTAGCCCTGAAAGCGCGGCGTTCTTTATAGGACTAGTTCACCCCATAATCAATGTTTTCATAACGTTACCTGAGCTAATATCCGAAAATCCACATTTAAAATGTGCACCATCTGTTGTGAATGTGTTGCTAGCTAGATATGAGGCCTACAAATAAATGGGGAAAACCATCGATGATGGGAGATTCATTAAGTCTCTGTATACATGACATGCATGCTACAACAAGCAGAAATGAGATTATAACTTGTAAATGACCTTCCACAGGAGCCGATGGAGGTGTGCCCCTATGACCCGAACCACAGAGTGCCAAGCAGGAGCATGGAGAGACACAAAGCCACCTGCCAACTCAGCCAGATGGGATACTCCCATGAGGAACAGGTTAAAGAGCTATACTGTATCACATATGCACACACATACTCTAATGAAATATCAACTGAGCCATCAACACCTTTTGGTGTTGCTTGTCATTAGGGTAAGGATTTTTCCTGACCATAGGGCCAGACCTAGAAAAACTGGACCCTATAACTAGAGCGGACCAAAGTGGTGAGGTCAAATGATCAGGAAAAACTCTCCACCCTAATTATGCAACAACCTTATCTGTTACTATGTTCTTAAAAGMTTTTATAAAAAGTKAACTCCTTTCCTTTCCCAAGGCTGAGATGTATGACACCTCTCTGTGTTATGAGAATGCCAGCATTACCAGCTTCACAATGGGTGAGTGTCACACTATTCCACTGCAAAGTGAATCTCAACTTAATGTAATAGTCAAAATTCCTTGGACTGACCCTGGGTTGGGGAAGTCCAATGCTTGTCTCATATCTTTCTTTGTGTTCTGCCTCACCTGTAGACAAACACACCCAGCAACAAGTGATTCTACAAGCAAGAGCAAGTGCACCGTCAATTAGGACAGAGGGACTGTACAGCCAAAGTAAGGTCATTACACCCTTACATTAGTGTTAGGTCACTGATAAAAACCCTAGGCTTGTATTCATGGCCATCAGCATTAGTTCGACTCTGTGGTATACATGCCCCACAAAATATTTATGCTTTTATTATTTTATTCTTTAATGGTCATTTCACCAAAGAACAACCAATGTTTATATTATTTTTTTACCAAGCTCGTAGGTCTTCAGTGCCTTGCCCATGTCTAAAAAGGTCTCCATTAACATGCATTAATTCATTATTAACACGGCTGGTGGCTGTTGGTGGCTGTTGTTTTTTATTTTATGATATAGTTTCTTTGAGTTTGTCAACARTACGTGTTCTGTGTTTTGTTTTCAGTGACAGGGGTGAGTAATTACAGGAGGTTCTTCCCTCGTTCAGGCTTACTGATTCCGTGCAGTATCCTTTAATGCCATATCCTTTCAAACATGCTGCCTCTGTTGGCGGCATTACACACGTACGAACGCACACATTTTCCCTGTACGTGTTGGGGAAAGGCCTTTACTCTTTTTTAACCCTTTAATACTGAAGGTGATCATCTTGATGAGTGATCATCTCAATGTGATTAATGTGTTCTTAAAAGATTTTGAATTAGTGACTTCTCATGACTCTATCTGTACTCTGTTGTAGCATGTGAGTGTATGTAAAGCCCTTTTCATTGTGCTGCAGGTGAATACTCCACAGATCCTTCAGAAGTTCCTCAGAACCACAAGCGAGCTATCTGTGACCTCACTGTGGCAGACCGACTGGCTCTTTTTGATCACGTGACAAGGGAGGCCAGCCAACAGAAGGATCAAGCTGTTGCAACCGACAACGAGGACCTCTATGTTGATTTGGTGGCCAAGCTCAAAAAGGGTAGGCCTATTAAACATTAACTATTGAGACCAGTAGTATGGTTTAAACCAATTTTCCTATGAATTGCTCCTCTAAATTAATTCCAGTGAGTCTGTTGTGTTTGTTTCTGTTCATCAGGTAACGATCAGAACGAGCACAAGTCTCACCTGGAGCTGATGGCTGAGATGAGGGACTACAAGAGACGGCGGCAGTCTTACAGAGCCAAGAACGTCCACAACACAAAGAAGTCCTACACTGAGGTGTGTGGGGGTGTGACTGTTTCAATAGAATGTTAATGGATGTACTTTACTTTGAGGTGTGTGTGTGTGTGTTATATCTGGCTATGTTTTTCATGAATCCTGCAGGTGATTCGGGAGGTAATTAATGTCCACTCTGTTGAACTGTCCAGTCAGTGGAAAGAGGAGGAGAGGAAGGAAGAGGTTAGAGAGTCCAAACATGCCCCTCATAGGTAATCCAACAATTGTTTTCTTACCTACATGACGGCTCATACAAAATCCAATTAGTACTGTAATACTTATCTGAGGAGCATGTAAAAAATWAAATAAAAACTGACTCCACTGAACCGTTTGTCTCAGGAGAAGGTCTGAGGACAGGCGGTCTGCCTCCACAGAGTCCCGCCAATCTCATGTCAGCTCCAGAGATGGACACGGCTCCCACCACAAATGCCACCGCAGCAAAGAYCCCAGCCCAGAGCAGAGCCAGGAGCGCAGCCGAGAGAAGGAGAGCAAGAAGAAGAGAAAGAGGTGAGTCAGAGTAGTGGATTGACTGAATATCATTGTCTCATGCATTCAAATCTGACCGTGTTTAATTGTATGAAGTYACCATCAAGGCTGGTTGCAGGCATTTAGTGGTTGATGAATGCTTTGGCTGTATATATGTTTGGTGAATTGAATGTGTGGACATTCACAGGGATTCCTGTTCGCCGGATGAGAGACCTCATGAACGAAAGAAGAAAAAGAAGAAAAAGAAGAAAAAGGAAGAGAAGTGATTTTCAAGTTTAGTACTTTGGCTTGGAAAGCCAGAGATTAGGTCAAGGAGCCAACCAAAGCTACGTTCCAATGTTCATAATAGCGTACCACTTACCACGCCTTCATACTAAGTGCCCAATTCATGGCTTCATACTAAATGGTATGCATGTGTTGATATTTTAGTTTGACTCACAGACAAATCTTTCTTTGATGTAATCTAATGATGATATTTTAAAGCAACAGTGCAGCTCTAAACATTTGTCTTAAACTGAGAGGTTATTAAATGCCTGTTGTATTAGATTACAGAATGTAAATAAACTGTTAGAACACGATTCTCGGAATTCTGTTGTACATTTACAATTACCCCTGTGTTTGATTCACTTCCAAAAAAAGTTAAATGTTTAAAGTTAAAACTACATTATGTTTGAACTTTGAATAGAGACTAAAAACTTCATATGTGTACTTTAATGATCATGGTCATAATCTATGTGTAAAAGCTTTTGTGTGTATGATGGCCCTTATTTAGAAGTATTCAGAGAACTAGAAAAATKACTTCTGTAAAGTCACAATTACTTGAGAATTCATGGTTTACTTCCTTTTTTTAGCAAGAACTCTGCATAAACAATTGTCAATGTCTTTCCATATTGCGACTAGAAATAGTCAGAAACATCTACACATTTCCATTAGATAAATATATTCATGTACTGGTAGTAATTTAGGTGTAAATGGCCCTKCCCAGGCCAACCCTATTGGTTGAGGCCCCTCAGAGCAGTTTGTGCATTTCTCAGTGTGTACTGTATGGAATGTTGGACAGGAGTGTCATAGCTGGCACACTTTTACCAGCAGGTCAAAAGGACACAGAAGGTCAATCCTGGAGTCAATGTGCATCTGCAGTCTTTTAATGATGGGATAAAAATACTTTTCAATATCGGTCACAACACTATTCAATTGGTACTGAGTTTGATCACCTGTTAAACCATTACTTTAAATTGGTATTCAATTCATTATCAGAATGTCAATTTATTTTTTTGACTGAATGACTAGAATTGACCTTAACCTTTACTGTACTACTTGAACATAGCTCCAAATGTCAACGTGTGAATGTTTTTAGTCATTGGGGTATTTGCGACCTGCAGAACTGTGTCAGTCTACTAAAATGCTCACAACAAAATGTACCCTGCACTAGTCTCCTCATCTCTATTTTAAACCCTCCCTCTCTCTGTATTTATTATATTCTCCTTACTCTCTCATCCCTCTTCTCTCTCTCCTGTCTTGGTCTCTGTCCCTGTGTGTATTTGGGGTTAGGGTTAGACTCAGGTATTTCTCACCCTGTCAAGGAGAAGAGGCTGCCTGAGAACCTTATGGAACCCTGAGAGAGGGAGAGCAAGGGAGAGAGCGAGAGGAAGGGGAACCAGTGCCGTGAGTGGGGAGTGAGAATGCTGTAAAGAGCACAGTTCAGGGAGGAAATAAACTGGGCTTTTCTGTCTTTATTTATTTTTTAACTGGACTATCCAATACGTTGAGTGAGGGTCTGGTCTCAGTGGATTATACAGAACCAAACAGACATAACCAGCACCATGGGAGCCCCCAGGGTGAAGGTAAGCAAGCAGAGCAGGCATCATGGTCTAAGAAGGTTTCTGAGATGTTGCTACGCCAGGTTCTGGATGTGAACGCTGTGTTTGGTCCAATTGTGTAGTGTGGTTCTTGGGCCTAGGTTCTCTGGTCCGCAGGTGGTGTACTTAGTGATGCTGGATTGAGGAACCTAATCTAACTATTGGTTGTGTAATGATACGGTAATGAGGGTTTATTTTTGGTACTGTGTGAGAGTGTATTTGACATGGACTGATTTAGCTGGTGTGTTGTGAGCATAAAGAAACCTAAATATACATAGGCATTTAAATTAAATACTATGTGACCTATTTTCAGGATGATTAGCCTAGTGGGTCACATGCAGCCCCTAACAGTGTTTGTGTTCCCTCTGAATTAAGGGTAGTTAGGAGGTAATTACTTTAGTTTGTACGTTTCTCAGAAATGTGCCGATTTGACTTTATTTACCCTACAGAGCACTCCACTGCACACAACAGCAAGTCAACCGACAAAGCTTAAAACTTTACAACTTTGAGAGGTKATTTTGTTGTTTGACAGTTTGGGTAAATGTATGTTTATTTGTTAACGGTAGATAAATATAAATTAACAATATCAAATTTGCATCATTCAAGARGTTCAGGATCTCAGTTTACACTCTGGATACAGATGGAAGCAGTTGCTTTTCTTATTTTTTGCAGCAATTCTTTGTGGATAGTGTATTACTATTCAATGAATAGTGATTATATTGGAGAATTAGCCTAAGTAAGGAAGCTTTTTCATGACTACTAACTGTTCAAATGGAAGGATTAAGGTTAGTGGAAGTGAGCAGTCTGTATYCCACACTGCACCTCAGTGTCCCAGGGGACCTGGAGGTCGGTGGTGATCACCGATTTACACCACCAGGCAGACGTATGGCGTCAACTCTACATTGCAAAGCATTCTGGGTACTTGCCCAGGTAATGAATGGAATACTCCAAATCAATTGGTTTATTTCAACAGACTAAATTATCTGTGTTATCATTGAGTACCATTTGTCATGTATACACTGACATGTATTTATTGCTTAGGTGCTCTTATTCATTGTCTTTTAATAATTKATTTRAGTCCATTATARACTACTGCACAAGTGTTTTATTGATGTCCTCTTTGGAGTTTTGAATAAAAAGMTGGAAATGGCATGGATGGAAAGTGGTGGACTCATGGTGGACAGACAGCTGCTTGACATCACAGCAAACAGAGAAAATGCCTTTTACCATCTCAGATGAGTAGGATGAAGAGAGCCTTTAGAGTACAGAGAAAGTGCCCTGGAATGTGAGAAGGGCCTGAGAACTGCTGTGGCTCACCCTGTGGTTTTACCCTAACAAAGAGCTTTTTGAGCCTGTATTTCTCATCTCTATCTTGTTCAAGGCACAGATGAGCTCTTGCCTRAATCTACAGAGCATAATACAAACCTATCACYTGGATGGCTGATCCCTGCAGAATCTCCTCCCACATGTCTCATGTCATGTGACATCCAATAGGCTGCTGTTAATCCAAGGATGTGACTTCAGTTTATTGGCCCATTTTCTCTCTGGAAAATAAAAGAAGCTACTCTATTTTTGGACATGATTTAGCCATATGGCTCAATACCAGAAATGTAGGCTTCGTGACATGTTCCAGTGTGTCTTTTAACAAATAGTGACCAAATATTCCGGCCAACTACCCAACCACAGACCATCTTTGGTCATCTCCCCTCGACTTTTCTAGTGATGGTCTGATAGGCCACCTTGCAGCCCAATTTTTATTTCAACAACCCCACAAATTGTTGCTTTCTGTGAATTCATTTCGAAGTAGGATACACACACTTGCTGCTTGTCATACAGTATATACAGTTTTATGAAAATAAAGTTAGCATTTTTCTTATTTAGCAGATTCATCATAGGCCTTTAGACTTTTAGCCTACTCCAACTGTAGCCTAGGCTTACTGCAAGCCTATATGATATATGACTATAGACCTATGATCTTACAGATGTCATATTATGATTGATATGAAATCTGATGTTTTTTAAAGAAATTAGTCAAAACGATATATATGTTGAATATTATCCATACATGTTACATAGCCTACAAGTGGGCAATTAATACATGTCTCGAATGCCTAGACAAGAAAACAGGGTCTTTAGTTCAAGAAAACAGGGTCTTTAGTTGAAGGAGTTATGTGCGTAAACAACACCAGAGGAAGATATAGCTGGCATTTTAAAAGGGCTATGATAATTGGGTATAAAACGTTCTTAGTGATCCATTAGMCTTCATTAGCTTAGACGTCTACAGTCACCTAATTTTTCGTCCTCAAAACATGTATTCATTTAAGGAGTTAAAAGTGTAACGAAATAAGAGCGCCCGCAGGCTATTCATTTTGAGCTGAGAGGTCTTCCATCTTCCGACAAAGGTAGGTCTTCCAACCATTAGCTTTTGTTTATCTTTATAGCGGCGGCGAAATAGGCTACTGCCTACATGGTCGTTTTAACCTTGCTTTGTTTTTCCCGCCTTTTCTACAGGTGTCCGTTATCTCGCSGCTGCTCATGCTCCTATTGTGCATCCCCCCCTCCCACGCGCAGGACGAGTACTCTGGTTACCACTCAGGTGAGCTGCCTGACGTGCACTGTTAGCACCATTAGCCTTCGCGACAATAGCTACTGCAAATTATCCACATTTCTAGAGGTAAGCAAAAACAGTAGGTTATATCTTGATTTTATTTCARTTGACCTAGATTGTGGTTAAAATGTATAGACTTATATTCTCATGTCACCACAATGAAACATTTTTGATAATTGTGTACAAACATTACATTGGTTTATCTATCTAATAACAGTCTAATTTGTTTTGTAAACAGACTATCATTTTACTGGGGAGGTTTCAGGCTTGTTCAATTATTGTTTCAGGCTTGTTCAATTRTTGTTTTGTTTCATATTAGGTGATGAACACACMTATGAGGGCTCCTTGGTCGACAACTATGAGCATTCAGGATACCCACAACCAGGTAATAACTACAACATAGCAAAGTCCCTTCCCTTAGTCAAAAGCCAGAGTTTGGTCCAAGCCTTCAGAACCCCTTTATGCCTCCTCCAAATGGCTTATATGGATCAACAAACCAAATCATTTTTCATGAATAATGTGAATTGCTGGTGGGAACAAAGTCTGTCCCCACTGCAACACAAAAATACTTAAATACATGTAATTTTGCCCTTGAAACATTTAATTGAAATACTGTAGAATTCCATTAATTCCTATGGAGGACTGCTCCTACTGGGCAGTGCCAATATGGCTGACCTGTGGCTTCAAAGCCTCTCAATGGCCAATACATAGCATCAGCAATCCAGGGTTTGTATACATCATTGGATGGAAATCGACAGAGGTGTGGTCAGATTATAAAGTATTTTAATACCCACCTGGATCCAAAATATACACTGGGTGTACAAAACATTAGGAACACCTTCCTAATATTGAGTGCCCTCAGAACAGCCTCAATTCTTCAGGTCATCGACAAGTGGTCGAAAGCATTCCAGAGGGATGCTGGCCCATGTTGACTCTAATGCTTCCCACAGTTGTGTCAAGTTGGCTGGATGTCCTTTGGATGGTGGACCATTCTTAATACACACGGGAAACTGTGGAGCGTGAAAAACCCAGCAGCGTTGTAGTTCTTGGCACAAACCAGTGCKCCTGGCACCTACTACCATACCCCGTTCAAAGACACAAAAATCKTTTGTCTTGCTCATTCACCCTCTGAATGGCACACATACACAATCCATGTCTSAATTGTCTCAAGGCTTAAAAATCCTTCTTTAACCTGTCTCCTCCCCTTTGTCCACACTGATTTAAGTGGATTTAACAAGTGACATCAATAAGGGATCATAGCTTTCACCTGGTCAGTCTGTCATGGAAAGAGCAGGTATTCTTAATGTTTTGTACACTCCGTGTAAGTACACTAGGTRTACAGTCAGACACTAACTACTACTACAGTACAAACTCTATGGTATGATGYTTCCTTTGACATGAACTAACCTGTAGAATGCAAACATTTCCCTCTCACTTGCCTCACTTAAACCCCTCCACCGCCCGACATTCCTCGCTGGCAGAGGAATACCCACCGGAGCACACTCACAGCTATGAGGAGCARCAACCCTCATCTGGATATGACCCCTATGCACCAGCMCCCACCAGCGTGAGCATGATCACAGAGGACTCCTACCCCTACACCACCACCACACAGGTGAGGCGAAGTCAAGGGGGAAAGTATGTTATGTGTAATGTTTAGTAATGGCATGTCATGTAACATTGTGTTCTGTCATGTAAGTTGATATCATGTTATAACTGCAGGTGCCATACGAGCAGGAGCCCTACGAAGAGTCGCTCCAGGCCCCTGATGGTGGGGAGGCTTCTCTGGGGGAGGAGGGGCCAACAGACTGTAACTGTGAGCCAGGAGARCCAGGGTTCGCTGGGTTTGCAGGGCCCAAGGTAGGACGAAGGCTCTAACCTAACGCTCAACGCCATGCAAATGGAATTTAGAACCTTATAAACAGCAAACATGCATGTACTTTGCTGATTAATACTGATTAAATGGCATTTATATAGCATTCACTGGGTCCATAAGTGATTTGCATTGTATGGGGGTAGCTCACCCCATCCACCACCATCCTGTGGTATCCTTCTGTTTTCTGGACTAAACAAAATATCAGTCTGTCTGTGTGTCTCTGTCTGTCTGTCTATCTGTCTGTCCAACTAGGGAGCCAGAGGACTGCAAGGTAAAGATGGCTTCCCTGGGGCTCAAGGACGGGAGGTGAGTGTTAATTGCTGTATAATCACTATATCAAATTCATAGTGCATGCCAAATTACACCCTCCATTGTGCTTAATCAATGAATCACTGGTCATATCCCTATTGGAGGAATGCTGTTGATATTGTTCCTGTGTGTTGTGTTCAGGGGTACAAAGGATTCAAAGGAGTTCTAGGAAGAGGAGGAGACACAGGGCCTGAGGTGAGGAAGTCAAAAAAGTGAAATAAAAGACCTCACACAAATACCCAAAGCAGCCTTAGACACTATCCATCTCCCTAAGCGAGGCTTGAACCCAGGTTTCCCAACCCCACGGCAAACACGCTTGCCACAACCTCAAAAGAGAAACAGTATCTCCCTGGGAGGAATGTTTGTAACTACAAAGTCTGGCATCAACATTACACTTGAACTTGACTCAACAGCTATATTGACTTTTGCCATCTCTACAGGGTGAATCCGGGCCTGATGGGGAGGACGGTGCCTCTGGTTTCTCTGGAGCCCAGGTAAGTAAGAGGCCTCTAGAGGATATCACAGATGTAATGTATCTCTCTTTCATTGTTTTGCTCTGATCTGTTTCTATGCTCTGGTCTAAATTCTGCAACATGGCACAAGCAATGTAACTTTTTCTATATTGATTATGGCCAGTAGATGGTGATCTCTTTATTATTCAGAACTGGAGAGTGGCACTGTTGTGTAGTTGAGGTGACTGGCTGAGCTTCAACAACTATGATCACCCTTTCTCATTCTCTCTCTTGGTCTATACTTTATTCCATTCTTTTGCACCTTGTCTCACATTCTTTCTCTCTCCTACAGGGCTTGCCTGGTCTTCCTGGCGATCCAGGTGAGAATGGGGTGCTAGGACTGAAGGTAAAGACCCTTCCTCAAAACCAGACCGGCATCCTACAAAATATGTATCACATCAAACAAAATCACCCTCTACCTAAAAAGCCATTATAACCCCATATCAAAAACAATGTGGCCCTTCACAAAATCTTATTYGAATGTTCACTAATAACAGCCMAAGCCACCATAATGTTYGACTAAAGTTTAAACCTACAAGAAACAGCATGACATCACATAAAACCCCTGTTATACCCCCGAGAACCAATATGAYATCACATGGAACCAGTATGACATCAAGGAATTCCAAAATGACATCACTGASTACCAGTGTGACATTACAGAGAACCAGTATTGCTGGTCAAGACAACTTGGAACTCAGAAACTCTTAAAAACTTGTTGTAGAAAGATGAGGTCTGAGTTTTCCACTTGGAAAATATCAGAATTGACCAACAGGAAGCGCTACGCAAAAAACATAGKTACATTTTAACTCAGAGTTTCTGAGATTCTGAGTTGTCTTGAAAGCATCATAAGACACCACAGATCGCTAGTATGACATAACAGAGAACCACTCTGACACCACACAATTCAGTTTGAATCCTCATAGATGCAGTATTGAGGTCAATCGAACCTGACCAAAACAATGGATTTGCCATGGAAACGAGTGGGAGAAAGGGCCGCGGGGGAAAGATCCTGAAACTTCTCATTGCCCGTAGCAAAAATATCCTACATTTAACCTATTGTTTATATGTGTATTTCACACTATGGTGAGGTAAAAATTGGCGTATAATGGTTTTATGGTTGTCAACCCCAACACATGTTTATGTCAATCAACTGTATTACAGTTAAAAACGACTTTGACTACCACCACCGATTTCAGTATGCTAGCTATGCTAGCCAGCTTATACGAACGGAAGTTAGCATTTAGCAGTCACTTCTAAACCTGAAAAAGGACAACGTGTAAATGTTATACAGAGAAAACAGACAAATATATCGAAATCGCATCTAAGTAACCACATTGACCCTGTTACGAATATCCACTTTGTTGGATCAGAGTTGATGAATGTGTGCCAATATGGTCATTTGGAATGGTTTGCATTTCATTGACTTCTTTACCGCATCCATCAGGTAAAACCTGCAAAAAGGTATGACATTATAGACCACCACTGTACCACAGAGATATCACAGAGTACCAGCATGACATCATAGAATACCACTATTCCATCACAAATATCAGCTAATTACACCAAAATAAATCTTCAATGACAATTTGAAACTGTCTCTATGCCTGAGTGTGTTCCTTATCCTCAACAGGGTGACATCGGTATGGAGGGGCCACGCGGCGGAGTCGGGGTAACGGGTGAGACTGTGAGTATTGACACAATGCAGCTGTTATGTTTTGTAGGTACCATATTTGGTTTGATATCAGAGATTTTTTTCAATTCATCTCAAATAAACAAATAAACAATCCATAGGTTATTATTGTGTAATTACCATTGTACCATGGGTTTTCTAAGGAAATCCACTACCTGGTCATTTCTGTAGTGTAAAATAAAGTGCTTCCTCAAATGAGTGTAAGAAAATTTGGTACAAAATCCCCAGCATGTTTCTGTCTGGCCCTACTCATGTGTTTAGTTCTTTGTCTTTTTCTAGGGTCCAGTTGGTGAGGCAGGGCCTGGTGGGCCTGATGGAACTGGAGGTATCAAGGTAAACATGGTGGCCACCACAACTCAACACTATCCAATCACAATTGTTGCCACCACTCAGAGTTGCTACCACAACTCAGCACACACTGTCTTCTCAACATGCTCAAATCAATTCTGCAYTCAGCTCCTTACACAGCTCTCATTAGAAGCAATACAAGACCGTATGATGTGAAAGCCTCAAACAGGCTATGTGATGTGATCATTTCCATTTAACATATAAACWACATACAAATTATTGTTATTTGTTCTGGCCATGTTGAGACATTTTTTCCCCCAACCTTTCTTCTCAGGGATCAACTGGAGCAGAAGGGAATCAGGGTCCTGAGGGAACAGAAGGGGAAAAGGTAGTGCCTTTCAACCTCACTTTGTGACCATGGTTAATTAAACCGTGGTTGAATAACAATTTTTTATTTTATTTTTATCTTATGACTTCAACTTCCATTTCCCCTGTCTAAAATGTCTTCCATCTCATCCTTTCTCTTCCACAGGGTCAGATTGGAGCACCTGGATTCTCAGGAGACCATGGGGAGATGGGCTATAATGTAAGATGGATGTCTGTCTATCCGTCACACCATTCATCTCTCTGGAATTGGGTGGCCAGTAATAAACTGGTCCTGAACATCTCTAAAACTAAGAGCATTGTATTTGATACAAATCATTCCTTAAGTGCTAGACCTTAGCTGAATCTGGTAATGAATGGTGTGGCTGTTGAACAAGTTGAGGAGACTAAATTACTTGTCGTTACCTTATATTGTAAACTGTCATGGTCAAAACATATAGATTCAATGGTTGCAAAGATGGGTAGAGGTCTAGCCGGAATAAAGAGATGCTCTGCTTTTTTGACACCACACTCCAGAAAGCAAGTTCTGCAGGCTCTAGTTTWGTCTAATCTTGATTATTGTCCAGTAGTGTAGTCCAGTGCTGCAAGGAAATACCTAGTTAAGCTGCAGCTGGCCMAGAACAGAGCGGCACGTCTTGCTCTTAATTGTAATCAGAGGGATGATATAAATACTATGCATGCCAGTCTCTCTTGGCTAAGAGTTGAGGAGAGACTGACTGCATCGCTTCTTCTTTTTATAAGAAACATTAATGTGTTGAAAATMCCAAATTGTTTGCATAGTCAACTTACACACAGCTCTCACACACACACACACACTTATCCCACCAGACATGCCACCAGGTCTTTTCATAATCCCCAAATCCAGAACAAATTCAAGAAAACGTACAGTATTATATAGAGCCCTTATTGCATGGAACTTCCTTCCATCTCATATTGCTCTAATAAACAGCAAACCTGGTTTCAAAAAACAGATAAAGCAACACCTCGTGGCACAATGCCTCTCCACTATTTGACCTAGATAGTTTATGTGTATGCATTGATATGTAGGCTACGTGTKCCTTTTTAAAAATGTATGTAGTTCTGTCCTTGTCTAATGATGTTCTGTATTATGTCATTCTGTATTATGTTTCATGTTTCATGTGGACCCCAGGAAGAGTAGCTGCTGCTTTGCAACAGCTAATGTGGATCCTAATAAAAATACCAAATACAAAAAATACCATTTGGACCTCTTGTTTGTCCTTCTCTACGAAGACTATGCTATTCCCTACATGGAGGGAGACCAATAATTTTACTAACATGCTTTTTCTTTCTGTGTTTTATAGGGGTATCCTGGAGAGCCAGGAGGCAGAGGAGAGACCGGTCACAAGGTATGTTTAGGGGGAGAGGAGTAGTGTTGTTTTCACAGAAAGTACTGTGGTTGCTTTCAAAAGTAATTGGCCCTTACTCTTCACAGAAACTAYTCTGGTTCCCCCAAAATGTCTGTGTGTTTATGGGTGTTTTCCCTAAACTGCATACTGTTATTTTCACTGAAGGTTTTGCTATTGTTGATTTCGTGAGTCATGTGGCTGTTAAACACTTTTGGCCATAACTATAGCACGTCCTCTGCGTGGGAGATTAGATTGATACTGTAGTAGCAATGTCTCCCTTGCTCTCTTCTCTTCCAATTTCTGTTTTCTTTATATCTCTTTCATTCCTCTCTCTCAGGGTGACCAAGGCCCAGGGGGCATGCCAGGCAGTGATGGGGAGCCTGGAGAGGATGTGAGTATCAGTATGATAACCACTAAATTAGTAATAAATAGGTAAGGAATCTGTCGATGGGATTTCTCCTAACAAACTACATTTACTGTTTATTTTCCAGGGTCCTCTTGGAGTTCCTGGGGTGATCGGCTTTCCTGGAGAGTTTGGACAAAAGGTAAAGTGAAGGAGAATTGCATGCTGGGTATCAGGATGACATCATCACAATGGCTGAGATATATAATCCAAACATGTCTAGTTGACCTGTTCTGCTGTTATGACATGGATGTAATTTGTTATATTGTACAGTACATTTATTCAAATCAAATGTTATTTGGCACATGCGCCGAATACAACAGGTAGACCTTACCGTGAAATGCTTACTTACAAGCCCTTAACGAACAATGCAGTTTTAAGAAAATAAGAGTTAAGTAAATATTTACTAAATAAACTAAAAGTGGACATGTACTTTTAATACTTTTAATATGAATACTTTGTGAATAATGKCCGGTCTTCCCTCTTAGGGTGCGAGAGGGGATCGTGGTGTGAGGGGACCTCTTGGGAGAGTAGGAGCTGGGGTAAGACAGGCTTTATAAACTGGGTGGTTCGAGCTCTGAATGCTGATTGTTTGACAGCCGTGGTATATGAGACCGTATACCATGGGTATGACAAAACATTTATTTTTACTTCTCTAATTACGTTGGAAACCAGTTTATAATAGCAATAAGGCACCTCGGGGTTTGTGGTATATTGCCAATATATCACGGCTAAGGGCTGTGTCCAGGCACTCCGTGTTGCGTTGTGCTTATGAACAGTCCTTGGCGTGGTATATTGGCCATATACCACACCTCCTCGGGCCTTACTATTTAATTATAACCACTACATGAGGTGCTCTAATCTCAATCACATGTGCACAGTAGACTACAGATCACAGTACATAAACTGTCACTTCCACATTCCTCAGTAAATTCCCCTCAGTGTTGTTGTTAATTAGATTTAAATTCCATGTTGCTTGAGGGTTTTGTGTGGGTGGACAAATAGCTATGTGATATTGTTGACAGTCAAAACAGGAAGGTAACAGATATGTTAGTAAAGTCCCTGAAAACAGGAGATCTGTTGGTAAAGTCCCTGAAAAGGTTTCAGTGTCAGGTAAAAACACAGATGGTCATTCTGTTTTTAGTTAAAAAACCCAGCTTAACTGTCAGAGATGTTATGACAATAGTACCGTGTATCTTGTTATAAGTTTAGACAATTAAGAATGATCTGTCATTGGAAATTCAACAAAATTCCTATTTTTGAACAAAGGTTCTCATTCTAAAGTGTGTGTGTACAGTATTTGCAGCAGTTTACCTATATATATTTCATATTATAGGGGCCTCAAGGAGAGAGAGGAGATGCAGGAGTTCCAGGGAAACCAGGACCTAAAGGCCTGCAGGCTCAGCCTGTGTGTATATGTCATTACTCAAACATTTTCATTACCACTACAATTATCATCACTTTGATGATTATGTAATTGTTGATTTCATGCTTTGTTTCTAGGGAGCCAAAGGGGAGACAGGTCCTGATGGTGAGAAGGTAACCTTTTATTTACGTTCCCCCCAAAATTTTTTTTCAGGGACTTTGCGCTTTAAAAATTACCAGTCTCTCCACAGTTTCTCACAGTTAATCAAAACACACACACACAACCACACACACAACACACACACACACACACACACACACACACACACCACACACACACACACACACACACACACACACACACACACACACACACACACCAGTAAGTGAAAGTGGATGTGTATTGGTCATCTACTGTTTATGTTTGGGTCTTTCCTTTGTGACTGATAAGCTGTAATAAGCAGTCCTATCATTGCCATGGCATCTTACTGACTCATCTCATGTGCTGATTGTTCCTTCCTCAGGGTGGGGTTGGAAGAACTGGAGTGAAGGGAGGGAAAGGAGACAAGGTAATCATGTGACAATGCCGAGGCGACGTCACTCATGTGTCTACTTCCTGTTTCCATTGATGTAGTGGGACTGATTTTGATCTTACTAAAAATGTTTCTGTTCCTCTTTCCAAACAGGGAAGTTTTGGAGCACATGGTGACAAAGGACAGGTTTGTATACTTCATTCTGTGAATGTATGAGTTTTTTTCACCCTAACTCATTCTATGTCACATAAAAACCACAATACTGACACAATAGGTTGTTCCTAGATGACAGCAGACACAACAGCACATACTGTACAGTGTTGAGTTCCTGTTACATTATAAAATCCTAGTATAACTGTTTTAATTAGGTAGAAGTATTGAGAAGTAAATTATTTGATTAGGTAGAAGTATTGAGAATTAATTGATTTGATTAGGTAGAAGTATTGAGAATTGAATGATTTAATTAGGTAGAGGTATTGAGAGTTAAATGATTTGATTCGGTAGAAGTATTGAGAATTAAATGATTTTATTAGGTAGAAGTATTGAGATAATTGAGTTTAAATCGTGGCTTTCTGCACTCAGTGACTGAACAGTGTCCCCCCTCTCTCTGTCTCCCTCCTTCCCCTCATCCCTGAATGGCAGCAAGGGGAGAGAGGTACCATCGGCCCTGATGGCATTGTTGGACGAAATGGACCCCCCGGCATCCCAGGCTCCAGAGGAGAGCCAGGTCCAGGCGGTGACCTGGGCGTCAAAGGTGGCTCTGGACCTAAAGGAGTGCCAGGTGCCCCTGTGCGTATCAGGAGCTAACTCCAGTCTGCCTGGAGGAAGGGTCTCCCCCTTATTTTACATTGACCCATATCTAGCAATAACTTTTACTGAATGATTGATTGATCGATTGTTTAGTTGCTTGGTTGATTGATTGCCTGCTTTTTGACCTCAGGGCCCTGGGCTGACAGATGAGCAGGTATTGCAGCTGTGTAAAGGAGTGGTGACAGCCCAGATCTCCCAGTATGCAGCTTCCATCCGGGCCAAGTGTTCCCAAGGCTGCCCCATCAACAACCGCACACTCATTGGGCCGCCCGGAACCAGGGGACCAACTGGAGACTCAGGCAAACCCGTGAGTCACACAGCCCCCAAACCAACCCCTATCTACTAAGGAAAGCCTTTATTCCAAATGATAATAAGTTCTGTTGACCTCTCTCTCTCTCAGGGTAAAGCGGGCAAAGCTGGAGTCAAAGGAGGCAGGGGCATCCAAGGGGACACRGGAGTGGATGGTCAGAAGGGGGCAGAGGGGGAAAGAGGTATGTACTCCAATTGTCTTAGTTCAACCAAACTTGATAACTGGTAAACAAAACTCCTGATCACAAAGGCTCATTTCAAGTGAAAATTAGTGGAGCACATTTGTAGTGTTAGCTTCAGAGTTCACTCACAGGCTCTCTGTTTTACTCCACAGGTACAAAAGGTCTGAAAGGAAAGGGGGGTGAGCCTGGTAAAGGTCTGCCAGGACACGATGGGCATCAAGGCCTCAGAGGTAGGACACTGTTTCCACTGGTGTGAAACTCTCAGGTCTACCTCAAAATTGCTTGTCTTAGAATTGTTGGAAAGTATCTGTAACTCACTTCCAGATTCACTTCAAAAGGGATTGTGTGGTTCTTATTCAACATTTATGTTAGCAGGAAGTCTTCTTTTTCAAGAGAACTGTTAAGACGCGACCTCCAATTGTTTTATTTTTTTCACAGGGCTGCCAGGCCACCCAGCCGAGCCAAAAACCGGTATGGCAGGTCCTAGAGGGCCCCGTGGTTTCACAGGCGCTTTAGGCCAGCCTGGCATGGCGGGAAACGCAGGAGTGCCCGGCTTCTGTGAGGCACGGGACTGCAGCATTCACGCGCCTGTGATGCGCAAGGAGCAGGGCCTAGTGAAGGGACCCCGCGATCTAAGCCCCAAGATCTAACCCCAACAAGGAGCTTCAGGAAGGGGTGAAGGAATGGTCCACGATGAGGGGTCATGTTGGACGGTCGCTCCATGGCAACGTTGGGGTTAATTCCATTCACATCTCAGCCATACCAGGAATTGAAGTTGACATTGAGTTTTGAACTGGGAAATGACCAATGTGTACAGCGTTGATCTTTTTGAATTTCATAGCTAATTCAATTCCTGTAATGACTGGTATTGAAATGGAATTCATCCGAGCATTTTTCAATGAGGCTCACCAGTGTTGAAAGGGTTTGGTGGGACACGCTGGACTCTGCACAGGGAGATGAAGGCTYCCAATGAACTCTAATGTTTAGGCATAATTGATCACTTTTTTTTCTAGGCCAAAACAATCCTTRTGAATTTTTTATGCTAAAACTAAAAATTAAATTGTCTTCCTCCAAGCAAACCATAAGTAAAGGGGCTTGAGAAACTGGCTAAAAGAAATTGGCAGAAAATTAAACTTGCAGGTGTCTCTGGCTACCAGTCAGGTTTTGTTTTTGATATGATCAACAATGCTGCGCATACATTGAAAATAAAAAGTTATGTAAATAATTTTGTAAAGTATCGCAAGTACATGTACTGTGTGTTCTGAAATATCACTGTTTTAGATAAATTCTGTCTTACTTTTCTTAAGATGAGTCCTCACTTTTTTTGTCGCCACAGTTTGAGTGTCTTTCTGAGAATGTGGTCTCTTTCAGTCATCTCATGTTATTCGGGTTAATCGAAAGAACTCCGTTTTTTTTACCATTTACAGATGTTCACAGACAAGATAACATTGATCAATATAAAATAAAATAAAAACGTACTATTTGATATTATTTCATATTAAAAATAATACATTGACATTTGTTATACAGTATGTATTGTATCTGGAATTTATAGAGTTAGATAATCTGCCAATGATTTGTAGGACAGCACAAAATGTCTGTCGATTAAATGAATTGGCTATATTCATTGGATGGAGGTTTTGATTTATTAAATAGATTTATGTCATTATTTATTTTGCATGAATAATAACTTTCACATGAACAGGATGTTCAACTCCTATCACCTCTTAACTGATATTTTTGTCATTGTCAATCTTCATTGAGAATCATCCCAACACATTACAAGGCGGAAACATAGCCCTGTAAACTCAACTATATTACACGTGTTCTTAACATTTGTACTTTTGTGTACATATGTTGGAAATCAGAACGCTGATAGAAAAGCGTCACAATGTTTGTAAACATTTTTTTTTWATGCATCACCACCACATCACAGGACAGATTAGAAAATGAGCAGAACATGAACATGGGTGATAGTCTCATCAAAAGCATGCAAAACATTATGGTGTACAACTATGCTACGAAAGTACACATACATGACATCAACGGACAAGAAAATAAACTATTGAGTCACTTGTTTAACGCTGCTCGTGTTCAAAAGGGCTCCTCTTAATGTGTGTAAAATGATGGTTGTCAGTTAATATAAAAGTAATTGGTTGTATGGACTGGGGGCAGGTAATAAGTATTATTAATACCAAGTGTTAAACACTATTTTACAGTACATCTCTCTGAAATATACCTGGTGAAATCTATCCAYTTCATTGAGTCACTTGTCTCTAAGCTTATTGTCTGATCTAGGGGTCAGTAGGTGTAGCTATATTTGTACCAATACAAAATGGTCCAAGGCAAAGTGGATATTATTTTAAAAACGGACACTACTTAAAATATATATTCTTAAAATCTTGCAAAATAAATTCCTTAATTTGATGGGACATAAAAACACATACAATTTGACATTGGTCCCAAGGCATATTGAAGTACTGCCGTTTTGAGCATTTCACAGCTTGTTTTTCTAGCTAATTGTACATTCATACTTTGGTAATTTGTGCTTTTTAGAATTAATAGGTAATAAATAGCKTCATAAATATATGTAATAAATAACACTGTCTACATGGCACAACATGAGGCAGTGGTCAGCAGCAACACATTTCCTGTTTAATTTTGTGTTCAGTCAAAAAACACTATGGCTTTCTTTCTTCCTCTCTTAGGTGAAACTACATGATGTTGACTTCACCCATCCTACATGTAAACTTAGTTAGCAGAGTATTGAAACAAAAGGTAAAAAAGTGCATAGAAGACAGCAATGAGACTAAAACATGCAATTAGAGTCTGGAGATTGGTGGCGGAAGCCATATTCTTCCTTCAAAAAGCAATAAAGGTCCTGAGTAGATAGATGTCTATAATATTATTGGCTCAACTTTGATGTTAGTTTGTGTAGTGTGTCCCAAACACTACAAATGCACAACTGTTCTTCATTGGCAGGATAAAGGATGTAATCTGGGTTCTTTGGGGACCAACAATCTAGGACCAACAATGGGAGAAGCCCCTCAGACCACATCTACAGTACAAATTGTATGATCATAGAGACCGAAAGAATCAGGAATGCCCCAAGTMCTAAAATATAAACAGAAGAAGACAGTTGTTAAATAATAAGTTATTTTGTGTATTTCAAAATCAAAACTTATTTTGATACGAATAGAGCTCTGATAATATGCAGTTATCTATACTGTAATACGCTACGGATTCTAAACTGCAGGAGGGTCTCCTCCTACAATTGTGKGCCAATTTTCTTCATTTTAAGCTCAAAAGATGTGCGTTGTTGTCCCACATGATATTGTCCACTTTATATTCTGCTGTGTTTTGTATTTTTGTTTRTAATCCCGGTTTTTGTGTTTGGAACTACTTGAGTCTGGTCTCGAGGCCAGTTTGCTTCAGCAGTAAAATAATCCTGCAGCAACAGGAAATGTGAATTATTATGTGGATTATAATTAATGTATATTTTTGTAAGGGATGATAAATTCTTCGTTAGGGCAAATCAAGTCTGGAAATTACAACATTTAGAAAACTTTTAAAACCTTGAATACACAAGTTTTCATTTCCTGCTGTGCAGGTGAATTCTCAGCAACAAATGAGTGATCAAATTAAGATCCTACATCTGTATTGAGTGTCTCGGTCTTGACTCGGTGTTAGATAYATTTTTCATTGGTCTTGATTCTGTCTCCGGACAGTGAGGACTAATCATTTCTTGAATTGCACCAGCGGAGTGAAAAACGTATAATTATCAGCTCCGTTTCGCCAGGCCAAATATCCACACTCATTTCATGACACATTAATATCTTATTGCCTATTGAAACCAGGGCTTCCTACTTTACTCATAACATTACTGTCCTTTACTTTCTCAGAAAATTATCCTCAAATATTTTCGCGCTCGTCAGAATTGATTCGCTGGTGGGGAAGAGTACTATTACTATTACTATTATTAGTAAGGGGAAACTGGGGGAAATTCGTGATAATTTGCAGAGTGGCTCTCTATTTGCCGTCAGCATGATTTTTAAAATTCYTACCATTCTGAATGTCTAAAGAATACATATCTGACATATCAACACAGCAATACTGGACAATTTGAACTCTTATTATGGTGGAGATTTGACACAATTAATTAATGGTCTTGAACTGGTCTCGCGTTTTTCAGGTCTTGACTTGGTTTCGGACCCCTAACCCCCCTCCTGGTCTCGGTCTTGACTTGATCTAGCCCCACCTCTGGTCTTGGTCTTGACTCGGACTCAAGTTGCTCCGGTCTTGGTTTTGAATTGGTCTCGCTTTAGGTGGTATCAAACACAACACTGGTTTCGAATGGCACGGTTACTATTGCATCATGTCGATGCCATTATGACGTCATTTTGCTGCCAAGGCAAAGCCTAGGCCTATMCACGCGCGGGTCCAGCTACTCAGTGGGTATAACAATAAGAGGCCACTAAGAGTACGCCCAAGAGAAGATGACAGTGATGAGGAAGTGAGTCATAAGGTGCGTACAGTGCGTCAGGCTGCCACCTCGGCCGTGTCCAAACAGAGTGTCTCACGGCTACGGACTGGACATTCCAAATTTACATGGCAATTATGCGTCACAATATTAACGCAACATGAAGACAGCAATCTGCGGTATCCAAGGTACAGTAAGTATCCTATCAACTGCAAGTGCGCTGCTGCGCTTATAGTCTATGGAAGGCCCGTGCGTAAAATCTTCAACAGCATAGTCTCATGACCAGTTGTCCTGTTTTCCTCAATTCTTAAACCAAGCCTCAAATCCTTTGAAATAATGAGGTCAAACAAAGCAAGGCACAAAATGATGCATCACAAAATTCATTTTCTATTGTAGGCTACTGTTTTTAACAGATATGGATAACATGGTTTAGGCCTAACGAAACATGTGCCAGCGACACAAGTAGCCGAGCTRACTTTTGTATCGGTCCAGAGAGCAAGTGCCTACAAAAAAACACAGTAGCCCCCAACAAGTTTTTTAAATGCGCCTGAGTTGATAACCTATACAGTGTGTTCGGAAAATATTCACGCCCCTTGAGTTTTCCATATTTAGTTATGTTACAAGCCTTATTCTAAAATCATTTAAATATATATATATTTTTCAACAATCTTCACACAATACCCCATAATGACAAAGCGAAAACAGTTTTTTTGAAATTTTAGCAAATTTATTACAAATAAAAAACAGAAATACCTTATTTACATAAGTATTCAGACCCTATTCAGACCCTATGAGACTCGAAATTGAGCTCAGGTGCATCCTGTTTCCATTGATCATCCTTAAGATGTTTCTACAACTTGATTGGAGTCCACCTGTAGTAAATTCAATTGATTGGACATGATTTGGAAAGGCACAGAGCTGTCTATTTAAGGTCCCACAGTCGACAGTGCATGTCAGAGAAAAAAACAAGCGATGAGGTTGAAGGAATCTTTGAAGGAATTCCGTAGAGCTCTGAGACAGGATTGTGTCAAGGCACAGATCTGAGGAAGGGTACCAAAAAATGTTTGCAGCATTGAAGGTCCCCAAGAACACAGTGGCCTCCATCATTCTTAAACGGAAGACGTTTGGAACCGGCAAGACTCTTCCTAGAGCTGGCTGCCCGGCCAAACTGAGCAATTGAGGGAGAAGGCTCTTGGTCAGGGAGGTGACCAAGAACCCGATGGTCACTCTGACAGAGTTCCTCTGTGGAGATGGGAGAACCTTCCAGAAGGACAACCGTCTCTGTAACACTCCACCAATAAGGTCTTTGTGGTAGAGTGGCCAGACAGAAGCCACTCCTCAGTAAAAGGCACATGACAGCCTGCTTGGAGTTTGCCAAAAGGCACCTAAAGACTCTCAGACCTTGAGAAACAAGATTCTCTGGTCCGATGAAACCAAGRTTGAACTCTTTGGCCTGAATGCCAAGCATCAAGTCTTGTGGAAACCTGGCACCATCCCTACGGKGAAGCATGGTGGTGGCAGCATCATGCTGTGAGTATGCTTTCAGCACAGGGACTGGGAGTGTCAGGCCCTGATCTGTTTCACCTGTCCTTGTGCTTGTCTCCACCCCTCTCCAGTTGTCGCCCATCTTTCCTATAATCCCCTGAGTCCGCCTGCCGTCCTGTACCTTTGCCTTACCCTGGATTTTCGACCCCTGCCTGCCTTGACCTGTCTTTGCCTGCCCCTGTTGCCACAATAAACATTGTTACTTCGACAGTCTGTATCTGGGTCTTACCTTGATTCCTGATAGGGAGACTAGTCAGGATCAAGGGAAAGATGAACGGAGCAAAGTACTGCGAGATCCTTGATGAAAACCTGCTCCAGAGATCTCAGGACCTCAGACGGGGGCGAAGGTTCACCTTCAAACAGGACAATGACCCAAAGCACACAGCCAAGACAATGCAGGAGTGGCTTCAGGACAAGTCTCTGAATGTCCTTGAGTGGCCCAGCCAGACCACGAACTTGAACCCGATCGAACATCTCTGGAGAGACCTGTAAATAGCTGTGCAGCAAAGCTCCCCATACAACCTGACAGAGCTTGAGAGGATCTGCAGAGAAGAATGGGAGAAACTCCCCAAATACAGGTGTGCCAAGTTTGTAGCGTTATACCCAAAAAGAGTCGATGCTGTAATCGCTGCCAAAGGTGCTTCAACAAAGTACTGAGTAAAGGGTTTGAATACTTATGTAAATGTTATATTTCCATTTTTTATATATATATAAATTAGCAAACATTTCTAACCTGTTTTTGCTTCGTCATTATGGGGTATTTATTGTGTGTAGATTGATGAGGGGGATTTTTTWWTTTTTTATTTTAATAAGGCAGTAACGTAACAGAATGTGGAAAAAGTCAAGGGGTCTGAATACTTTCCAAAGGCATTGTACATAGGCTATTTGCTTTGTAGGAGGGGGGGAATTAAATCAAAATATTACTTTGCAATGATTTACCGCTAGTAATGTATATTTTGATAACAGTGCCACTTATTTGTGCAATCAAAATGTAATCCATTATTTTTTTAAACATACTTTACCATAGAATTGCTTGTTTGCAGTGTTAGTGGTTGTCATAGAGACAGTTGGTCTGGTTATCACTAATGGAGCAAAAAGAGCAATATGATGACAACAACGCTTTATATGAATATCAATAGTTTGTTGTGTTATACACCAATAACATCAGGAGCAACCATACCTGAGAAGTGTAGCCTGGTCTCTTCATATACCCCATCCTGTGAAAGAGAAAGAAACAGGTTGACACTTGGCAGGCAGTAACAGAGGAGAGGAAGGTGAATTGTATAAGTTGACCTACTTTGGTGGTGCAACCAGTAGTTAATATGACATCGGAACATTCACGGAGGATGACTTTGCCAGAGAACACGTGCTTGCATGGAAACCTGCATTCACCTTTGCCATTTTTGTAGTAGGCAATGGGCTGCAGTAAGAAAATAATMTTTCACGTCATGTCTCAATTGTTKTTTTTTTGTTGTATTTTAATAGGATCCCCATTAGCTGTTGCAAAAGCAGCAGCTACTCTTCCTGGGGTCCACACAAAACATGAAACATAATACAGAATGACATAATACAKAACATCATTAGAGAAGAACAGCTCAAGGCCAGAACTACATACATTTTTAAAAAGGCACATGTAGCCTACATATCAATACATACACATAAACTATCTAGGTCAATTGACATGGCTCCTAACCCTCTGCATACTGTTGATGATGATACCATCAATGGTTATATGTAAATAATAGTGCTAATAAAAATGTCTGACTTCACAATGTATCTTGTYATGACCACATAGATAATAGATTACCTTTTTGCCAGTGGTCCAGCTCTGATCACAATGGGGATCCATTGCTCCAAATGGTGCTTCAAGTGTGTTTGTACCCTCTTGACATGTGTAGGAAATGTTCTTCTCCACTACAAGGGCTGCGGACAATAAGACTGAAAAAGCGAATAAATAAAAGGATTTGAATGGGATTGGGAATCCACCAGTGGAGGCTGGTGGGAGGAGCTATAGGACAGGCTCATTGGAATGGCTGGAATGGAATTAATGGAACAGAGTCAAACRTGTGGTTTCCATGTTTGATACCATTCCATTCCAGCCATTACAATGAGCCTGTCCTCCTATAGCACATCCAACCAGCCTCCACGGGAATCCACCTAGCACTAAGAAAGGATGATGTCGACCTAAATCCACACTGTATTATGCTACATCCTAGGCAGCTGTTTTTGCTCTTAGTATATTTGAGAGRTGATTGGTTGGTGGATTAAGCCGACCAAATCAATGCCTATGCGTCTGGAGTTTCTCGMAATCTTTCTGTTTTGGCTAATGAAGGCCAAGTTTGACGCCTTGGTCCACTAGACTATTCGCGCATTTGGGCGGAAGTGTCTGGAAATGAGATTAGATACATCGCCATGCAAACTGCATATCCTAAATTAGGTATGACTAGGCTGCTGTTGATATCCCCATTCAGCATGCGTGAACTATTTTCATGATGCATCTCACATGTGAGATGTAACCTAATCTGTCACAGCCCAATTACCCGAACGACCACACTGTCACACACTAAGAAAATAGGGTTCCTCAAGGKTTTTTTGGATTGGGTGATGTTTGTACCATGTTTTGTGCTGCTGCCATGTTGTGTTGCTACCATGCTGTGTTGTCATGTGTTGCTGCCATGCTGTGTAGTTGTATTAGGTCTCTCTTTATGCAGTGTTGTGGTGTCTCTTGTCATGATGTGAGTTTTGTCCTATCTTTAAAATGTTTAATCCCATCCACCGTCCCCGAAGGAGGCCTTTTGCCTAGAAATAACCTTTTGAAGAACAATACAGCTTTTTTTCTGGTGAGCCATTTTATATTGTTAAATTTCCATAGGTTTTATTGGTGTGTTAATTGGTTTATATCAGGTGTGCTAACTCTGGAATGGCTGTAGGCCGTCATTGTAAATAAGAATTAGTTTTTAACTGACTTGCCTAGTTAAATTAAATTAAATTTAAAAATGGTTCTGTCTTGAACCATAATGACTCAAATAACCCTTTGAGCCATTCAGTGGTTCTTTGCAGTTCACAAAAAGTGTTTTTGCTCTTTTAGTGATAACAGAGATCTGTATTTAATGATGAGATGCTCATGTCTTCGCCCTAACAATGGGAGTCGTTCTCCCAAATGAGGGAAAGCAGACRACAAGATTAAATCCAAAATAAAACCATAGAAACACATTGGGCTTATTTTGGACAGATTTTGGCGAGTGAAACCTCTCGCTTCGCCTCTTCCTYTCTGGTCATAATTAAAAAATATAAGAGGCAGCTCAGTCAAATATTTGGGGGTGAAAGTGTCATTCCAGTTAATCTAATCTGTTGTGCTATACTGTTACGTGTTAAATATGCCCAGTGAAGGTGTCTTGTGACAGACTCATGTATGGCCTTGCATCAATTGAGAACTGTGGTCTAAATCAGGGGATTTCAAACCTCTCCTCAGGATCCCCCAGTTGTTCCAGAGTTAGCACCCCTGATATAAACCAATTAACACAACAATAAAACCTATGGAAATTTAACAATTTMAAATGGCTAACCAGAAAAAAACCTGTATTGTTCTTCAGAAGGTTATTTTTAGATTGAGAAAGGTTTTATAAAAAGGTTCACACAGGTTCTATAAAGAACCAAAAAGGGTTGTAGCGATAGTGGAAAACCTTTTGAGGCCATTGTCACAGCTGTGACTTTAAGCATATTTAATATAACAAGTGATTTCATTGGCTAACTGACTAGTCATGTGATTATAGCTTCACGTGTTTAAACCCCACCTATTTTTTGTGTTTCTTGGCAGCTGTCCACAGGAAGTGAATGTTGTCTGGAGGCATGGTGGAGATAAGTGGGCAGAAAGTTTATGGTTTTGTTTGGCTAATGAAGTTTGAGCTTCAACCGAGAACTGGAGAAAATGGACGCCTGCCTCCTGGGCTGCACCCCTCATGAGACCCTTTTGTTTTCTTTGGTTTGTTGGTGTTTCTTCAGATTTTTTTTTATAAACTATCCTGGTTTAAAAGTGAAACGTAAGAGGAAACGTTTGGAAACTGAAACTTGATAACTGACAAGTTGAAACCTTTTTTTAATAGTTATTTATAGAACAAGGGCAGCAGGCAACCTAGTGGTTAAGAGCATTGGGACACTAACTGAAAAGGTCACTGGTTTGAATCCCAGAGCAGACTAGGTGAAAAATCTGCTGATGTGCCCTTGAGAAAGGCACTTAACCCCAATTGCTCCCGGGTCAGCGTCAATAATGGCTGATCCCTGGCCGTGACCCCACTCTCTGAGGGTGTCTCAGGGGGAGTTGGGATATGCAAAAAATACATTTCCATTTCACACCTTGCACAGGTTACCCATTTGTACATGAAGTTAAACAGAATGTACAAGAGGATATGTTGGCAGCGGGGCAGTTTTTTAATTGCTCGGGAGGATACTTCTGAAGTAAGGAGTGGGCTGTTCTCTGTGGGGAGCTCAAACTTTATCATAGAGTCCTAACAATACAGAAAATCTAGAGACGGCCTACCTGGGCTAGAACCAGGGACCCTCTGCACACATAGACAAGAGCCACCCTCGAAGCATCGTTACCCATCGCTCCACAAGGGCTCAGAGCGAGTGACGTCACCGATTGAAACGCTATTAGCGCGCACCCCGGTTACATATATAGCACCAAAAAGGATTCCGCTATCATAACAAGCCAAATAATCCTTACTTTGCACTATATATAACCATTTGTTTTTAGTGTGCACTCAACCCCACGTTTCGAAGACTAATGGAATTCACGGGGATTCCTAGCTCATGGTTATGGGATTCCCTAATTTTGCTTTACCAGACATGTGTACGATTGCGCAGCCAGCGTGGTTATTCACAGGCGATGGAAAATGAATGTAAACTTTCAGTAAGCAAAAGGACTATGTATATTTAGGCTTATATATATATATATATTTGTTATTTTCGAATTAAGGCCTTCTCATCTACCGAAATAAATCTAAGTAATGCCAAGCAGACAGACACATCGCATGTGTGAGTGAGCGTAAAATGCATCTGATGCCTAGCCAGAGACGGATGAGAAACGAGACACCCCACTCGCTGTTTTTTTCTGGTTCAATTGAAGTCAATTAACTAAGTCGACCAGGCCGAGCTGGTATCGCCTATGGGATAGCCACCCCGTTAAGCAGACAGTAACKGACCTTTAATTTTTCAATTGTAAATGACCTGAATTAATTATCTTAATGTATCCACCATCTTTGGCCCATCTACTAATGAACTGCAAAATAAAGTATTGAGTTAACATTCAGAAATAACATCCAGTGACAACGGTAAATTCCCGTGTGCTTCATTTTAACGATGTGTATGAAAACATATGTATAAAAAAGAGCCTACCGAAACACACCAGGATAATGCCTCGTATCGCCATGAAATGCTCAAAAAATACAATTCCTGTGGAATCTCACGCGCACCTGAGACCTCACACCCAGAATATGTTATTCAATGAGATCACATTCACACCTCATACAGGACCYTGGCTGTCCCGTCTTAATTTCGTACTGAAGCGGAAGTGCMCATCTACACCCACTGTGACRAAACCCTGTACGGGAATCCCCTTAGTTTCACTTCCATTTTAGYTTATTATATAAAATGATTCACTTCTTTTCTGGATCATCATCTTCATTGCTGTAGTTCTACAAATATGTTTTTTCAACTCGTCTGCATTCTAGGTATGTTGTCATTTCTTTTAAACAATGAATTTGATATCAGTCTAACTGGACAGGCTCACCTGAAATGATGATTTACCTTGTGTTTTTCTATAGCTGCCTACTTGCAAGGTGGGCTTACACAGGATAGGCCTACACAAGAGGTGAAGTCAGTTTGTGGAGAGGATTCAATTCTGAAATGTAAAGCAATACGTAAGCCTGGGGTCCAGTACCGGGCAGTGAGGTGGTACAAGGTAAGCTTTCTATTATTATAATAGCACAAACGTTGTGTTTTGAACCATGCAATATATGTAAAAAATATACAGCACTGGTCCTAGACCAGCAACTTGTCTCAGAGCATTTTGTATTATTCTGTACGTAAATCCATGAAACTCCATTTAGTGTGATATGTTACGTTTGTTACRGTTACATAAGACAGATGGTTACTTAAGGCAAAAACTAAAGGAGGAGGATTGGTCGGAGTGGATAGGTGGGCATACGATGCAAATATTTAGCAAATCAAAGGTTGCGAGTTTGAATCTCATCAGGGACAACTTCAGCATTTTAACAACTTTTTAACTACTTAGCATGTTAGCTAACCCTTCCCCTAACCTTAACCATTTTAGCTAACCCTTCACCTAACCTTAATATTTGTAGCTAACCTTTCCCCTAACCCTTTAACCTAACTCCTAAACTTAACCCTAACCTTAACCCCTGAGCCCTAGCCTAGTTAACATTAGCTAGAGTAGCTAGAATTCGTAACATATCATACGTTTTGCAAATTCGTAATATATTATAGGAATTGTAATTTGTAACATATCATACWAAATGGGTGATGGACATCCACAAATTAATACATACCATACAAAATGTAACATATGATACATGTCATACAGATTTACGTAAAGAATAAYATGAAATTCTCTAAGATCAGGTTAAGACCAGCTGTTAGGGGCATAAAGTAACCTCACACCCTCTTCTCCCAGCTGGGTGAGGAGCCCTATAATAAGGARTCTGGTCTATTGATGAAGAGGCTATCACCTAACAGCACCACCCAATGGTACGTCGGTCTGGAGCGTRAAGTGGAACTTTTGGCTGACGATTCTTTCGATATCTTCCTGCCCAATGTAACGGCTGTTGATAGTGGGAGGTACAAGTGTCTCCTGGCAGCACCTGTAGGAGAGCAGAACCAGGAGGGGCAGGTTCACCTCAGAGTGACAGGTGAGTGTGTTCTACTCTCATTGTGTGCTTGTTTTGGTATGTAAGCAAACTGTATACTGCATGTGAGTGTTTTTCAATTGGAGCCAGAGAGAGTTAATCTTTTAAAACATTTCCAGTGATGCTCAAGGATTTGTGGATACTTGTTTTCCAGGTTGCCTTGAGTCCACATACCAATCAGAAGAAATGGATACCATTCTAGTTCTTTCCATTGTGGGGATTGTTGCGGCATTGCTGATATTCACCATCAGCTATGTGAGTTACTACACTGTCAGCTGTTCCTCTGACTTATTTGTTTTTTTAAACAGATGAAAGAAACTAACATTTTATGGTGATGGTTTCCATGTATTTCATTTTCCTTATTTACTTAATAATGCTAATCTTTACCATAGGTCATCCTAAGGAAYATGTTATTGCAAAGGAGTAAGAAGTATCCACAAGAACCACTTCTAGATGCACCCCWTGAGAAGAARGATTTAATGTTGATCTACACTCTGGGGCCAAACTGGTCGGGACAGGCTTCCATAAAACATGTCTGTGTGTGAGACCCTGTTCAGCTAGTTTAGGCTCATTGTATACTTGAATGTGAAGAGGAAACACAGAGAAAGACTATAGTCCATTTGAAGCTGAGCAAGGAGCCTAAGAGTCATGTCTACTTTCCAGAGAGTTCACCTCTAAAGCAGCGGGAGGCAGACAAACCTCTGGACGATCCTGTAGAACTAAGTTGTGTAGGCATGACTGCAGCATTCAAGAGCCTGTGATGCGCAAGGAGCAGGGCCTGGTGAAGGGACCCCAYGATCTAAGCCCCAAGATCAAACCCCAACAAAGAGCTTCAGGAAAGGGAGAATAAATAATTAATAAGGGGTGTGGGGTTCTGAGAATATGAAATATACTTATTCATGTCACTGAGGGAGAGAGGGTAATGTATAACGTTTACATTATATCAGGGATCCTATGGTTATCTGTAGGAGGAAGGTATATAGTGTGTGCAATTAAGCTTGGAATGTGCTGAGTGCAGGGAAGCGATCACATATGGCAGGCATTGATAAGGTGAGAGAGCCATGGATTAGTGATGAAGGGGGTCGAGGTCAGGTCAGGTCACATTAAGGGAGAAAGAAAAGTTTATGGCCATATTACTTAGTTTCCTGCCTAGCAGTAAAGATACAATCAGATGGGTAGGAGGAGACTCAGCCAAAGAGAGAGGGTTAAATATCAGTGCTTGTGTGAAAATCTTTTTGTCTAATGCAGCTGTATTGATCCTCTGGGAAGAATAAACTTGGTAAAGCTTTCATTGTGCCGTTGAGTTTTTACTCTGAAAATTAGAACCTAATAGGGGTCATTCTGCAGGGTCTTTCCATGGCAATGTTGGTGTTAATTCCATTTACATTTCAGTCAACCCAGTCAATTGAAGTTTCAGTAATTGGAAGTTGACATTGATTTTGAACTGGAAAATTATCAATGTGTACTGCATTGAATTTCATGCCTAATTAAAATCCTGTATTGACTGGTATTGAAATGGAATTGATCTGAGCACTGTTCAATGGGGCTCACCCGTGTTGGAAGGATTTGGTGGGACATGCTGGACTCTGCAGAGAKATGAAACCAACCAAGACTGCATTCCATCTGAGCCAAGCAAAGCTCTCAATTAACTCTAATGTTCAGGCATTATCGATAACTTTTAGTTATTTTGTGAGGTCAAAACAGTATATACTTTTTCATCCAAGCAATACGAAAGTGGGCTTTGGTGAATATTGGCAAAAAGTAACTGACAGAAAATAAACTTTGTATAAATCTTTATCCGGTTTTTGAATATGATCAGCAATTCTGTGTATACGTTGAAAATAAAGAAGACATGTAAATAATTGTAATGTACTGTATCTGACGTACATGTGCTATGGTTCTTAGATAAATGTTATTTAACTTTTTCTTAAGACGAGTCTTCACTTTTTTAGTCACCACAGTAGTGATGTTTCTCTTAGAAAAATTGATTGTTACTCAGAATATTTCATGTTATTAAGATAAATKATTTACCCTACCATTTTACAGAGGCTTACAAACTAGATACATAACTATTTCTCTGCATAGTATACTGTTTGAGGTGCTAAATGGCTGGCAACAAATCTCTACCTATTTCACACAACACATTGTTATATTTTATACTAGCTATATACTGAACCTTGACATGAGTCATTTCCATCACCTGTCAATGTTGTAATGTGCACATTTTAAAAGGGATGATCCCAATTATCCTCAAGGGCTGACACAAAGTGTTAGCTGAAATATTATATTTTTGGATAGCTGTTTTAATTGTTAAATCCATAAATACCTCTTCACTAATCTTTTGAGTGACAACAATTCTGTGAAGTCTCTGTCATTGTCATCGACAATCACATTACCCCAAACACATTACAAGGTAACAACATCACACAGCATAAAATGGAAGCTAGGTTACATGTGATCTAAACAACATTGAAAATGAAAATCCTTTACAAACATTAAATTCCATGTAGCTTAAAAAATGTAACACTATAGAATAACTAAATATTTGTTTTTTATTGCATCACCATATCACAGGACAKATTTGATATAAGGAGTGCATGGATTCGGGTCATATACAATAACAGTGACMTTTTTTCATGACAACTGTGTGATCATAGCACTCAACACATTATTGCACAATAATAATAAGCTTAACAGAATTAAAGAGTGCAAATGCAAAGCATCTGACCTAAAAAAACATTTGCTTATTTGCGGCTCATGTAATACTAGTGTGTATCAAATGACRTCTGTCGGTTAATAAAAATAAGAGGAATTAGAAAAACTGATATTTGGTAAGTCTCCATGAAATGTACAAAGTGATATCAACCTATTCAGTTAGTCACGTGTCTCTAAGCTTATTGTCTGATAGGGATAAGTGTAGCTTGTAACTTCAAAAAGAAAAGTATTTCCGTACCAATAATAAATTGCAGAGTAGATAGTGGACAGTATAAAAATATGTTAAATGTTTTTTTAATCCTTGCTAATTTTGACACAGGTTAAGTGAGTACCTTCCTTATACCACAACWGCATTAGGATTTCAGACMAGTAACTCCCCAATTGCCAGCTCATTTCATCACTTCCAAGTCCAAGATKAACCGATTAACCTTGAGAGCTTTCTGTTACTGCTCTGCATCTCTAACATCTATAGTGCCTTCTGAAAGTATTCATACCCCTTCATTTATTCAAAAATGTTGTTGTGTTACAGCCTGAATTCAGAATGGATTAAATAAAAACATTTCTCTCACCCATTTACACACAATACCCCACAATGACAAAATGAAAACATGTTKTTAGTATAAATAGAAAATTATAATACAGAAATCTCTAATTTACATAAGTATTCACACCCCTGAGTCAATAGATGTTAGAATCACKTTTGGCAGYGGTGAGTCTGTCTGGGTAAGTCTCTTAAGAGCTTTGCACACGTGGATTGTACAATATTTGCACATTATTATTTTTWAATKTTTCAAGCTCTGTCAAGTTGGTTGTTGATCATTGCTAGACAGCCATTTTCAAGTCTTGCCATAGATTTTCAAGTCGATTTAAGTCACAACTGTAACTAGGCCACTCAGGAACATTCAATGTCGTCTTGGTAAGCAACTCCAGTGTATATTTGGCCTTGTGTTTTAGGTTATTGTTCTGCTGAAAGGTGAATTTGTCTTCCAGTGTCTGTTGGAAAGYAGACTGAGCCAGGTTTTCCTCTAGGATATTGCCTGTGCTTACCTCTATTCCGTTTMTTTTTATCCTAAAAAACTCCCTAGCCCTTGCTGATGACAAGCATACCCAAAACATGATGCAGCCACCACCATGCTTGARAATATGAAGAGTGGTAATCAGTGATGTGTTGTGTTGGATTTGCGGCTAACATAATGCTTTGTATYCAGGACATCTAATGCTTTCACATTAGACAATCTGACATTAGACCTATTATGGAACATTGTTGTAGAATTCAGACTGCTGTCACATAGGCCATATTTAGCCAGCAGCATACCACCCTGCATACCACTGCTGAATTACCTCTGAAGATAAGCAGAGTTGGTCCCTGGATGCTGCTGAACAGGTTTTGGAAGGCCAATGCCCCAGGGCAGTGATTGGGGACATTGCCATGTGTAGGGTGCAGTCTTTGGGATTGTTAAATGGGTGTCCTGACTCTCTGTGGTCACTAAAGATCCCATGGTACTTATCATGTCCTGGCTAAATTCCCAATCTGCCCCCCCCCCCCCCCCCACATGTAAATATTCCCAGGTTGTTACTGTAAATGAGAATGTATTCTCAGTCAATTTACCCCGTAAAAAAAGAGGGACAAGTGGTTTTCAACCAGGGGACGTAGGACCCCAGGGGAGAGGGACCCAGAGCTTTTAGGAGCCCTTGAAAATATAGGGAGAAAACTAAGAAATAGAAAATTACAAACTAGAGTTTGACAYGCATTAAAATATTAAAAACAATGTTCAATTTTATATAGTGAGTGTCAACAATTAATATCAAGCAGACAGTTTACTCTTAAAAATGGTATCTCTAATGTAGATGGACCCCAGATTTGTATTTTTAGTAAGTAAGCCTTGGCCAACTAAGCAGAGCCATAACCCCCATGGGRGACCCCAGATTTTCTTTCTGTTTTAAGGGGCCTCTGAAAAGAAAAGATTGAGATGCCCTGGCCCTCAGGGAAAAGATCAGRCAATGATTTTACTTATTTATTCAAATACCTGTGCTGTGAGGGAAAACTGACTATACCGAGATAAGATGTAAATTAACATTTTGGTGGACCTTTAAAAGAATACCAGTGACTCGACTCCTGCCAGGGGAAGACCCTGCTAGGGGAATTCTAGATCTTGGTCCAGTGCGTGGAGAGCACAGCCGACCCTGGTCCAGAGCAAGGGGAATTCCTCGGCTGACACCTTTTAAATATGGTTAATGATGATTACATTTTCCTATAAACACAGACCTATACGATCTTTTTATATGCAGTCACACATAGACAGCATACCCTCGTCGCCATTGCGCACAGGGCAATATGAGGAGTATCTGATTGGTGCGCGAGACTATAGCAGCCTAGTGGTTTCGATAMATTTTTCTTATCAAAATTAGGTCCATGTTAAAGTTATAGTCTTAAATACATTACATATAGACAATAACTATGTCTCCTTTCAATTGCGTTTTACGTTGCCTTTCCTACTTACCAAAAACGTTTAATCAAAGGCAAGAGCTCCATGTTTGATGCTTGATGTGCCACCTGTGAAGTGCACGAGTTAATCAATAAATGCGGGGCGTGGAAATAAGACAGTCAACAGATTTACTGCAGTCAAAGATTATGGATTTTYTGACAAAACACATGTCTCTCCGCTCTAACAATGGTAGTTGGCTCCCGCCTCTCTTTTATTTGGATTGGTGGACACATCTCATTATTGTATCAATATTTTTRAATATTCGATGAGGGTTGGTGACGTCACGGCCTGTATTCAATKGTGAGAGATGCTACGCTACTAGCCTCATATATGAATATGCATATTCACCTCGAGACTCCGATATAAAATATTTTTTCTCAAAGTTGCCGGGATGTCACGTGTCCTACTTATATTAGTACACTCRTAACAACCTAACTATTAAGAAAGTATTTATATTCGATCAACTAAACCTTTCGTAGCAAACTAATAAGCCATTTATTTTTTGTTGACCAAATTCTACACCCACTGACCTCCAAACCAAAACTCCTTTCTTGTGGGCAAAACAACGAAAGAACGCTAACGTTACCTGTTGGAGGGAGACAGATTTTCCGACGAGTTGGGCCTCTCTTCCTCAACAGAAAGCCCAGTCTGCTTTCACTTTGACGGCTACTTTTACTTTCATATTCTAGTAGGATATACCTATCCCTTGAATTATACAGCGAAATCTAGAAAACGTTTTGGTGCTGAACAAAAAAAATGCGTAACGTTACCCTAGTCTTTCTCCATGCCTTTGCACTAGGTAAATTGACACTTCCTTTTAGTGCTAACAAGTCTTTATGTCCTCCCTTACACCTTTTTTATACTGCTCTCTAACTGCAGTTACATTGCAAAATTACTGCAGTAAAAAAACGGTGTTATTTTGGACGCAGTATTTGGAGCATACTGCAGTTATACTGCACTCTAACTGCAGTTACATTGCTAAATTAATGCAGTAAAAAAAAAAACGGTTATTTTGGAAGCAGCATACTGCAGTAATACTGCACTCTGACTGCCATCTTTTTCGTAAGGGCTGTCCAACAAGGTTCGTCTTGTCATTTGCCTTCAATTTTTTTCCAGTTTGCGTACACAGTAGGCATATGAAGGATGCTGAAGATACAAGGTCGATATGCGGYGAGGATTCGGTTCTTTACCTGGGGTCAGGCACTGGTCAGTGAGGTGGTACATGGTAAACTACTTTGTGTGGCTTGCTAATGCTGACTAAAGCCCTGGATCAGAGACCTCAGGGCCGGCCGCTCATTAGGCAGGATTAGACGGATTGACGAAGGCAACATTTTCTGAGCTAAACTGACCAAGACGCACCTCCAACAACACATAAAACCTCACATAATTATGAGACACCAAACCATCTTTCACATTTTCAGGCTATCCTAACTTCAGATTTATTTTATCAACTATAATTCATACAATGGTATAAAATAACTCACCAGCAGTAACTCTTGAACCATTCAGCTAGAGACACCAAACCAACTTTCACAGGTTCTGGCTATCCTAACTTCAAATTCTTGGAAACGTTTAATAACTATAACTATATAAATTAGCATAAAATAACTCACCAACAGTAACTCTTGAACTGTTCAAGCTAGAGACACCAAACCAATCAATAATTTTTTACAGTTACCTACTTTTTCAAATATAACCAGTCATTACCATTACTACTGCAGTCAGTACCACTACAATAACTTTTTTCAAAACCATAAATACTTTAAGCAAGTTAGCAAGCACACYACATTTTCTTCAGGAAATGTACTTTTCTAGTATTGTAGACCGCCTTTGTCTAGCCACTTAATCATATCAATCTTCGTCCACTCTTTCCTCCATCTAAAGACAGCAGAACTCAAAACTTTTATGTTCCCAGCCARTTTAACCTCAGGTTTGTCTCCTGCTGTCCTGATTAGCAAAATATGTCTTGAGTTAATTCATTTTAGCAATTGAACCATGGAATTTGATTTGACTACTATTTGACTATCTGCCTTTTACTGTTTTTCTGGAGATCTTTGGCTGCTCACACATACCTAAGTAGCTCATACTAGTGATTTACAATCTGGTATGTCCTCAGTCCTCATTGTAATCTTCATTATTGAAACTACAGCACTGGCCCCAGACCAGCTGTTAGGGGCATAAAGTAACCTCACACCCTCTTCTCCCAGCTGGGTGAGGAGCCCTATAATAAGGAGTCTGGTCTATTGATGAAGAGGCTATCACCTAACAGCACCACCCAATGGTACGTCGGTCTGGAGCGTGAAGTGGAACTTTTGGCTGACGATTCTTTCGATATCTTCCTGCCCAATGTAACGGCTGTTGATAGTGGGAGGTACAGGTGTCTCCTGGCAGCACCTGTAGGAGAGCAGAACCAGGAGGGGCAGGTTCACCTCAGAGTGACTGGTGAGTTTGTTCTAATCTCATTGTGTGCTTGTTTTGGTATGTAAGCTAACTGTATACTGCATGTGGGTGTTTTAAATTGGAMCCCCCAGAGAGTTCCTCTGTGCTGATATATACTCTTTTAGAGTTTCCAGTGTATTATTATTTTTTCATTTGCAGGTTGCCTTGACAATAAGTCCACAGACCAATCAGAAGAAAGCAATACCATCCTAGTTCTTTCCATTGTGGGGCTTGTGGCAGCATTGCTCACCATCAGCTATGTGAGTTGTCCACTGTCCTCTCATTTAATGGTAATAGTTTCAATCTATTTCATTTTGCGTTTTAATTTTTTTTAGCAAAAAAATTATTATCTTTTTCATAGGTAACCGTTACGAATATGTTACTACAAAGGAGCAAGAAGAATCCACAAGAACAACTTCTAGRTGCACCCTTTGAGAAGAAGGATTTAATGTTGATCTACACTCTGGGGCCAAACTGGTCGGGACAGGCTTCCATAAAACATGTCTGTGTGTGAGACCCTGTTCAGCTAGTTTGGGCTCAACTTAAGGCAGAGAAAGGCAGAGAGGCAGAGAAAGACCAGTGAACTTTTGAAGCTGAGCAAGGAGCCTAAGAGTCATGTCTACTTTCCGGAGAGTTTACCTCTAGAGCAGAGGTAGGCAGACAACCCTCTGGCCGGTCCTGTAGAACCAGTATGTGTAGGCTTTTCAAAGAAATTAAACAGAAACAGTAGCCTACACCCTTTCTGATAAATTGAAAGTATCAGGGCCATTATGAAAAACTTACACAGAATGAAAGTTAAAGTGAGAGCTTAGTCTGTAAAATAGAAGAGAAACCACGGCTCCCCACCCATTATAGAATCATTAAGTTAGTAAGTGGTGGCTAAAATAAGAGAGGTAAGTATGACAAAAAAATAATAGGTTGTGTTTTATAAGAATGCAGTGATAGCATTCTATTGTAATTAAGGTATAGCCAGGCTGTAACGATGTGCGCTGAGAGTCGGGAAGCAAGTTCAAGTGAGTGTTTTAATAAATAAACGCAACATAATACAAAATAAGAAACACGAACAACGCACAGACATAACACAGAAACAGAAACAATGATGCCTGGGGAAGGAACCAAAGGGAGTGACATATATAAGGAAGGTAATCAGGGAAGTGATGGAGTCAGATGACGCGCAGGTGCGTGTAACGATGGTGACAGGTGTGCGCCATAACGAGCAGCCTGGTGACCTAGAGGCCGGAGAGGGAGCACACTGGTGACCTAGAGGCCGGAGAGGGAGCACACGTGACACAGGCAATATATAACATTCTATTGCTGTGGCTGGATCCCTGGGTGTGGACTAAGATTGCAAAAGTAAATACTGAACTTTCTAATACTTTAATTGATTATCCTTTTTGTTGTACTAGCTACATGTTATGTCATTGTATTGTGGTTGTTACATGCTCACAACAGCAGGATTTTGGGGGGGGACTATGTCCACTGTTGAATTTCTCCTCACTGTGCAATATACACGGAACAAAAATATAAACACAACATGCAACAGTTTCAAAGATTTTACTGAGTTACAGTTCATATACGGAAACCAGTCAATTGAGATAAATTCATTAGGCCCTAATCTATGGATTTCACATGACTGGGAATACAGACATGCGTCTGTTGGTCACAGGTACCTTTAAAAAAAGGTAGGGGCATGGATCAGAAAACCAGTCAGTGTCTGGTGTGACTACCATTTGCCTCACACAGCGTGACACAGCACCTTTGCATAGAGTTGATCAGGCTGTTGATTGTGGCCTGTGGAAYGTTCCACTCCTTTTCAATGGCTGTGTGAAGTTGCTAAATATTGGCGGGAACTGGAACACGCTGTCGTAAACATCGATCCAGAGCATCCCAAACATGCTCAATGGGTGACATGTCTGTGAGTATGCAGGCCATGGAAGAACTGGGACATTTTCAGCTTCCAGGAATTGTGTACAGCTCCTTGAGACATGGGGTTGTGCATTATTATGCTGAAGCATGAGGTGAATGGCACGAGAATGGGCCTCAGGATCTCGTCACGGTATCTCTGTGCATTGAAATTTCCATCGATAAAATGCAATTGTGTTCTCTGTCCTTAGTTTATGCCGGTCCATACTATAACCCCACCGCCACCATTGGGCACTCTGTTCACAACGTTGACATCAGCAAACCACTTGCCCACACGATGCCATACTGCCCGGATTAATCCGTGAAGAGCACAATTCTCCAGCATGCCAGTGGCCATCGAAGCTGAGCATTTMCCCACTAAAGTTGGTTACGACACCGACCMTGGTAAGGACGACAAGCACACAGATGAGTTTCCCTGAGACAGTTTCTGACATTTTGTGCAGAAATTCTTCAGTTGTGCAAACCCACAGTTTCATCAGCTCTCCGGGTGGCTAGTCTCAGACGATCCCGAAGGTGAATAAGCYGGATGTGGAGGTCCTGGGCTGACGTGGTTACACGTGGTCTGCGGTTGTGAGGCCAGTTGGATGTTATRCCAAATTCTCTAAAACAATGTTGGAGGTGGCTTATGGTAGAGAAATTAACATKAATTTCTCTGGCAACAACTATGGTGGACATTCCTGCAGTCAGCATGCCAATTGCACGCTCCCTCAAAACTTGAGACATCTGTGGCATTGTGTTGTGTGACAAAACTGCACATTTTAGAGTGGCTTTTTATTGTCCCCCGCACAAGGTGCACCTGTGTAATGATCATGCTATTTAATCAGCTTCTTGATATGCCACACCTGTCAGGCGGATGGATTATTTGGCAAAGGAGAAATGCTCACTAGCAGGGATGTAAACAAATTTGTGCACAACATTTTAGAGAAATAMRCTTTTTGTGCATAYGGAAAATCCCTGGGATMTTTTATTTCAGGTCTTGAAACATGGGACCAACACTTTACATGTTGCATTTATATTTTTGTTCASTATAAATAGCTTGACACTAGTGCTTGACTTCGACTAAAATAGATGACAGTACTCATCTTGGGTGCCGGTACTGTTTATATTTAGGTGCAGGAACTGTACAATACCTTTGAGCTAATATTTTATGAGGTGCAGGACCTCATGCAGTAGAAAATCTGAGGTGCCAGCGTTGTGCCGAAAAGCTCCCCTTGCCAGAATTCCCCCCTCCTTCGCGTGAACGCGCACTCACTCAATTCTTCATTGCTTCGACTTGCTTGCTTGTTGCGATTTCTGATCACGTTAGGCAGCGTTTCATAAAAATGTTTATGTCGGTTTGATCGCGGGGGAGGCACTAGTAATGTCTGCAGTTTTCGGTTTGGCTATTTGTTTCAAGTGTATTAGCCCATAAATAAATATATTTGCCTAAACTCGTCATCTCTCCCATGTCGTATTCGACTAGTGGTGTTGTCTAGTAGTAATGTTGATTGCTTGCCTACATTTTACTCCCTCCTCTATGTTTAATATAACACACATACATTAATTATTCATTTCGGTTGCCTATCCAGATGTGAAGTTTATTCTATAGAAAGTATTTGACTGATTTGTGCCACAGAAAGTATTTGACTCGGCACAAAATTAAGGAAATTAGAGGGGGAGGGGGGATTTCGGCAAGGCTATTTTCTTGCCTGACGAAATCCCCCCCTTCTATTTTGGGACTGCAAGGCCTGGCACACTTCATAATCATTTTGGTAGCTTCTGTTGACCAGTAGTGTGTGCCACAGAAAGCTAAATTACAGTATAAAGAAATAACATTTATTTTAGAAACATTTTGTAATGTTTAAGAAAATAAAGATAATACACAAATATTATCACACGATAACACAAAAACATTACAGAAAGTTAAGTTTGTTAGCAACCTTTAAATAGGACATACAMATTTAAATATTTGCATAATAAGATATAAAATGACAATAAATCAAATATAAAAAGACAATAAATAACATAAACAAATATTGGAAAGCTGCAACAGCTCGACTGAACATTTATTCCACTTTTWATGGAAAGTTTTCCAGGTKATACCGTCGCCTGGAACTCAAGCCTAACCTAGTCCTGACAGGCAGCGCAGACATAATCCTCCAATGATGGRATGGTTTTCATACAGGACTGGTGGAACCATCGTGGGCAGCRGTCACAACCAATCTGAAATKWATKATGAAAAATKTTAATATATTTAAAACATKAAATACATTTTCTTGAGTTACAATCATTTCATTATCAGACCAATCAGATAATACTACCTCTAGAAACATTACTGCTTATACAAATTCGTACTGGTAAAAATGTGCCTTTAGAAGTGAACAAGCAATTACCCAGTTAGTGTCTTCCTCATTATTGTCCACCTCCCTACAGAAGTGGCACAGTTGGCTCAKGTCTTCTAGCAAAACATAATGTCAAGTAGTCTATAYATCTTTACATGTATTTTTCTGATCAAACAGGGAACAAGGGAATAGTATAGGTTTCTTGTAACAAAATTATTTAAATACATGTGTTTTAGYGGCCATCAAATCAGAAGTTGAATCWAAGATAACCTTGAAAGATCCATATAAATGTTTTTTATCTACAATTATATTAAATTAGAAATTGAACACACCAGTGTTTTGGAGTGTTAACATACCATGATGTTAACATCTTTGTCCGTATTTGAAAAGACAAACGACTCCTCCTTCAGAAYACATTCAGCAAACTGGGGAAAAAATGTGATGGGCATTTCAGTTTTCCCCAACAAAATTATGTTACACTTAAGATTMTAATTCGCAAGTATACAACGACACAGCTATAATATAATTTGACAGYTCTGTTTTGCCTTTTAGTCAGTATACTTCCAGTAGGTTAATTGTACATTACTTATACTCTAATACTTACTGTCAAGGCAAATACCCCACAAGTAACATCTTGTTGGCATGGGTGAGGAAGGGTACATCTGAGAATGGGCAGGCATTCCCTCGGATGAAGAGCATCTCCGTCTTGCTGATTATGTGCTGTCATCCAGGTGGAAATGTCACCTGCATATCTGATGTAGGAAAAATGATAAGAGATAAGTTGAGTGTTGATGAACGAATTTGGTTCCTAAATGTTCGTTAACCAATTTAATTATAACAATGCAAACACTCTGTCCGTTTATAAGAATTTGTAAGATTSTTATTTGCTTAAAATAGACAGAGACCCGTGTCCAAATTAATCAATAGCGTTTATTCTCGAGAGATCTCTCCTCCAAAAACCATGTACATCACATTATATATTACACACAGCGTCATAGAGTCCCTCCCCCTCCGACTAGGACAAAGCTAATGTTCAAAAGTCCATCCCAACACCCTAACGCACACACATACACACTATATCTGGATTATCTCCTGAATTCTCACCACAGTTTATTACCCTTAGCTGACAGTTCCAGTCCCCCCCCCCCCCCCCAGATACGGAAAACCTGGATGGGTTTTTCTGTCTTCCCTTATCTCCACAGAGTTATAGCTTAGTCGTTCAAACATAGGTTAATGATCCATTTAGTTTTCTTTAGGTACACACACAGACAATCCGTTCTACCCCCTACATGCTACCTAACCTCTAATCCTAATGGTTAAGTTTCTGGGTAGAATTATTTAATCATTTATCTTAAACCTTGATAAAATATCCTAACAAGTGTCCTGTGAATATGTTTATGTATATGTACTATACATGTGTGTGTATGTGTATATATATCTTGGTATATATTTGTGTTATTTTAATTTCTATTATTATTGTCATTATTGTTTTTGTGTGAGGTGGGGAGGTGATGGTGTGGAGGTGCTGGGGTGACCTATTGAGGGCGAAGGGAGCTATTGGGGAGAGGATTCTTCATGAGGCACATTCAGTCATAGTTTTGTTTATTATACTATTATACATTTTTCCCTTTTTTTTCTATTATTATAAAAGTTTACTGTGATTATGGGAATGCACTCATGTTGACTTATATATTTGAACTTTATTTTTGCCCAGATTACATATTTTAGATTTATTATTGTATTATTATTATTACTACTGTACCTACATTCTTAAAAACAAAAAAAATGTGGGAAAAGCCGTAAGAGGGAAAAAACGATGGATGGGGGATTCAGGGATGGGTAGAGAACAGTAGAGGCCTCTGAAAATTATTATTGCTGAAATAACCACTTCCTTTTGTGACTAGTCTAATACTTCCTATGGCACACATCAGAGGGCATGATAGGTCACCAAAAATTATTCTGAAGTGTGCCCGCCTTGCATTCCCAAAATAGAAAGGGGGGGCTTGCCGAAAAAACCCTTGCGCCGAAATCCCCCCCTTTAATTCCCTTGATTTTGTGGCTCACACTACTGGTCAATAACGTGATCAGAATTCTCAACTAGCAAACAAGTCGCAGCAATGAAGATTTGAGTGCGTGCGCGTTCACGCAAGTCGCAGCAATGAAGAAGGAGGGGGTGCGTGCGCATTCACGCGAAAAGGGGGGGGGGGCTTTTCGGCACAACATTGGTATGAGAATATTGTAGAGTTTGTTGCATTAATTTGAAAGTGTCAATTTGGATTCCGTAACAGATCCCTGGTGGTCTAGTGGTTAGGATTCGGCGCTCTCACCGCCGCGGCCCGGGTTCGATTCCCGGTCAGGGAACATACTGTTTTCCTTTGCTCTGAACAGCTCTTTCTGTACCTTAACGGTTTGCACTAACGTTTTCTTTATAAAGTWAATTTTATATCAGTGTTCTCTTTATAAAGTTAATTTTATATCAGTGTAGGCTGCTGAAGGGAGGACGGCTCATAATCATGGCTGGCATGGAACAAATGGAATGGCATCAAACTATGTGTTTGATGTATTTGATACCAATCCAATGATTCCGCTTCCAGCCGTTACCACGAGCACATCCTCCCAAATAAAGGTGCCACCAACCTCCTGTTTTTTATATTTAAGCAATAATGCACGAGGAGGTGTGGTATATGGCCAATATACCATGGCTAAGGGCTGTTCTTAATCACGACGCAAAGTGGAGTGCATGGATACAGCCCATAGCCGTGGTATATTGACAATATACCACAAACCCCCAAGGTGCCTTATTGCTATTATTTAACTAGGCAAGTCAGTTAAGAACAAATGTGTATTTACAATGACGGCCTACTGTGAACGCTGCGTGTAACACATCCGGTGTCAGGATAAATAAAAAGCAAGGTCTGCTAACTTACTGCCCTTAGCTTAGGGCAGTAAAAATAAATGTTTGGTCATACGCATGGTACACGTCACGAGTATGTCAGCCAATCAGCATTCAGGGCTCGAACCACCCAGTTTGTAGTGCTTATTTTATCTGTTGAATTCATTTATTCACAAATGTTTGTACTAGGTCATTGATTAAGTAACATTTTTGAGAAGCGTCATTGCCACAGTCAATATGAAGAAACCAATTAATTAACTAACTACCCAACATGATAATAATTGAAWCATAGTTACTCGTACAAGTGAAATYMGGGGGTAGTTATCTTGGCCTAGTGGTTAAGGCGACAGACTAGAAATCTTCCCGCGCAGGTCAAAATCCTGTCGACAACGGGATGTTGTGTGCTGCTGCCTGCTGAATCATAATATCAGTCAAAATGTCAGATGTCTCTTTTTATATACAAAAGATGTTGGATATTACCGATATCCGATTTCTGTCGACAGTATTATCAGATGTTGTCGTGGCCGAGTGGTTAAGGCGATAGACTAGAAATCTATTGGGATCTTCCCGCGCAGGTTCGAATCCTGCCGACAACGTTTATTTTTCTCYTGTGATTAACGCATTGCCCAGGCGTTTACATTGTATCACAGATGGCAGGTATCCGTTATTGTATCACTACACATAAATCGCGAGCTACAAAGTATCGTACTTTACCTACATGAACTCCTGTTCATGACAAAACAGTCAAATAAGCAGCAGTTGCGTAGTAAAATGAAAAATGTGCGTAGTAAATGCAAGGTTAACAGGCTAACTTTAACTAGTACGGTTGGATGGGAACTAACGTTAGCAACCAAGTTGTTGATTACCATGAACTGAACAGTGGATAGCGTATCAACGTAACTAACGACATAGCTATGTAAACGTTAGCTAATTAGTTTGCAAGACGCCAGCCTTCCTAATTGCAAAAGGGCTGCGCCTCTAGCTAGTCCCTTATATTTGCTTAACTTTAACACATTTGTAGACAGGGAGCAAGCTTTCTAAACGACAAAAGACTGAAGTCATCTGCTCACAGCAACAGCAAGTAAGTTTTGCCAATAACTCAACTTTAAAAGAACCTCACTTATTCATATGCGACCACTAGTTGGTTTGGTAGTAGTCGTACATGTAGGCAGTTTGTCGTGGCCGAGTGGTTAAGGCGATAGACTAGAAATCTATTGGGATCTTCCCGCGCAGGTTCGAATCCTGCCGACAACGTTTATTTTTCTCTTGTGATTAACGCATTGCCCAGGCGTTTACATTGTATCACAGATGGCAGGTATCCGTTATGTATCACTACACATAAATCGCGAGCTACAAAGTATCGTACTTTACCTACATGAATGAGGTTACGCCTGTCAATCAAGCACTCCTGTTCATGACAACAAAAGCAGCAGTACCCTGAAACTATGGCAGACGATTGGGACGAATTACTAGATGAGGTTGAACCAAAGTTCTGTCGCAATGTTTCGTTGACGCCACAACTTCAAGGGAATGTTTAACGCAAACTGGGGAGGGAAAAAAACTGGTGCGTAGTAAAATGCAAGTGTTAACAGGCTAACTTTAACTAGTACGGTGGAATGGACTAACGTTAGCAAACCAAGTTGTTGACTATGACTGACAGTGGAAGCTTATGCAACGTAAACTAACGACAATAGCTATTAGTTGCAGACGCCAGCCTTCCTAAATTGCAAAAGGGGCTCTAGGTAGTTCATATTTGCTTAACTTTACACATTTGCAGACAGGACAGCTTCCTAAAACGACAAAGACGAAGTCATTGCACAGGCAACAGGCAAGTAAGTTTGCCAATAACTCAACTTTAAAGAACCTCACTTATTCATGCGACATAGTTGGTTGGTAGTAGTCGTACATGTAGGCAGTTGTCGTGGCGAGTGGTTAAGGCGATAGACTAGAAATCTATTGGGATCTTCCGCGCAGGTTCGAATCCTGCCGACAACGGGTTTTTTGCAGCCTGTTGAATCAATATACTCTCGTATCATTCTGTCAGTGGTATACTGCAAAAAGTCAATGTGTTCAATTGACGTTATTATTGAAACTCAGTAAATGTTATCTAAGACATCTGTATATTCTCTGTTGCATGCTGTGAATGTCATTGTATGTTTTACAGTTGTCATTATCTTAGGAAGACCAAAAATGGTCATTCACGGGAAGCCATAAAGTCTAGTAGTGAGCCTTTGGTAAAGCATGTATTTGATAAAAGCTCTCTTTCAATCCCTATTTGTTCTTATGTGAGCAGGTGCTGCCCAGTTTTCCTTGGTGGTAGCTCCATTGCAAATGGTGTAGGAACAGCCGTTTCACAAAGGTTAAAAGTGCTGTTAAATTGTAGAGCTGGTGTCATCAACTGGATTCAGCCGCGGGCCGATTTTTTTATTTTCTTGAGTGGATGGTCAGGAGGCCGGAACATAATTACGAATAATTTCAAATAACTCCACTGCAAATTGACCGCAAGAAGCCCAAACATATTAGTATATTTAACTAAAACAGACAAATTTCTAATCTTGCTTACATTTGTGTATGATCACATACTGTATATCTCTATATTATGCGTGGGAATTCTTTGGAACAGATTTCCGTTTTTACAGTCTTATGTCCAACAATAAAATGATAAAATATAWTTTATTTATTTTGYTCAGAAAACGTGGGGGGCCAAATAAAATCACTTGCAGGCCACCAGTTGGGGAACCCTGTTGTAATGTTAAKTGTGTGTAAGTATGGATCACATTTTAATATGACTCATTGTTTAACCTGTGCTGACAGGTCGTGKGACCAGCTGAAATGTATCTCCTGTGACTTTCGGGTGGCCATGTTTGACGATCATGAATGGGACCCCTCTTGTGATGACCTATTCTTCAGGTGAGCCTCCTCTCATTGGGCCTGATGTATCTTTATGGGTTAACAAACTCTTTGCAGAATTTAAATATTGTTATTATCCTGAAACAAGTTTGAAGTTGTTACAGAAAACCACAAATCCCAAATATCTCAGATTTGAACAGAAGAAGGCAGTGTAAACCTTTTATTTTGGGACTTCGTGAAAATAAACTGGAATAATCTTCATTTGATTCTTAATGTAAAATACCTTTTAAATGGGGATTATGACTTTCACCTTGATTGATATCCACCCTTTCAGAGAAACGGGTAATTTTTTKTCAAAGTGAGTATGAATACACAGTGGTTTAATTTAAAACTTTTTTTAACCATGCTCTGAGATCAGTGCATGGCAGATAGGAATTTCATAGGACAACTGGTACTAGTGGATGGAGACAGACTTTTATAAAGGCAGTCAAACAACACAACAATGCCACCTTGGGTGCCTCTCTGGTTCAATRTTGTGTTTCACTGACAGAGAGCTTGYCCATGATGACAAAGACTGACACTTAAGCTTAGTTAATGCAGTGAAGTGGAAGACGTTACAACAGTAACGCTGTAAGTATGCAGGCGTGGGTATTTGGTGCTCTTAACACAAAGACAGGAATTCAATTCTTCTAGGCTACACTAATTTGATACTATTGGTGASAGTCGACTTGAAATGCAAACTAAGACAATAGACAGAAGGGCTGTGCTCAAATGGGAGAAAAACATTTTAAAATATAAAAACAACAAAGCCTATCGCAATCACAATGTTGGTATTTTGGTGCAGGTAAATTATGGCACTTGGAGCAGCGTATGCTTTGTGAACAGCCTCTTTCTTTCATCTAAAATATACTGTAGCTAGTGCCTTTCATTTTTTGAAAAATGTTTCATAGTGTAGGATTGCAGCAGCACAGCTTTGTTGAATCCAGACTTTTGTGTTGACAAAATGGAGGTAGTAGGCCTAGTGAAAATCCAGTGCAAGAACAGCGAGCAGGGAGTACTCACATGGACCCTACCACGTTGTTTTCCTAGAGAATGCGCAGTGGCTGATGTTCCAAGCTTGTGGRTTTTCCTGTCGGTGTTCTGATCTGTTCTGGTGGACACTTGGTGGTTTCAGGCTTTGTGCTGGAGTATAGAGGTTTTACTAAGTTTCTGAGAGACTAGGGCTCAGGATTCATTTATCATTCAAATGTGCTTGTTAAATGCAACGTAACGTATTGTGCAAATGATGCAGAAATTAAGCTTTAGTATGGACATGCTTACCATCAAACTTCCATGTCCATTGTGTCTTGTCTAATTTGTCTTTCCACTCAAATGTATTCCTTCAGCTGTAAATTGCAGGYTAACTCTGGAATATTTGTGATATTTCCAATCATTCAACAATATTTCAAGGGTTCTTGGASGCTGGTTTTGTTCCATGCACATGAYCAATTTGTGTCAAGTACTTTGTGAATTTAGTACTACTTATCCTATCTATAACTCTATATACCAGTATTATACTGTGAGAGAAATTAATCTATTCATCTAGCTCATTGCTTAGCTAACCAGCCTTGTCTCTTTGTATCTCTGCAGGAGCAACATGCGAGACTGTCAGAAGCTGCGGGCCAAGCTGAGGAGAAGAAAAGGGGCGCAGGCGCACGCCTACCAGTGTAGCTGGCACTCTGCTCGAGACCTCACCGACCTGAGAGAACAGCACCAGCTCAAGTGGGTCTGTGGGAAGCATGACATGTGACAGCCTTCTTTCTATCACACACACACACACCACTTTGCAGTTACTTGAAAACCAATGTCCTCTTGTTATAGACAGCCCAACACATATTTTTCTGCCTTGAGAATGATATAGGTCTTTCTCTGCATTACATTTAGTGTGTTCTGGGTTTAAAGGTAAATGAACAAAGTAGGTCTTCTGCTATCTTTAGAGATGTGATTTTAGCTAGCTCAGTTTTAAGAGCAGGTATATGCCAGACCATATTTGTGTGAAAACGGTACTTATGAAAGATGAGGCTAAATTGAATGAGTCTTATGTATAAAAAATAAAAAATAAAAAAAGTATGTTACATGCTTTTCTGTAGCCTTTCCTTCTCTATCTTAGTTTCTATCTCCCTTGTCCTTTTGTTTATTTCCTCTTCTGTCCCTTTGAGTTTGAGTCAAATGCATTCTCTGTTCAGTGATTTCTGATCTTACCATTCATGTATTGTGTATAATATGAAGGTGAGGTTAGTGTGAAGTTAAATGATGCAAACCTTTCCTGATGCATCTGTGCTAGACATTGAGACATAAAATATTAAACATAAAAGCATTACTTCACTCTGGCAATCTAGTAGTTGATACTTTATAAATGAATCATAATCAAATGAAGTATTCTGTGGATAGTTGATTAAATATGTACTAATTTATTCATCATTAGGGAACCATAAAAAAGCTTAACTTCCAAATCCATTCATGGGATTTGTTGTGATAGCCCAGTCAGAAGTAGGTATTTTGGATGGTAAAAAATGTGCTCATATTATGTACAAAACATCTGCATATGCGTGTATAGACTAGGCTATTCACATTTAGTCATAGTTGAATATATGTTATATGCACTTATTTTTTTGTAGCTTTTTCTCCTTGATAATATGAACACAATTGAATTTCAAGTTTAAAAAGTTTGATGTGCATTGACTGTGCTTTGTGTGGCTCAGGTCACCGTATTAAATCAATATCAGTGACAGTGCAGTTTGTTGACAATGCTGGTCATTCTGTGCAGTGGAGAAGCGAAGGGGGTTAAGACCTTTGGGCCAGTAACAGAAAGGTCGCTGGTTCGAATSCCCAAGCTAACGAGGTGAAAAAACATCTGTCTACCTTTGAGCAAGGCAATTACACTTAATTGCCCCTGTATGTCTTTCTGGATAATAGCATCTGCTAAAATGTAAATGACTCTGTTTTTATAGTTCTCACTTCACTGCTATGTTTGATGAAATGCTAGTAATTTGTTATGTCATCGTAGTCACTGTCAGAAAGAGACTGGTCCGGGTCTTCTTTCACAGTAGCATCACCAATCCCCTCTTCATCTTGGACTTCTATGTTCTCATAAAGCTCAGAGGAGGATGAGCTGCTTGAATCATCTGTATAAAAGACTTACATTACCATCTACATACATCCACAATAGGCTACATGTTTTCAGCAATTGCATCTACAATGCCTTCAGAAAGTATTTATACCCCATGACTTTTTCCATATTTTGTTGTTACACAGCCTGAATTTAAAATAGATTAAATTGAGATTTTGTGTCACTGGCCTACACACAATACCCCATAATGTCAAAGTGGAATTATGTTTGTAGACATTTTAACAAATTCATAACAATTTAAAAGTGTTATGTTTGGGACAAATCCAACACATCACTAAGTACCCTCTTCATATTTTCAAGTATGGTGGTGGTTGCATCATGTTAAGGGTATGCTTGTCATCAGCGAGGAATAGAGTTATTTTTAGGATAAAAAAAACGGAATGGAGATAAGCACAGGCAAAATACTAGAGGAAACCTGGTTCAGTCCGTTTTTCAATAGACACAGGGAGACAAATTCACCTTTCAGCAGGACAATAAACTAAAACACAAGGCCAAATATACACTGGCCTAGTTACAGTTTTGACTTAAATCGGCTTGAAAATCTATGGACGGACTTGGAAATAGCTGTTTAGCAATGATAAACAACCAACTTGATAGAGCTTGAAGAACTTAAAGAAAGTATAATGTGCAAATATTGTAGAATCCAGGTGTGCAAAGATTTTTGAGATTTACCCAGAAAGATCTGTAATCACTGCCAAAGGTGATTCTAACATGTATTAACACAGGGGTGTGAATACTTATTTAAATAAAAATAGATTTTTCATTTTCAAAAAAATTGCAAACATTTCTGAAAACATGTTTTCACTTTGTCATTATGGGGTATTGTGTGTTTTTATTTATGTCATTCATTTTGAATTCAGGCTGTAACAAAGTGGAATAWGTCAAGGGGTATGAATACTTTATGAAGGCAATGTACATTAGACAGTACATGACTCTAGAATCTACTGCACAGTTGTGATCCATGTAGGGGAATACGGGTACCTGGTGCCGCCATTGAACATGACTTAATGTCAAGGACTAAGCTTAATCTTTGTCAAGGGAACCTACCCTTAATGATAATGCATCAATGTTTGAACATTTTAAATCACCCCTTTGTATTAATGGCATAGCCACAGGAAATAGGGGTGCTGAGGGTGATGCAGCACCCCCTAATAATTCGAAATTAAATAATAAATAAACAATTCTAATGAGCAAAAAAGTACAATTAGAGAACTAAGCCTTAATTACTCCTGTATGAGCGGAGAAAAATACTAATCTTCAGTGGCTTGGTAGCCTGTTCTACTCCCTACCAAAAGCCTGTGACTTGTCAATGTGATTTTGTTTCACCTGAATCTCCATCTATATTTGGTTAATTCTCTGGCTGGCCAAATAAGTAGAGGTGGTAACTCATCTATTTGTTTGCTCATCTATCACTGATTAGAAACATTTAGTATGCAATAATGTACCCTAAATCAAGCGTAGGCCTATTGTTATGCTAGGTCGCATAYAGGCAACTCCAAAAGCCAGCAGTGGTGAAATATGAACAGGAGACTCATGCTTTTGAAAGTATAGATTGCTATTATTTTCTATGGGTATCATGACGAAGACKCTYAATGTAAGACCCTACGCCTGCTCCCTATCAAAGCGAAGTGAGGATTGTGGATCAAAAAAGCATGGGCTTGCCTTGGACTATGTTTCAAAATCACTTTTTTTTTTATATGACGTTGCCGTGACGCAAGTTGTGTGGGAAAAATATTCTGGATTTTATTCTGTTATATTTCATTATATTCTCAGCCTRCTATAAAATGTGTGTTGACTGTGACCAGTGTAGCCTAAGTGTGTCTTCTCTGTTTAATGAGCAAAATAACTTGGTTTTATATGCATGGCACAGCCATGTAGCCTATAGGCTGCACAGACCAGTAACATAATTAAACTCAAAATATGCCATTATTTTGTATTATTTTGAAAATAAATTGTATTGGTCCTATAATGTTTCTTAGGACCTGCCMAAAAACAAATTAATAATGGATTTCTTTGTGATGGTGTATATTTATTAAAATAACATCCACCCACATCTACTCCCACTCCTAATCATGCCGGCATGTGCACAGTAGATATAAAATACTTATCCCGGCAAGAATGTGTTAAAAATGGGACTGTATGAATTGGGTTCTAAAAAACATTGGCAGATACTTTTTTTTTACAGGCAACATGCTGTAAAGTCTGTCTATAAAGGGTATTAGTGTCTATAGTTTAATGGCAGATTAGAGTGAAAGTTGGCCAATTTCCTCCATCTGAATGAGGACAGTCTCTCTCTTCTGCTCTCTCTCCCTCCCTCTGTTGGATTCAAGCATGTGCCTGCCAGGAATACTACCCTTTCCATTATTCACTGTGATAGTAAATCTGGCGAAAACTAAAGGAATTAAGTACAATTTAAATCCTCACAGATGTTTATGCCCCATACCCAATGCCTCATCTGTCAAGCTACCTTAGTTCTTGAATTTAGTTTGACACAACTTGAAATCACATTGGCTTATAAACTTAGAGAAACTTTGAATATGATTTGTTCTTTTTCTTTCAGGGATTACACCGGTGGTCGTCAAATTAATTTGTCAGGTTTTGAAACACAATATGACACCAGCAAGAGACTGAGAATTAGTCTCTGCAGGAACATTACATGGTTCAATGGAAATTCTGTCCACCTTTGAAACACACATGCACAGACTCATCAGAAATATCAGGTACCTTGATTTTGATTGCTCAGTAGGTGAAAGCTACTGTTCACAGGCTGTTGCTGATCCTTGTGTGTACTTGTTGATTGCACAGGGGAATGTGTATAGGTTTTTCTGAGGAGAAAATGAGAAAATGTGCTCCCAGTGAAGTAATTACGAATCTACATATTTTCTCCCAAAAACTTTCAAGACAATACTTTCATGTACTGTTCTGTAGTGCAAAAGCCTTTGCTGTTGTGTCTACTCCATTCAGTGTTTAGACACAGCCAGATAAATTAGGTGTTGTTGTTCTCGTGATTTTGACTTGAACGACCTGACTGTAGATGCTGTCCACTGCCATCCCCACGTTGTAGTAGGATTCCCCTGATGATGTACTACTACTCGATCCCAAGGATGGCTCTCTTCCACAGATCAAGTCTGTGAGGGCAGTTTCTCTCAAATCTGGACCTGGGTGGTTAGCATTCCACACAGTTACTCTGTTAACGTTGATTCATGAGAATGGATTCATAGATGCACTGACTGACTCCACAAAAGCATTTTGGACTACAATTATTTTTTATTTTTTGTAGCATTTGTCGTTGAGCATTTTAAACTGACCTGAGTCTAGCAGCTCCTTCTCCTGTGTCTCAATGTTTTCATAGCATTCCCCAGAAGATGTGCTGGATGACACCAGCGAATGCACTGGACATACAAATGGTTGTTAGTGTAGTATGTTACAATAGGGCTCTTATTCAACTTTTCTGTCACCATGGGAATTTCAAAAAATATAACTTTTCTTGATCCTTATTCTGCAAACGGTTATAGTAAAGTCCCAGATTTTAAGAGGACATTATGTCCTTTTAAGACAAAGAAGAAATCTGTCGGACATGGACACAATATGATCATGGTAAAAATCTGGTTCACCCAACCTGACAGTAACTTACGGCTTTGGGTGGCAGTGTTATTTCTCTCAATGCCATTGATTGTCTCAGCAACAATATTATATTTCTCAGGAGCGTCAGAGGTCTCTGCTGTCTGCGTGGTTTCCCATGGCTCTCTGCTTGTGCTTACTCCATTGTCAAGGACCCTGACTAATGAAAACATAAAAGACCATTTGGTTGGCACTGTGAGCAAGTCCTTGGACCACTTTCTCCCTTAATAGCCATGTGTCACTTCCCATATTTTTTCTTTTAGAATTTCACTATTTATCCAAAACTATGAAGATGAACAGACCAAGTGCAGTAGCCATGGCAATAGAGGGTTGGTCATTGAAGTCATAGTTTTCATAGTCAGAGTCACACAAGGCGTCGGTGTCATTCTGAGAGGGTTGTTGGGAAAGGTACTGTGGAGCTGCATGAAAGGCCACAGAGAAAATGTATTCTGACAAATGGGACACTTGAACTAATAAGACATTTCCTAAAATTGCAAGTAACTAATGGGCACAGAGAGGACAAGTGCATCAGTAGGAACTCACTGTAATCAGCTGTGTCCGTGGTGACTGTGAGRAGGTTGACTCTCTCCCCTCGGTCGGTGTGTTGAGACTGGATGGACAGCAGGCGGCCATCTTGTCTTTGGTGAACCAGAAGTGCTAGTAATGAAGGGAAAGTTTTACCTTTGAAACTTCTCTATACCAAAGCTAGGATAATAGGTTTGTTGGTCTTTGTTGTATTTGATGTTGGAAAAGAAAATAAGGACAATACATCTCAAAACCAATTAAATATTTGAATTAGACCACCGTCACATATGGCRCATATTCAAACATTATCATCCTTGTGAAATAATAAATGCTGCTTTTTTWAAGTTGGTGTGAAAACAACACTGGTGGTGGGACTCTCTTAATGAGCAATCAACCAACCCAGTGATATGTATACTGTTCCAGTTTGGTGATTTCCTTTGTGTACTGTATTGAATCACATTGCATTGTGTTGTTGTATTATCATAATTGGCAAACCATTGAGAAGAATATGTAATAYCCTTCAGAMAAAGCAGTTTCTCAGTGTTAATTACTACTCATTGATGATAGCATGTTTGTTGTTGTTGGTGTGAACAAATGGGGAGAGTGGCAGTTGAGTCTGAGGCAATGAAAGAGAAAGAAAAATAGAGAAACACGATGACTCACCAGCTCTTCTCCTGTAAGACAGGAAGAGTGAAGCATTGGAGAGGAGTGTGAGGAGGAGGGCTATAGACAATGCGATGCAGCCCCAGACAGCAGCTGTGGGAGGAGAGGACCAGCTCTCTGCACTGGTGACTAGTAGAACTGAGCCTGCTGGAAACAAGAACAAATCATAGTGCAGAGTACAGACTAGATAACAAATTCTTCTTGACATGTTCATATGAGCAGAGCAGGCACTCTTGGTGTATTATTACACAGATGGAGGGTCATGTGTGTCAGCATCTATTGAAGGCACCTGTGGTTGAAGTCTGGGTGTTCTGTTCTGCTGTCTCGTTGCCTGGTTGAGATGGAATTCCTGTCAGGGAAATGGAAAAGTCCTAGAGGTGTTAGAGAACTAGAATGTATAAGAGATGCATGGCTCACTTCTCCTGAGTGTTCAAGGCACTCTTGTTTGAAAGACGGGGAACATTTTTGCTTAAAAAAAACATTTGCTCAAAAATTGTAAATCCAAGAGGAGTTGTGTTTGTCCATCTGTGTATCTAATGATCTATTGAACCAATATCTGACTCTTATTCAAAAGTTAGACATTTCAGTCAGTCATTTGGCAATTACTGCCAGGAATGTGTGCGTTTTCTCTTTAAAAAATGTACTTGAAATGTGGAGGACTCACATATTGATGGATGTAGCCTTTTGAGTAGGCCTACATAATTAACTATCACTTGAGGTGTTCGAAATGGATGGGAAACATGGTCAACAAGCCATGGCCTTGACAGAACGGGAGTTTCAGACACACTAAAACTCACACTATACATTTAGCAAAAATTGTTCATTTAGATGCAAGATTYAAAACCCATGGAAGTGGCGAACAACTGTTGTCATGTTGAGGTCAAGGCAGTTTGGATGTTTTCTCACCAAGGAACTCTTGAACTTGGCTCCCAGGTTGAACATCTTTCATTGAGGGTCTTCCTCAGACAGAGCTGTTGCGACGTGGTATTGACGTGGTATGTCTACTTTCTGAGTGACATGCATTACTTAGGCCTGTGTGTTTCTTTTTTTTTTCGTTAATGAAAATAACAATAATTCATATGCAAAGCAGCTGTCTCTTTTCTGCTKATGACCTCTCTCACATCACCTGATCTCTGCATTACTGTAGGAGGATTTGAAGCTTGTTTGTCAGTGTCAGTGCTGAGTGTGACTGAGACTCAGTGCTATCCATTCAGACACGCTGATAAGGTCACGAGCCAAATCATTCTTGATTCGCAATCATCAGAATCCTGATTGTCGACATTTAGCGTGCTGAAAATCAGCGCTATGATAGGGACTTGGTTCGCCACCAAGACACCAGATGTTCAATCATGGTAATGTATTTTACATGTTATTACTGCACTATCCATATTCAGASCAATCTAAAGATAATATAAAAACACTATGACATGATTGTGAATACAGTAACTGACAATGATAATATTATAGCTGCAGGCTTACCTGAACAAACCACTGCAGCGTCCTCTTTGTGTCCACAGTCGTTGACTGTCCCCATGGAGGGACACTCCCATAGGTTCCTCTCGCTCCCTCCACAGTTCACCTCGTCTAAGAGAACCTGGCCAACACCCGCTTCAAAGGACCCGTCCTCCCCACTCACATTTAGGGCAGAGCCACAGCCCAATTGAGCACAGACCACGCCCCCATCTCTCAGGTCCCAACTATCGTCACACACCGTTCCCCATTTTTCCTCTCTCCACAACTCCACCCGTCCCTCACAGTGGTGTGAGCCTCCAGCCAATCGCACGGCCTGGTGCCCTGAGGAATGGACAGATCAACCAATCAGTTCATAGATCATCAGATAACCTCGATAGAAGCTGGGCCTCACTCAGGATCATTAAAAAGCAGCTTGAAAATGGAAGCGTGCTGAAAGGAGGAACTTGTTGCAAAGCGTCCACAAAACACTTGAGACGGCCCATACGATGGCTCTCCATGGCATGCAATTTGCAGGCGTTACTGCAACAACGTGTTTGTGGTTGCTTATCAACAGCGGTAGCTATTACTCAAGATAAATTGTGCCGATCCACTCATAAGCTTTGCAATGAGGGTCTTACCACAGGTTATCTCAGTCAGGTTAGAGCAGTCCGTGTATGAGAGCTCTGTACAGTTCTCCACAAGTAGGTCTCTGTAGACACACTGGCTCAGACACGTTGAGCTGGAGTAGTTTAAAGTAGCTGTGCCATTCTGTCGGAGCTCGTACACTGCCCCGCAGCTCAGGTTGGTACATATGTCCTCCACCACTTTGGCCCACTCTGCAGACCCAAGGTCAAAGGTCACCGGCCTCCACAGCCCTYGATGGAGCACCTCGACAACCCCAGAGCAGTGCTGAGATAGCCTGGGGGGGTGAGATATGGCTGGAGGGATGGGGAGATGCAGAATCAATATGAGAGTGAAATACAGATGTTTATATTTCCCCATGTAGTGTAGCCACATGTACAGTACATGTTATACAGCATAATACACACACATACCCACACACATTGAATGCCCTAACTGTTTGTTGGCCTATCGGTTGCCGTGCTCTGCAGACGTTCAGCAGAGCAGCCACATCCTGTGAGTCATGTCCTGTGGAAATGTCACTGGGTGGTGAATTCGGAGGGGGACACTGAAGTCGACCAACCTGATTCTAGAAACACCACGGGACCAAATACTCACAGTGGTTTCAAATCATGTGACACTGGAGCCTTTGGTACTGCATTTCACACTTCAGTCTTCACTTAATTTAGGTTCAACAAATAGAGAATGAAATTGAGGTTAGTGTCGTATGGTTATAACTGAATAACTGATTGATAGCATTTTCCTTCAAAATCTGACTCCACCGGACCATTTGATATCCTCTATGACACAAATGACAATTGACCCATTCTTTTCTTCTTTTTATTTTCTGTTTGTGTGTTAGAGAGAGCATGTTTGTATGGGATGTTCCTCCCACTTTGCACTAACGGAGCCTTACGCATCATCATCATAACCCTCAGAACAATKAAAATATTGTCATACTATGGCTTATTTGATGGTGACCTGTATMATTATAGTAAAACAAATGCCTTTGCCTCATATCATTTCGATCTCAGTATAATGACTTGTGAGCAATCAAGTTCTCTGCAGGATTGTTGCTTGAGGTTGTGTCTCCTCCCTCTAAGAAGCACACAGACACCTTACCCATTCATCCCTCTACTTTAGCACCTAGCAATTTGACTGCATGGGCACGAGGGATTGGAATTTGGGGTTTAGGAAGGAAGGAATGGTGAAAGTATGAACTGTCATACTTTTTTCAAAAGAGCCAATAAAGATAATATAGTTGAATACACATAAGTAGAAATATTAGATTAAACTATGTTACCTTGAGAGAGAACCAGAACTGAACAGAGTATTGCTGTCCTGAACAGTTCATCTCCCAGAAACAGTTAGGCGGGGGTCCTTAAGCATACTCCTCAACCGGAAACAACTTTGTTCTTTATATTAATAACAATCAAACGAAAAATAATGCACGTTACTGATCTTATCATGAATAAAGCAGTATATGTCAGAACTTGTGTACTCACTATATTTCTGTTTGCACTGCTGCAACTGTGGTTTTCCACAAGCATCGTTTCTGACAACAAAATCAAAGTTATTAGATATTAGGCTACCACGTGTTGTCAATGCTATATGAAGCCCAGGACACGCAGCGGTAAATTACAAACAGGTTATTGAATTTGGCTCTAATCAGAATAATCTTTTCCATTTTGTAAACTGTCTGTTGATGGTATTTCAAGGTGGCTACACAATAGTCCCTTGAAAGGATATAATATGGAGTCTGTAAATCACATATTTACGTTGGATTTCATAATAGCTATTATTAACTGCCTCAATTGGTTAATTTAGTTGATAGATGGATATGCCATGAATAACATCTGTGGTCAATGTTGAATTAAAACCAATTTCACACTAGCAATGTTTGAGGAATCAATGCAGATAATGAATATCTTCGTGAAGCAAAATAGTTTGTTCATGCTTTAACCCATGACACAGCTCTCCTCCTCGGAAAGCAATATTTTTGAACTATCACTTTGTTTATGTATTCTGTGACAAATTAGTGATTCATACAAAAACATTTACGTTTAAGCCAATCTTGTTTACTATGGTTGGTTGATTTGAATTCCCTGTACTTTTATGTTGCGTCAAGCGTGTCTTTGAATTTTAGCTAGCTAGTGTTCGATGAATCGTATTGGTTGTTGCAGTAAACTCCTTGCTTTGGCAAGTAAAGTAATCCTCTGTAAGATTATGCAGCATTTAGCCTACACCTAATTGGCATACTCCGGTCAGTCCCTTTTTGTAAGAATATGTTATTACTTTCTTGAACACACCAACACATGGCTGTCAAAAAGTAGAGTAAAACGTAACAGACAGAAATTAATTCTAAAATATGGTGATGTTGAAGCATAATAAAAAGCAAATGTGACTCCACTGCCAACTATTTTGATGTGCATATTCTTTAGTATTCATACAAACAATTCTAAAATACATTTGATCTGTGTTTGATGTACATAGAGTACAACTGTCATACTTTCCTTCAAAAGAGCCAATAAAGATATATAGTTTGATAC
>NC_036874.1:6317375-6324392 GCF_002910315.2 Salvelinus sp. IW2-2015 | reverse complement strand
GATGGTATTCAGAGAGTAAGATCGATGTAGATTGCAATGTCCTCCGGAACCAAATGAAGCTGATTGGAGGCTCGGGTTCTGAGGATCTTTTTTAGCATAATTCCAACCATTTAAATAAAACTGGAACTCACTTAGATTGGATGTCTGCTGCTCATCAGTCTCTCTCGACCCAGAGAAGTTCCCCGGAACAGAGTTGGCTTTATTTAGAAAGCCTGAAATGACAAACAACAACAAAGTAAACTAAGATAAATGAAAAATTCTTGTAGTTATGCGTATTGTAGTTATGAGAGTATTCATGCAGCTGTCCAATCAGTTATTTCAGCTTACCACGTGTTGTCACTGCTATATGAAGCCCAGGACGCAGCGGTAAATTACAAACAGGTTATTGAATTTGGCTCTAATCAGAATAATCTTTTCCATTTTGTAAACTGTCTTGTTGATGGTATTTCAAGGTGGCTACACAATAGTCCATTAGAAGGATATAATATGGAGTCTGTAAATCACCATATTTACGTTGGATTTCATAATAGCTATTATTAACTGCCTCAATTGGTTAATTTAGTTGATAGATGGATATGCCATGAATAACATCTGTGGCTCAATGTTGAATTAAAACCAATTTCACACTAGCAATGTTTGAGGAATCAATGCAGATAATGAATCATCTTCGTGAAGCAAAATAGTTTGTTTCATGCTTTAACCCATGACACAGCTCTCCTCCTCGGAAAGCAAATCATTTTGAACTATCACTTTGTTTTATGTATCACTCTGTGACAAATTAGTGATTCATACAAAAACATTTACGTTTCAGCCAATCCTTGTTTACTATGGTTGGTTGATTTGAATTCCCTGTACTTTTATGTTGCGTCAAGTGGTCTTTGAATTTTAGCTAGCTAGTGTTCGATGAATCGTATTGGCTGTTGCAGTAAACTCCTTGCTTTGGCAAGTAAAGTAATCCTCTGTAAGATTATGCAGCATTTAGCCTACACCTAATTGGCATCATCCGGTCAGTCCCTTTTTGTAGAATATGTTATTACTTTCTTGAACACACCAACACATGGCTGTCAAAAAGTAGAGTAAAACGTAACAGACAGAAATTAATTTAAAATATGGTGATGTTGAAGCATAATAAAAAAGCAAATGTGACTCCACTGCCAACTATTTTGATGTGCATATCTTTAGTATTCATACAAACAATTCTAAAATACATTTGATGCTGTGTTTGATGTACATAGAGTACAACTGTCATACTTTCCTTCAAAAGAGCCAATAAAGATAATATAGTTGAATACAATCAAAGTAGAAATATTAGATTAAACTATGTTACCTTGAGAGAGAACCAGAACTGACAGAAGTATTGCTGTCCTGAACAGTTCCATCTCCCAGAAAACAGTTAGGCCGGGGTCCTTTAAGCATACTCCTCAACCGGAAACAACTTTGTTCTTTTAATATTAATAACAATCAAACGAAAAATAATGCACGTTACTGATCTTATCATGAATAAAGCAGTATATGTCAGAACTTGTGTACTCACTATATTTCTGTTTGCACTGCTGCAACTTGTGGTTTCCACAAGCATCGTTTCTGACACAAAATCAAAGTTATTTAGATATTAGGCCTACCACGTGTTGTCAATGCTATATGAAGCCCAGGACACGCAGCGGTAAATTACAAACAGGTTATGGAATTTGGCTCTAATCAGAATAATCTTTTCCATTTTGTAAACTGTCTGTTGATGGTATTTCAAGGTGGCTACACAATAGTCCCATTAGAAGGATATAATATGGAGTCTGTAAATCACCATATTTACGTTGGATTTCATAACAGCTATTATAACTGCCTCAATTGGTTAATTTAGTTGTTAGATGGATATGCCATGAATAACATCTGTGGCTCAATGTTGAATTAAAACCAATTTCACACTAGCAATGTTTGAGGAATCAATGCAGATAATGAATCATCTTCGTGAAGCAAAATAGTTTGTTCATGCTTTAACCCATGACACAGCTCTCCTCCTCGGAAAGCAAATCATTTTTGAACTATCACTTTGTTTATGTATCACTCTGTGACAAATTAGTGATTCATACAAAAACATTTACGTTTCAGCCAATCCTTGTTTACTATGGTTGGTTGATTTGATTCCCTGTACTTTTATGTTGCGTCAAGCGGTCTTTGAATTTTAGCTAGCTAGTGTTCGATGAATCGATTGGCTGTTGCAGTAAACTCCTTGCTTTGCAAGTAAAGTAATCCTCTGTAAGATTATGCAGCATTTAGCCTACCCTAATTGCATCACTCCGGTCAGTCCCTTTTTGTAAGAATATGTTATTACTTTCTTGAACACACCAACACATGGCTGTCAAAAAGTAGAGTAAAACGTACAAGACAGAAATTAATTTTAAAATATGGTGATGTTGAAGCATAATAAAAAAGCAAATGTGACTCCACTGCCAACTATTTTGATGTGCATATCTTTAGTATTCATACAAACAATTCTAAAATACATTTGATGCTGTGTTTGATGTACATAGAGTACAACTGTCATACTTTCCTTCAAAAGAGCAATAAAGATAATATAGTTGTGAATAAAATCAAAGTAGAAATATTAAATTAAACTATGTTACCTTGAGAGAGAACCAGAACTGACAGAAGTATTGCTGTCCTGAACAGTTCCATCTCCCAGAAAACAGTTAGGCCGGGGTCCTTTAAGCATACTCCTCAACCGGAAACAACTTTGTTCTTTTAATATTAATAACAATCAAACGAAAAATAATGCACGTTACTGATCTTATCATGAATAAAGCAGTATAATGTCAGAACTTGTGTACTCACTATATTCTGTTTGCACTGCTGCAACTTGTGGTTTTCCACAAGCACCGCTCTTGACACAAAATCAAATAGTAAGTGTGCTCTACAGACAAAAGCCTTTCTCAGACACAGACTGGCTGTGAGATACACCCACTGCCTTACACAACTACAAGATGTTTAATTGTTGGCTAACACCCTCGACAACATCATTTTAACCTCCTAACGACACTCAAAAAAGGTTGAATAAACAAACAAACTCAAAATTCATATGCAATTTAAAGAGGTTTACCCAAAATACTATTATCTCCTTATATTGATAAAGAGGAGCATGTAAAATGAATCAGACCCAAATAACCCTGTTTTAGGATTCAGGCGAACACAACAATACATCTACTTGAAAAGCCTTAATATGCCAGAACACTTTTGAGAAAAGCTGTAGCGCTGGCAATACTAAAACTATATTATTAGTCTAAATTAAACATGATCGAAGCGAAAAATTTTCATCAGTGTTTACAGGGCTAGATAAGAATTAAGCACTGTTTGTGTGATTGTGAACAAAGACCAACTCCAATACCATTCAGATGGTAAATTATAGGCCCAGAGTAGGGAAGGCATGGAAGGTCTGCCTGTCTACCCTCGACAGTCTGAGCAAATAAAGGAGTTGAAGTAGAAGCTGTCCCCATACACAAGTAATGGAATCTATTTTAGGCTATCTTATGATAGCACTTCACAAACATCGTGAACGTCAGTACGCAAAGGCCACCATTATGACCAATGAAGACTACCTCAAACAAGTAAACGTTTCCTTTTATGTGAGTCAGCTGATCTTCACTTGACTGGACTAGGCCTTGGCTGTACCATAGCCTTGAATATAATTGAGTACCATATACCAAAGGTCATCAAGGTAAAAGCCATTTAATCCCATTCTTGAAGACACTCACAAACCTGAGGGCCAGGCAGGAAGTTTATTGTGGAACCTTCCTCATCCACACAGCACAGGCCTATTCCAGTCAATCTAATTAACACTATTGAAGCTGCCAGTGCAGGCCTGGCTCTATGATTGGAGCCTGGAGGCAGGTTTAGGGACGTAAATACAAACTGCCTTTAGCCACCACAGCAGAGGCCCCCAGGAGTCAGCCTAGTCAACCTCCCTATTCATTTAACTCTTTAGAGAAAAGTGAATCATGCTTCACACACCTTGACCCCGTTTCACCCTGACACCCTTTAGAATTGTGTTTCTATTCAGTTGCTTCTCATTTCATTTGATTCCTCATATAGCACCAGAAGAGACCTTGGTTTCTTAATGCTCTCCATTGAGTCTGAAAGTTTGTTGGAAAACATACACTACTCAATGAGAGGTGACTTCACTTTCCTTTCCTGGGGATTGACTTAATACAATAACTTCATTACTATATCAACCATAACAAATACAGTCAACATACAGATGTAGGATCTTAATTTGATCACCCTGTTTCATTTCCTGCTTAGCAGGAAATGTAAAACTAGTAGTGTATTTGAGGATTAAAAAAGGCCAGCGGAAGTTTGTAATTTCCACTTTTGAAATTTGAGACTTGATTTTCCCCTAGGAAAAATGTATCAACCCCTATAAAAAATGTTATTAATTATAATCCCATTAATAATTCTCATTTCTTGTTGCTGCAGGAATTATTTCAATGATGACATTAATTCTGTCATCTTTCTTTCATCTCCTTCTCGACCCCCACATCTCATTCCTTTGTATCTTTTGGGGCAGCTTTATTTAGCTTAATACATGACTGAACAACATCTAAACCGCCGATGACAAGGTAAATAAAGGATTGTCAGGATGTGACAGATGGATGAACTTGCCCAGTTGTTCTGGGGCGGAGTAGACTTTTAAGTCATGTCAATCACGTCTCTCCTAAATGACAGCTCTGCAGGCATGCCTGTGGACATAGATGGGAACATATATAATCAACTGAGTATCCTAATGACTTGATACACCATATCAGGCAGTTGAATACAATCAAAGTAGAAATATTAGATTAAACTATGTTACCTTGAGAGAGAACCAGAACTGACAGAAGTATTGCTGTCCTGAACAGTTCCATCTCCCAGAAAACAGTTAGGCCGGGGTCCTTTAAGCATACTCCTCAACCGGAAACAACTTTGTTCTTTTAATATTAATAACAATCAAACGAAAAATAATGCACGTTACTGATCTTATCATGAATAAAGCAGTAYATGTCAGAACTTGTGTACTCACTATATTTCTGTTTGCACTGCTGCAACTTGTGGTTTTCCACAAGCACCGTCTCTGACACAAAATCAAATAGTAGTGTGCTCTACAGACAAAAGCCTTTCTCAGACACAGACTGGCTGTGAGATACACCCACTGCCTTAYACACAACTACAAGATGTTTAATTGTTGGCTAACACCCTCGACAACTCATTTTAACCTCCTAACGACACTCAAAAAAGGTTGAATAAACAAACAAACTCAAATTCATATGCAATTTAAGAGGTTTACCCAAATTACTATTATCTCCTTATATTGATAAAGAGGAGCATGTAAAATGAATCAGACCCAAATAACCCTGTTTTAGGATTCAGGCGAACACAACAATACATCTACTTGAAAAGCCTTATATGCCAGAACACTTTTGAGAAAAGCTGTAGCYGCTGGCAATACTAAAACTATATTATTAGTCTAAATTAAACATTGATCGAAGCGAAGAAATTTTCATCAGTGTTTTACATGGGCTAGATAAGAATTTAAGCACTGTTTGTGTGATTGTGAACAAAGACCAACTCCAATACCATTCAGATGGTAAATTATAGGCCCAGAGTAGGGGAAGGCATGGAAGGTCTGCCTGTCTACCTCGACAGTCTGAGCAAATAAAGGAGTTGAGTAGAAGCTGTCCCCATACACAGTAATGGAATCTATTTTAGGCTATCTTATGATAGCACTTCACAAACATCSTGAACKTCAGTACGCAAAGGCCACCATTATGACCAATGAAGACTACCTCAAACAAGTAAACGTTTCCTTTTATGTGAGKCAGCTGATCTTCACTTGACTGGACTAGGCCTTGGCTGTACCATAGCCTTGAATATAATTGAGTACCCATATACCAAAGGTCATCAAGGTAAAAAGCATTTATCCCATTCTTGAAGACACCTCACAAACCTGAGGGCCAGGCAGGAAGTTATTGTGGAACCTTCCTCATCCACACAGCACAGGCCTATTCCAGTCAATCTAATTAACACTATTGAAGCTGCCAGTGCAGGCCTGGCTCTATGATTGGAGCCTGGAGGCAGGTTTAGGGACGTAAATACAAACTGCCTTTAGCCACCACAGCAGAGCCCCCAGGAGTCAGCCTAGTCAACCTCCCTATTCATTTAACTCTTTAGAGGAAAGAGTGAACATGCTTCACACACCTTTGACCGCGTTTCACCCTGACACCCTTTAGAATGTGTTTCTATTCAGTTGGCATTCTTCATTTCATTTGGATTCCTCATATAGCAGCCAGAAGGACCTTGGTTCTTATGCTCTCCATTGAGTCTTGAAAGATTTGTTGGAAAACATACACTACTCAATGAGAGGTGACTTCACTTTCCTTTCCTGGGGATTGACTTATTACAATAACTTCATTACTACTATCAACCATAACAATACAGTCAACATACAGTATGTAGGATCTTAATTGATCACCCTGTTTTCATTTCCTGCTTAGCAGGAAATGTAAAACTAGTAGTGTATTTGAGGATTAAAAAGGCCACGGAAGTTTGTAATTTCCACTTTGAAATTTGAGACTTGTTTTCCCCTAGGAAAAATTGTATCAACCCCTATAAAAAATGTTATAATTATAATCACATAATAATTCTCATTTCTTGTTGCTGCAGGATTATTTTCAATGATGACATTAACTTCTGTCATCTTTCTTTTCATCTCCTGCTCACCCCCACATTCTCTCCTTTGTATCTTTTGGGGCAGCTTTTATTTAGCTTAATACATGACTGACAACATCTAAACCGCCGATGCAAGGTAAATAAAGGATTGTCAGGATGTGACAGATGGATGACTTGCCCAGTTGTTCTGGGCGGAGTAGACTTTTTTAAGTCATGTCAATCACGTCTCTCCTAAATGACAGCTCTGCAGGCATGCCTGTGACATGATGGGAACATATATAATCAACTGAGTATCCTAATGACTGTATACACCATATAGGC
>NC_036874.1:6281019-6317350 GCF_002910315.2 Salvelinus sp. IW2-2015 | reverse complement strand
GCTAAGCTTGAGACAATGAAAATCCTTACTTTTCATAGCGTTAATATATACTTTGAGTTAACTTATATCTTCAATTTTGTATTACAGTACCTTTTATTGTTATCCTGCAGAGTATCTCCAAATGATGCCATGAAGGTCAGTTCCCATGACTAAATGTCTCTTCCTTTTTATATGATAATACAATTCCTACCTACCTTTCCAGTCTGGTGACTTTATCGCCTCCCACTGCCCTCAGGGTCTTGCATAAATCAACGCAGACTCCGTCATTAGCATAATGTGGTCACAATCAGACAATGGGCAATGGAGATTACCTGTCACAGAGTGGGGCTTGAGCTGTTCTCATCTTATTAAAATKATCACTGTTCCTCCCAATGAAATTGGTATTATGGTCCCTTGGTCTCCTTCATTACAATTATTATTACTGTTCCTGCCATTCCTATTGATTAATGAAGGAAACRGTGTTTCAGCTTCAGAGTGATCATTTAGACTTGAACTCATATTAATCAAAATTAACAAAACCACAAAACAGGTTGAATATTGCWTTCTGCATTCAAAATAGTACAGCATTATGAAATCAAATGTTTTAACAAGTGAATTATTTATGTTCCAATTACAATTACCCTCTTTCACACCCATTTAATCTTACTTTTGGTGTCTCTTTGTAAACTTAGGAACCCTATTCAATCACATATTGTATTAATAAAAAACTCTTGCACTGACAGAATTGTTTTGTTCCCAAAACTAAACAATGTTTTCAAGAAACTCAAATGCATAAAGGTTAGAACTCTTTGRTTGTCTACGCTGTTGTGCTACAGGACAGCYATCTGCTAGGAAGTAAAGGAATCGTGTGTAGCTGTGATGTCTACCTTCTCCCGTTTTTCATGGGAAAACAATTTCTGGGAAATGTATGCTTCACAAGTCCAGTAGCCCAGCAGGCAGATACACATAGATTMTATTTATATAAATCATCAACTCTCATCTGACAGAGCCACATCTCGATTGAAATGAAATTGATAATTTTGGACACTGACTGAATACCAAGCATGTTGGTTTGGTAGTGCAGCTAATATGTTGCCAAGGAATACGAGAATGTGAACAAAATAATTATCAACGAGATTCAGCAAAGTTTAATACATGGAATAGAATCAAAAAAGAAAATGAAAGGACTTGATTACTCTCCTTTCAGAGAAACTCAGTAACTCTCTTCCATTCATTCATGTTTTGATTTGTTTTGTAAGAATATTTCAAAGAGAACTTGTGATTTTTTTCCAACTTGTCTTTGTCTCAATCTTTATTTTTTAAAGTTTTACATAGATCATGTGCTTTATTTAAATGTCTTTCACAACTCAAACATGAATTGTACAGATATATCTCACTTTTTGAACTAGCCCCAGCATTTGCAGTGGGGCTGTACTTATCAGAAAACAGTAGAGATTGGAGCCAATGTTATGCTTGAATAACCCCAAAACATTTGAAAAATGTCCAAGCTCTGTCTTTGCTCTGAATATGTCTAGATCATTTACCAGTCTTTCAGACTGAGGTCAAAATCTATTTTCAGTTTTATCTTAATTCTTCCCYTTTTCAGACATATGCATAGTCTGTTTTGTGAGGACAGTTTTTTGCAAACTAGAAATCTGGGTTAAAGGATAGGAAGAAAGAGAGCAAGGTAATAAGATGGTCAAGATATTCTGGAGATGGTGTACTGCAGTTTGGAGAGCATCCTAACCATCAACATGACAGTCTGATACAGCAACTTCAATGTGAGTAAAAACAAGCTGGCCACAATTGTCAGCCAGCAAAATCATCGGTCAGCCACAGGAACAGCTGGGCAACCTCTCATAGGGCAACTAAAAGGAAAGCACTGACTGTTGTTAGCGACCCATCCCACCCTCCACACACCCTCAGTTCAAGAGGCTTCCCTCTCACATTCTGATGTTATATTGTGCTATAGAGAGCAGATACAGTTGAAGCTGGAAGTATACATACACTTATGTTGGAGTCATTCAAACTTGTTTTTCAACCACTCCACACATTTCTTGTTAACAAACTATAGTTTTGGCAAGTCGGTTAAGACATCTACTTTGTGCATGACACAAGTAATTTTTCCAACAATTGTTTACAGACAGATTATTTCACTTAAAATTCACTGTATCACAATTCCAGTGGGTCAGAAGTTTACATACACTAAGTTGACTGTGCCTTTAAACAGCTTGGAAAATCCCAGAAAATAATGTCATGGCTTTAGAAGCTTCTGATAGGCTAATGGACAAACATTATCAATTGGAGGTGTACCTGTGGATGTATTTCAAGGCCTACCTTAAACTCAGTGCCTCTTCTCTTGACATCATGGGAATCAAAAGAAATCACCAAGACATCAGAAAAAAAGAATTGTAGACCTCCACAAGTCTGGTTCATCCTTGGGAGCAATTTCCAAACGCCTGAAGGTACCAAGTTCATCTGTACAAACAATAGTACGCAAGTATAAACACCATGGGACCACGCAGCCGTCATACCGCTCAGGAAGGAGACGCGTTCTGTCTCCTAGAGATGAACGTACTTTTGTGCGAAAAGTGCAAATCAATCCCAGAACAATAGCAAAGGACCTTGTGAAGATGCTAGAGGAAACAGGTACAAAAGTATCTATACCCACAGTAAAACGAGACCTACATCGACATAAACTGAAAGGCCGCTCAGCAAGGAAGAACTGTAACTTGCATTTATATATTTGTTCAGTATAATTACAGGCTCGTTTAATGACTGGGTCATTCTTCCTGATTTGCAAGGGAGCAGCGCAAGATCTCACTAAATTAAAAGAAAGTTGAGATTTTCTACTGGAAAGAAAAGTTAGGTGAGGTTGTGTAACTACTTTCCTACACTGCCACTGGAAAGGAGAGGGGCTAACAGAGAAATAAAATGTACTGTAACAGGATGACCTAAGTGAGAATTGGCCTGTCAATACAATGGCCCAAGGCATGTATTACCGCAGAGCAGTCTCAAATGCTGAGTCACAGCTCAGTCCCATTTGGGTTATAGCTCAACACTGGGCCCTGTGTTTGTTCCTGTGTCAGGTCACATTGACTTTGGGTGGCCATGTCACAGTACAAAAGAGTGTGATCCACTACTCCAGAGGAATATTTGATCTCCATTCTCCCATCAAGAAAATATCTCAGACTACCATTGCAACTGCTTCAGTTGAATCTTGCCCCCTGGTGGGCCAGGAAAGGCGAGTGTGTGCTTGATCCATGACACTGGACAAGAGTTATGGGAGTTTAGGTGTAAGAAGGAATCGAGAGCAACCTCTTTGTTTGAAAGACCCGTGGCTTCTTAAATAAGCTACAGTTGCTTCATTCAAAAGCACTGCTTGACTTGGATTGAAATAGGTGCCGGTACTCATTTTGAGTCCGGTACTGATTCCATTTAGGTGCAGGAGCTCCACAGTACATTTGAGCTAATATTCTATAAAAGGAACAGGAGTTTAAGCAGTAGAAAATGTGAGGAGSCGGTACTCAGCTCCGGTGAGCTCCTGCCCAAGTCGAGCACTGTGCAAAACTAACACAAATCAATAGTCAACTGCCATAGAGAGCCGACAGTCAAAAGTTATAGCATCGATGAGACAGAATGTCTCACACTATAAAAATATACGAATCTGCAAGGCTGTCTATGATGATTAGATCCCTTGAGTGTGTGAGTAGGGTGAGTCTGMAAGTGTGTAAGATTGAGAATGTGAGAGTAGAAACATATATAAGACTACCAGTCTGTTTCTGCTTTCAACAATATATCAGTTCTTTGTTGCTCTGCTAAACAAGCAGGACAACAACAAGTTGGCTGATGCAGAAACAGACTGTGTAACCAGACTGGCTTAAGATTTTGTATGACACTAAAACAATATTAAGTGTCAGACAGACAACATGTGTTTTCACAGGAAAGGGAAGAGTTGTGTGTTGTCTCACCGGCATGCCGTCAGATTTGCGGGTCCCTGCATAGACAGAGCCACCTTAGCACCCTTTCCCCAGTAATGCCCCCTTTACATACAGCTTTTCCAGCCAGGCTGAAACGAAACAAAGCTGTGAAAATGAATTCCCTCCTGATGGAACCAGAAATTATTTCTGAATCTGTTTGGTGGTCACTTTTATCTTTGCGGTGGCGTTTAGTGGCTTTAGGGCGGGACGTGGAGGGGCAGTCACCCTTTGCCCCCACCAGGCACAGTGGGCAGGGGCCTTGGTCCAGCCCTGAACCAGACTCATGGCCTACATGCTCCATCCAACCCCCTCTGCCTGGGCCCCAGGCCCTGGAGGTCACAGCGCTGCATCTCTGGCTAACGTTCCCTGGACGCCGCCACAGGACCTTGGGTGCAGGGGGAGCYGGCACAGCAAATAGCTCCTGGAAAGCCTTTGGCTCCTTGGACCCACTACATTCTAAGATGGGGGAAGCAGTTTTGGCGTTGTGGAASCCAGATCTTTTCCTCTTCCGCCTCCATTCAGACACCAACCCTGGTCAGAGCTGTTGGAGGCTATAGGGAGAACAGAGAGGGGCAATCAGTTAATCATAACCTCCTTTTAAACAGATATTTAAATATTAGGTTCAGTTTTTTGATAATAACAAGGTCAATATAGTTTGATTCTAAAATGTATTCTGTCATTTCCATCCCTTCTCCTTCCATATACCCATTTATAATGTAGCCTAAATGTATTTATCTAGCCTACTTTACAAGACTAGGTAGGCACCTAGGCTACTTTTATTTTTGTTACCTGGAGAGAGAACTTCCTGGGAGCTACGGGTAATCATGGTTGAATTCTATCCTCTTCTATCAGCCATGATTTTAGGTAGGCTGAGACCGATATCAAACCAGATATTTGCGTCTGACAGATTGTCACATGGCCTTAAAAAACACTCTTGCTCTGACGTAATGTACAGTGACAATTATCAGGTGCCATGATGTAAAACAAAGAGTTGCCGCCTGCTTTATGAGTTCAATTGTGCCTGTACATGAAACCCAAAAGAGGGCGCTATTAGTTCTTTCAAAATCGCCTTAAATTGTTGCTTTTACCTGAGATTTCTGAGATGACCCAATCCTCCATTTCATGGGTTAGAAATGAAGAGAAAGGTTCAAAGCCAAGATAAAAGCAGCCCTACTTTGCATTTTGTGATGTCATATGCTAACAACAAAATCTTCACACCCCTACAACTGTTTTTGAAATCTTGGTCCATGGAGAGTGGAGACCCACAGAGAGTGCAGGCTTTTGTTTGAACCTATACCAACTGATCAAACKATAGCTGATCAACAACAAACCCTTGACTAATTTTATCAGCTACAAAAAGCCTAATATGACCTAACACTATACAGTCAAACTTTTCATCATCACTAGGCCTACTTGATCTCACATTTTGGTAAAAAATATATTTGTCAATTCAGTGTTTTTGAGAAAAATGCCCCTAAGCTCTCYGAATCAACAACAAATAGGTTAGGTATGCATTTTCTGGTCAAGAGCCATACCTTTAAAGCTCTGCATAAACACCCAATGAGAAAACATTTTAGAAAATTGCCCAAATATCAATTTGCGCTTTGTTGGCAACGACCCTCAGATAAGATTGAAAGAAAGCAGTGGAGTGAGATTAATGTCAGCTGTGTGTAATTGTGGACAGAGGCAACTGTGATTTGCTCCCTCCAAACACAGTTCAAACAGTTTTCCACCCTCCAAACGATCTAAATATAAAGTGAAGGAGGTAAAACGGCTATGTTGTTCTTAGTAATAAGTGGTTATCATACACTATATATACAAAAGTATGTGGAAACCCCTTCAAATTAGTAGATTTGGCTATTTCAACCACACCGTTGCTGACAGGTGTATAAAATCGAGCACACGGCCATGCAATCACCATAAACAAACATTGGCAGTAGAATGGCCTTTCTGAAGATCTCAGTTACATTCAACAGATGCCACCTTTCCAACAAGTCAATATATCAAATTTCTGCCCTGCTAGAGCTGCCCCGGTCAACTGTAAGTGCTGTTGTGAAGTGGAAACGTCTAGGAGCAACAACGGTTCAGCCGCGAAGTGGTAGGCCACACAAGCTCACAGAACGGGACCGCCAAGTGCTGAAGTGGGTAAAAATCATCTGTCCTCGATTGTAACACTCACTACCAAGTTACAAACTGCCTCTGGAAGCAACGTCAGCACAAGAGCTGTTCTTTGGGAGCTTCATGAAATGGGTTTCCTTGGCCGAGCAGCCACACCCAATGCATAGTGGAGGAATAATGTCTGGTGMTGTATTTCATGGTTTGGGCTAGGCCTCTTAGTTTCAGTGAAGGGAAATGTTAACGCTACAGCAAACAATGACATTCTACACAATTCTGTGCTTCCAACTTTGTGGCAACAGTTTGGGGAAGGCCCTTTCCTGTTTCAGCATGAMAATGCCCCCGTGCACAAAGCGAGGTCCATACAGCAATGGTTTGGCGAGATCGGTGTGGAAGAACTCMGTATTAATGCCCATGATTGTGKAATGAGATGTTCAACGAGCCATTGTCCACATACTTTTGGTCATGTAGTGTACCTTCACTAGACTGGAAGCAATTTCTCTCTAACTTTGTATTCTCTCTAACACACACACACGTCTGAAAAGTGTGATCGTTTAGCAACTTATAACACCACATAAGGAATGGATGGAAAATTGATTACCACAAAATCTGTAATGCTGCGGGTGAGTACTGTAAAGAGATGCACAATGTCCTACTCCTACACATTAAAACAGTAATTCTCTATTGTACATGACAGATAATGGTGTCTGTTCTGCCCAACAAATGTATATAAATGCTCTTTAACAGGGTTCGTGTTAAACTGTTTTCCTAGTACAATTGTTTTATACATTTTAAGGAGCGTCATGGTGTGTGAGAGTTATTTAAGGCAGGGCTCTCCAACCCTGTTCCTGGAGAGCTACCATCCTGTAGGTTCACTCCAACCCTAATCTAGCACACCTGATTCTAATAATTAGCTGGTTGATAAACTAAACCAGGTTAGTTACAACTGGGGTTGGAGCGAAAACCTACAGGAGGGTAGCTCTCCAGGAACATGGTTGGAGAGCCCTGATTTAAGGTACTCTTCAGAGAGGTAGGGTTTCAGATGTTTTCTAAAGATAGGCAGGGACTCCACTGTCCTGACTTTAGGGGGAAGCTGGTTCCACCATTGGGGTGCCAGGACAGAGAAGAGCTGAGCTTTGACTGGGCTGAGTGGGAGCTGGCCTMCCGCAGGGGTGGGAGGGCCAAGAGACCAGAGGTGGCAGAACGGAGTGCTAGGGTTGGGATTTAGGGTTTGAGCATGGCTTGAAGGTAAGGAGGTGCAGTTCCCCTTGCTGCTCCGTAGGCAAGCACCAGGGTCTTKAAGATGATGCAAGCTTCAAATGGAAGCCAGTTGTGTGTTCGGAAGAGCGGGGTGACATGGGAGAACTTAGGACTGTTGAACACCATGCGGGCGTCGACATTCTGGATAAGTTGCAGGGGTTTGATGGCACAAGCGGGGAGCCCAGCCAACAGAGAGTTGCAGTAGTCTAGATGACAAGTGCCTGGATTAGGACCTGCAGCGCTTCCTGTGTGAGGAAAGGTTATAGTCTACAAATGTTGTAGAGCATGAACCTGCAGGAGCGAGTCATTGCTTTGATGTTTGCAGAGAACGACAAGCTGTTGTCCAGTGTCACGCCAAGGTTCTTTGCATTCTTGGAGGGGGACACCGTGGAGGTGTCAACCGTGATGGAGAGGTCTTGTAGCGAGCAGGCCTTTCCCGAGAGGAAGAGCAGCTTCGTTTTGTTGAGGTTGAGCTTGAGGTGGTGGGTGCTCAAACCCTACTCATCTCTGCCAGGCACACAGAGATGAGTGTCGCAAGGATTATAACAGATGAAAGAGAGTCAGCTTTGGCAGAGCGGAGAGCCTTGGTGGCACAGAAGGGAGCAGTCTCAGTTGAGTGAGCCGCCTTGAAGCCTGAGTGGTTATGGTCAAGAAAATCGTTCTGAGAGAGATAACGAGATAGTCAGAGACGGCACGCTCAAGTGTTTTGGAAAGAAAAGAAAGAAGGGATACCAGTCTGTCGTTTTTGACGTCAGAGGGTCAATTGTTGGTTGTTGAGAAGCGGAGTGACTCTGGCCATCTTTAAGTCAGAGGGGACGCAGCCAGTGGTCAGGGTTGAGTTGATGAGGGAAGTGAGAAGGTCTCCAGAGATGGTCTGAAGAAAGGAGGAGGGGATGTGGTCAAGTGGGCAGGTCGGGCAGGCTGGGAGGAAAGGGGACAGTGAGAGTCATAGGATGCAGAAAGGGAGGATAATAGGGTCGAAGAKGCAGTCAGGAAACAGGAGGGAGAAGGATTTAGAAGGAAGAAAGGATAGGATAGAAGAGGAGAGAGTAGCGGGAGAGAGAGTGAAGATTGCGGCTGTGCATGACATCTGACCACCAAGGGAAACAAAGTAGTGATAAGAGGCATTGATTGGGGTTTGTAGGCTAACAGCCTCTAGTGAAGATGAGGTCAAGCATATTGCCTGCCTTGTGAGTGGGAGGTGAATGGGAAAGGGTGAAGTCAAGAGGAAAGGAGTGAAAAGAAAGAGGTGGAAAGAAATTAATTGAAGTCAGGCGTGAGGAGGTTAAAGTCACCCAGTACGATGAGTGGTGAGCCAGTGTCGGTATATTAGCTTATCAAGGTGTCAAGCTTATTGAGGAATTCTCCAAGGGCGACTGGTGGGCGATAGATAACAACAATGTTAAGTTGAGTGGACAAGTGACACTGACAGCATGGAATTCAAATAAGGAGATAGACGAGAGAGGGGGAAAAGAGAGTCTCCACTTAGGAGAAATTAGTAGCCCTGTGCCACCACCACAACGACCTGATGCTCTCGGACTATGTGAGAACACAGATGACGAGAGAGCAGCTGAAGTAGCAGTGTTTTCTGGGGAAATCCATGTCTCCGTCAGGGCCAAAAAAAGTGGAGGGACCGCAGATTGGCAGTTCCAAACTTTGCCAGAGACTAGGAATTCAACATGGGTTGTGCACGCAGGTTACACTAAATTAGAAGGATTGCAGCCACGGGGTTGGGAGCATCTGTAAAACCTGTGAACTGGGAAACACAAAGCTACAAAAAAGCCAAAGGAGATGAGAAAATAMCTAGGTAAGATACTCAAATGAGAGTGGCAGGAGCCTTCCTCGCTTTCCTTCCTCAAATAACTCTGCAGAACGACTCGGCAAAATGTCTTTGCTTCGGCGACATCTCAGCTTACAGTTGCCGCTGAAGTAGTCCCCTAACACTGTACTGTGACTCACCTCTACCCATAGAGGCAGACCAGTCMCTCGCTCTGAATCTCACTTCATCCACAATTGTTCCGAATGGACGTCAAATATCTTCCTTCGTTCAAGTCCACCTCATTCCGTCAACCAAAATAAGGTTTTGATGCTTTTCTCTATTTTTGGATGTAGACTAGTTCTGTCATCCAATTTCATGACACTCAGTCATTTTCAGAAGACCTTTCTAAACCATGCTTTGTCAGTAATTACAGTATGCCATTGAAAATAAACAACAGTATTTGAAAAATGTGTGAACTATGGTGAAGTCATGTCAACATGTGTAGTATGTATATAAGGCAAAAAATACCCCACTTCTAAAGGAAGAATATTGAACAATTCTTTATTTCAACATTCAACAGGGTACTAAATACTGTAATTTGCATCCTCTCATGTTCAATCAAATAAGAAGACTACTTCCGCCCCTCCAACCATCACAGTCAGTCCTATCTGCATGTTTATCACTGGGATGGTTTTTCAGATTGATCCAGACTAGGTGTCTGATTCACTCTCCCACAGAGAAATGACAAATGTAACATGTACTGAAACTACCATAGAATGGTTAATAGCAACACAGCCAGGAAGGTAGGGTGACAAATAGGCTGTGGAGCGGTATTATTGTGTTTCTCATGCTGAGTTATTGGACATAGCTGATGGTCAGTGTGTCATCTCTTCACACCAAAGACTTTCAAACCATGTCGATAGCTATGGGGGTGGTAAGTATGTGTGTACATGATGTACTGCTCATACATTGGCGTTTTCTTGTCGAGTGCAGTGCATCATAAATGTTTCCAGCAACATGGAATGAGTCATGCCCTGGACAAAGATTACTGAAGATGCATGATAAATCAAATATAATTTTTTTGAAACCTTTGTCAAAAACGACCTATTTGCATTTGGTAACTACTGCCAAGTTTGACACTAGAAGAGAAACTAACCAAATAGCTTTCCAAGCCAACCTAGTATTATTTTCACCTGTTTGCTACAGGAACCTTTGCTGTGGTATTGTGTGGCTCTAGTCTTGGACTGCATACCATTCCAAAAACCTTACATCTTTCCTCTGCCCTTGACGACTAAACCTTGCAGAATGGAAAGTACTGGATAGGCGAAAGCAGAAGCTCTACCTTCCAATGTGCAAGAGGTTGGTTAAGGCCAGATGGATAAGGTCACAGTTTTTGGAATGGTACTCAGCCCTGGCTTGATATCAGACTCAGGGTTTTCCCCTAACTAAATGTATTTTCTACCGCCACGGGGCTTCTGGTTWGAACAGGAAAGCCACTTGAACCACTCGAGGACTGGGTGGATGTCAACAGACTGATTTGCATGAGGCACAAGGTCTTAATTTGCTATAATTGGARAAAGTTATAGAAGACGTGCCTATATAATCTAATGAGACATTTCATTAATGAGTCAATTATTGGTTTGAATAGTTTTGCATACTTACACAGATACCCTTTTCAATGGTAACACATTCATATACTACCTACTACATTAACAAGCAATTTACAAAAGCACTTTTACCACAACAAATCATTATCTCCCTCTAAAACAGCTGGACTGCGGACAGGAATGGACAGGACTGCTAAGTCTGRCTGTTTACTTAAATAAAATTATTCCATGACGCATTTCCCACCACAACCAAAACCACTTTGAGACCTCAGGTATAGTGTTCAATATTGCCTCAGACAGAATGCCCAAGGGAGGAGTAGGTGTTTGATTTCGTAACCAACTAATATCCTGTCCTATGGGTGTCATTGAGTACACATGATTAAACCTCCAGTACGCCCACAACTGGGGCATATTCATTACACCAATTCTGTTGCAAAACGTTTCTTAAACGGAATGGAACGGGGAGGGACCTACCTGGATTTGTCCAATAGAAACTCTTGTTTTCATTGCAAAACAACTGTTTGGACTAATTATTACACCCCTGATGTTCTCCTCCATTGATCATGAATCCTTTGACAATGAGATTGACGTGGTTGTACCATACACAAACCTTCAGTCTGAAGGGCCTGCAGAAGGCCTGGGCCCAGAACTTGGCCCAAACTCATTTGAAATGTTGTAGCAGATCCAGGAAGACAACAATGTATGTGCATTTCTCTTGTGCTTGTGTCAAAAATGTGTCCTTTATACACACTGTACAAGGACAATATACTGTATAGTCATTATACATGAGGCCAAAGCTTTGTTACGTTGGTGGCAGAAGTGGAATTGTGACCATGACAWCCATCACTCCTGAAGTCCTATGAAGGACTAGTTAGTGAGTCAGTGTTGACATGCTTTTCAATAGGGGAGRGTTGTGTAACAACTGCAACCCACCACCCAATGGATCCTGTTCCAGAACAGGTTACAAACCCTTTTGAGTCCCTACAGTACTATACTGTAGGTCAGGTCTCCATGATACTGATTGGTGTATCACGAAGCACACACCACTACCTCACCACTACTCTCTATATACCGTTACCCTGTACTACAGACCACATACCTCAGTAAGCACCCACAATGACTCACATGGCACAATAGCTAAGTCAATTCTGCGCAATAGTCAAGACTCTCTCTCYCTCTTTAGTTGTSTTGTTACTGTTGCTCACTGGAGCTAATTGACAAGGACGGGCGAAAGGGTGATTGTTGGTGGTGTGCTTCACACATCTTTGCACTCGTCAACAAGACATCCATTTAATCAAATGTAATCTGTTTGACGGAGACAGAGCAACTCCTTGAAAGAGGAAGTTTAACTTTTTAATTTGATTTACTGTATTTCTATAGAAATTRTGTTACCCCAATTATCTGCAACAGCTTCACTCTTGCTGATCCTGGCGTTATTTGCCAGTCACCTGTCAAGTCAGATCAGTGTGATGGACAGAAMACAGGAAATGAAAGCTATGCAAGATGTTTGAGAACAGCAGAGGCATCATTTAAAATGTGTGGGGATGGTTGTACTGTAMAGTACAACATTCTCTTGCTGTTGTACCTCCTGTGTTCAGTTAGCTATGATTCATCATTGGGAAGCACTGCTGATTACACAATCATAATCACTGTTACTATTATTATTCTGTTTATTATTGGTCAATGCATTCTTTTACAAGTTCGTTCCATTGTACTTCTGTCAGTAAAGAACWTCGTTWAGGTCATAATTGCATAGCTGAAGCTTTTCTGACAGCTATGTGCCCTCTTTTTGCATTGTTTTGTTTAGCAGWTTCTATGGGGGTGCCACAGGGTTCAATTCTCGGGYCGACTCTTTTCTGTATACATCAATGATGTCGCTCTTGCTGCTGGTGATTCTCCTTTCCACCTCTACGCAGACGACATTCTGTATACATCTGGCCCTTCTTTGGACACTGCGTTAACTAACCTCCAGACGAGCTTCAATGCCATACAACTCTCTCTCCTTCCGTGGCCTCCAACTGCTTTTAAATGCTAGTAAAACTAAGTGCATGCTCTTCAACCGATCCCTGCCCGCCCGTCTAGCATCACTACTCTGGACGGTTCTGACTTAGAATATGTGKACAACTAYAAATACCTAGGTGTCTGGCTAGACTGTAAACTCTCCTTCCAGAATCACATTAAGCATCTCCAATCCAAAATGAAATCTAGAAATCGRCTTCCTATTTCACAACAAAGCATCCTTCACTCATGCTGCCAAACATAMCCTCAAAACTGACCATCCTACCGATCCTCGACTTCGGTGATKTCATTTACAAAATAGCCTCCAACACTCTACTMAACAAATTGGATGCAATCTATCAMAGTGCCATCCGTTTTGTCACCAAAGCCCCATATACTACCCACCACACGCTCTCGTCGGCTGGCCCTCGCTTCATACTCGTCGCCAAACCCACTGGCTCCAGGTCATCTACAAGTCTTTGCTAGGTAAAGCCCCGCCTTATCTCAGCTCACTGGTCACCATAGCAGCACCCACCCGTAGCACGTGCTCCAGCAGGTATATCTCACTGGTCATCCCCAAAGCCAATTCCTCCTTTGGCCGTCTTTCCTTCCAGTTTTCTGCTGCTAATGACTGGAACAAACTGCAAAAATCACTGGAGCTGGAGACTCATATCTCCCTCCCCCCTTTAAGCACCAGCTGTCAGAGCAGCTTACAGATCACTGCACCTGTACATAGCCCATTCAACTACCCCATCCCCATACTGCATTTATTTATTTATCTTGTCCTTTGCACCCCAGTATCTCTACTTGCACATTCATCTTCTGCACATCTATCACTCCAGTGTTTAATTGCTATATTGTAATTACTTCGCCACCATGGCCTATTTATTGCCTCACTTCCCTTATCCTACCTCATTTGAACACACTGTATATATACTTTTTCAACTGTATGTTTGTTTATTCCATGTGTAACTCTGTTGTTGTATGTGTCGAACTGCTTTGCTTTATCTTGGCAAGGTCGCAGTTGTAAATGAGAACTTGTTCTCAACTAGCCTACCTGGTTAAATAAAGGTGAAATAAATAATTAATTAATTWAAAAAATTGTTCTCTAGGCCTCTGTCTTTTGAAATGTATTTGACATACATTATTCAAGTGACTTTTGTGGGAACCCAACGGGCAACTTCCTCAAGTATGTTCATGCATTTCCTATAACAGCCATCACTATTGAAACAATACACCTCTGTTTCCGATGCAGGGTAGTTCATCAGACTCCACCATGGAGAGACAAGGCAGGCTAATTGACACACAACAGTAAGGTTATTAATACCTGTGGAGCGAAACAATGGGACTTTGTAGAATGAAACATGGAACACRTACAGCTGCTTTTCAAAACAGCTTTTCTACCTCCATTCATTTGAATCAGTTTTTCATACACAAGCAGTATGAATAAGGTACTCTCAGATTGAAAATGAGTTAGTATAGCATTTTGTTGCACCTCTCAGTCAAAAAGAAAGTAGAAAAGGAGAATGCCAGGAGAAGGAATCCCAACTGTACTGAGTTCAAAACCGCTGCAAGAGGATGTATAGCATGTGTGGCGTAAACTGCCTAATACCCACCAGCCTCCTGTGGTAATGTCAGTTTCTGTTCTCAGTATGAACACTGTCCCCAGTAGGAAACTGCTACAGTCACCTACATGCACCCAGTTTAAGCATCTGCCAGTAGGAAGCATCCTGCAGCTTTTGAAGTTACAGCATCAAGACCAGCCATCGCTCCCATCTGTAAGAGAGCAGTCACACACAAGCAGTTCTCACTTYTACACCAAACACCCCACTTAATGGTTGTCTGTGCATTTATTGCATGTTGTTGTTGTTCACAGACAAAGTGGTCTAGCACACCCCCAACCTGAGCAAGTACATCTTGCTTTCTTAGTGGCGTTAACCTGCCACATCCCACTGGCAGCTAGCTTAATCGATACCTCTTTCCTCTTCCTCCACCCCATGAGTCTTTGGTTGCTGACCTGCCAGTGTTATAGGCCGGCTGGACATCAGTCCTGATGGCTCCCAGTCTGATTGTCTGTCATTTCCTCAGCTTGATGTCATAGGTTTTAAGCAATCAATACTTATTTTTCTGAAGATGTTGTACACATCTTTTTTGCCATGTAGGGGCTGAATCCCCCCCAGCTTGGACCATTAGGTTTAGTTTGGTCCCAGTCAATATCCTTGACATCATTTGAGTAAGAAAATTCTTAAGATGTATAACTACCACAAGTTTATACTGGCCTGATAAAGGAGTCAATCTATAACACCATCTGCAACATTATCACAAAAATCTCAAGTATCAACGTACAAATACTAAACCTTCCAAGTTTCTCAATGGGATTAAAAATATATATTTTTTGTGAAGTCTCAGTAAAAATTCAATAGCACTGAAACATCTCCCAGACAGAGGTCAAAGTTCAACAGCAGGTCAGAATCACAGCAAGGGCCAGGCTGCAGCCCTCTGCGGTAACCATGGGAACTGTACATTGGTGATTAGCCAGGACCTGTAGTGAGCGGGATTTGGGCTGGACGGTGTATCGGAGGGATTTGGGCCGGACGGTGTATCGGAGGGATTTGGGCGGACGGTGTAGTCGGAAGGGATTTGGGCCTGGACGGTGGTATCGGAGGGATTTGGGCGGACGGTGTATCGGAAGGGATTTGGGCCGGACGGTGTATCGGAGGGATTTGGCCGGACGGTTATCGAGGGATTTGGGCGGACGGGTATCGGAGGGATTTGGCCTGGACGGGTGTATCGGAGGGATTTGGCCTGGACGGCGTATCGGAGGATTTGGCCTGGACGCGTATCGGAGGGATTTGGGCCGGACGGGTATCGGAGGGATTTGGCCCTGGACGGCGTATCGGAGGGATTTGGGCCTGGACCGGCGTATCGGAGGGATTTGGCGGACGGCGTATCGAAGGGATTGGTGGCCTGGACGGCGTATCGGAGGGATTTGGGCCTGGACGGCGTATCGGAGGGATTTGGGCCTGGACGGCGTATCGGAGGGATTTGGCCTGGACGGCGTATCGGAGGGATTTGGCCCTGGACGGCGTATCGGAGGGATTTGGCCGGGACGGCGTATCGGAGGGATTTGGCCTGGACGGCGTATCGGAGGGATTTGGGCCCGGACGGCGTATCGGAGGGATTTGGGCCGGACGGCGTATCGAAGGGATTTGGGCCGGACGGCGTATCGAAGGGATTTGGGCCGGACGGCGTATCGAAGGGATTTGGGCCGGACGGCGTATCGAAGGGATTTGGGCTGGATGGTGTATCGAAGGGATTTGGGCTGGATGGCGTATCGAAGGGATTTGGGGGCATTTAACCAACTTTAACCTGAATGTTTTGATAGACCTGTACCTGCGGGGAGAGGGACAGTAAAATATTCCAAAATAAAAAAAATTGCACTTGTTRGACAAGTTAAGCTTCRTACATCATGTATTACTACAGGGAATGGGATTGGTAAATGTGACAAAACCATCCCTATAATCTTTACTTTATTTGACTTTATGTCAAGACACCACAGGCTTAGATGAGGACATCTTGATAATTCATCAGAAACGTATGAATGTAAGATGTCGAATAGATAAATGAAAGGACAGCTATGAACATRGCATCTTCAGAATGATTAAAATAGCTTTCAGAAATGCTTGGTGCATTTCTTTCTGAATGCCATTTTAAGCCTGGCAGAATTCCTCAACATTGTGAAAGAATTGGTTACAGCTGCACAATGCGGAGCCACAAGGAATTCTGTGATGCTCGGAATAGAAAGCAGTGGCTAATTCAATTCTACTACATAACTAAACRGGACTTGATCACTAATGTTAAGATATGCACAAGGAAAACAAAACTCTTCTCAGAATTTTCTGGGCTTCTCATTGAATCACTGGACAAAGAGCTTGAAAACTGCACTGAGAGCAGTTTGGCTGCTGGATTATGGCATGATTGTTACGAGCACTACAGGCCATGTGACTATCAGGCAGCCTATGAGGTCATGGAGCAGTCAGTTCTCAGCTCCCCGAGAAGACTGTCTCCACCACCTAGCAAGCTCCCTCTAAACACCATGGTAAATAGTCATTCCCCTCTGAAGCCATGAGGACTTTTTCCAACAAGCCAAAGAAGACAAGACAGATTTTAGGCAATATGTTATTTATATTTTATACATATATATTTCAATTCAGAGAAAATTAGTATCTAACGATGATATGCTGTATTACATTCAGGTTTAAGCCCTTTAAAGACATTTTAAACGAGAATTTAAATGACAAGAAAATCTAACTCTGAGAGAAGACAAAACGTCACCCGATAACAATCGAGAGAACTTCAATTCCATGAGACTTGAGTGGTTAAAAGACCACACCAGATAAACAGGCAAAGAAAACAAACTCAAAACAGTATGGTATGCTCTCTTTCAGAAATCTCACATTGTTCCCTCAGTTCTGTGTTCAGACATCATTTTTGCTTAATGGGTGTASAATGTTAAWTMTCAGGTTGTGTTGGTCCCCCTAGCTCACTCTCCTGAGGTGATRTCAKACAGGAAATCCAGTGCTGTCAGTCTACGGTCTCAGGGGCACTGTAGCTCTTGTTTACGACCTCTCTCCAGAGAAAGAGAGTAAAGTGCTGGTGTTTAATCCGGTCCATACATGAAGACGAGACGAGCACAAGAGACCTGAAACAGCGGCATTTGTATAACTACATAGTATACTGTACAAAACAAACCCCAAACACTATACAAATATACAAAATCAACAGGATTAAAACAAAGTCATTTCAAAATATTCATTAAGTGAGGTGAAAGAAGAAAAACAAACGTGTTGATTAAGAAAACTACAGATTATGGTAGGATTTGAGTTAATATAGATGTGCCCAATATCTATAAGTAGGATCAACAGCAAAACTTGCTTAAGTGAGTATAATGCTAAACCTTCAATAGAGTGAGTGATGTAGTATTTTGAGCATCTGCTTCYTCAACAATACAACCTGATAATCAGAGACAACGGGGTAGGAAATTTGTCTCATGTCTTATTGCTTGCCAAAGAGATGGACTTTTATAGGGCTCTACAGTTACTTCTTAGAGAAGCGAAAAAATTTAAAAAAGGAAAGAAATGATCCCTTTTGCCAGTTCTGTCACTCTGAAACACACACACACACACACACACACACTTCTCAGGATAAACGTTCCATATTACACTGAAAGACTGCAAATTAGTTCAAGTCTATGCCACCTGTGAACCTGACTGCTTTAAAAGGAGAGAAAGGATTCCCATGGAAACACAGGAAGATAAACTATGCCTAGACAAATTGAATTAGATCTGTCTGGCCCAGAGTGTAAAACCTGAAATGGTTAGTGCATTTCCCATTCGCTTCACAGCGTGAAAAAGTGATGGTGGTTGCGGGTAGGTCATTGTTGGTCCTCCAACAAGCCTTTCACATGTCAGCGTCAGCTGACACAGACTGTCCATACCTTATAGGGAAGCTCAGTTGGAAGAGGGACAAGGGGGGCAGGGATGGTCTCGGTTCCTCGGAAAGAAGTCGATGGTAGACACTTCCTGTACGTTATGCAATGATATCCCGTTCTCTGTGGTCAGGCAAGTTCAGTTCAGCTTTATTTTCTGACAGGTCAGGATACCCTGGAACTTTGAGGGCAGGTTAGGAAGCAGTCACATACTGAGGAGACCACAATAAGACAATGGGCTGATTTCCTGATCATCACAGGTCAAGTTTCTGCTCTCACAGGACTCTAGAGGCACTCAGTGGAAACTCAATCCAGAAACTTGCCAAATACTCTAGATGAACCAAAACYCATCTCCAACACTGGACAGTACTCTATAAAGCATGACAATATTTTTAGGTGCATGTTTTCTTCTATGATTTAGTAAAAAATATCTGAAGTAAAGCTTTCTACAGACACCGACACAATGATCACACAAACTTCTCCCTACAGCCATTATTCAGCTTAGGGTTATACCGACAGAACACAGCCTCAAAACAGAAGTTACAGTACTAGGGTCTACTCTGATGCAATATCTCATTAAAACAGGCCTGCCCAGACAACTCACTTTCTCAGAAGGCACTGTGTGAAAATTAAGGTCTGTGTGAGGTACATTTTTGGGATGATTGATTATGTGCATTTCAAATACATGCTATTACAAGCTAAGCTGTGGAGAAAAACTCTTCAACTTCAAAACWGAAAGTTKGCCACCACTGTATGCTAAGACATATACACCTAGAGGAGCTTCACCATACAATCATAAAGCTTTAGCCGATTTGTCATTAGCAAATAACTACAAAAGACAAATCAACAGACCAGACTGTTTACGTTTCTGGCTTTGATACTGTAATCATTTGAGAGGTTAGTTAAGGAGGGGTTATTTATGTTAGAAAATACTGAAGCAGTTACAAACCTAGAAAAAAAAGCACCTACAGGTATTTTACCTGAAATATTTAAAGGGGTAGGCAAGACTATGTAAAGTGTGACTGAATGCTAATCACCTCTCCCCGCAGAAATATCATCATTGAGGCATGTACACACACCTCTTAAGGTTCATTGGTAAAAAAAAAAAACGGGGAAAAAAATTTTATAAGGGGAAATGAAATCAAGAATGTAATTGAAGAGAGGATGACATTAGCAGAGAGGAGCTACATTACTCCTTGCATCATTCGCTCCTGTAGTGAGGTCCACTGTTTAATGGAGAACAAAGAAGATGGACTGTGGAGCATGCCATACAGGAAGCAGCCAATCTACAAATAGTCGGAGGGATATTTTTACCGAACTTACTACAATTCCCATCAGGCATTTCACTATATTATCGTTAAAAAACATTTATTTCAGCTAGAAGAAAAAAAGAGAATGTTTCTTCAAAACACTGCTGTCCAATGAATTAATCTTCCTACGGTATTTTTAAGCTGTGGAGGGATAAAAAAAAAAAAAACTATAATTATTAGTGGAATATTGCTAATTGATTACTAAAAGGGGAAAAGATGGAAGGCTGTCAGGAGGGCCTTCCTCAGTCACTGCTGTCCTCCTCATCTTCGTCGTCCGACACGTTGTTGAACTTTGACCCTGACCGGCTGTAGGAGTCCGAGCGTGGGCCTAAGCCCATCCCCCCTCCTGCGGAGGCCAGCTGCAGGTAACAGAACTCACACACACGCACCGGCTTGGATGACTGGCTGGGCAGCAGGAACTTCTTGTCAGAGCACGGGCCACAAACCACATAACCGCACTTGCGGCAGTGGTGGCGGCGGCTGAGGGGCGTGAACTTGATCTTCTGGCAGCGCATGCAGAGGGTGGCCTCTGAGTCTGGKATCCAGACGGCGGCGTGCTCGCCAGTCGGCGCCTTGCCGCTCTTCTCCAACAGGTCGCCCACGCACTTGCCGATGTGGCTCATCCACTCTGACTTCTCGGTAGCGGTGGCGGCGTAGACGGCGAAGGACTTGGTGGGTGTCTTGATGAGCCAGCCGTTCCGCAGGTCGCCCTCGTCAGCCACCGTGTCGATGGTGACGCTCTCCAGCGGGATGATGTGCTGCTTGTTGTACTTCTTCTTCTGGATGACAATGTTGCCGTAMACCAGGATGTCGTTGAACAGGAAGAACTGCCGCGCCTTGGGCTTCTTGCGACACAGCTTGGTGAGCACACCCTCACCGATGAGTACGCGGCCCGGTATGACCAGTGGCTGGCCCGCCGCGCCGAAGCAGCCCTCGACTACCTGGATCCGCTTGGAGTTGGCCTCGCTGTTCGCCAGCCGGTCCACCATCTTAGCCTCGCCTGGAGCAGACAGAGACAGGAGGGAGAGAGAGGAAAACGATTGTGTTTTAATTTTTAGCAAATACCCCTTCAAACCTGCGATACAAAGATTGAAAGTGGAAAAAAAGTGTCATCCAGTTCATTGCATTATAAGAATATGAAAAGCGATATAGGAAATATATGGCAGGCAACACAGACGCGTTTCAATAGAGAACTTCTAGCAAAATGTCCATGGACTAGGCCTCTCATTTAGTCAGCTGCTTTATTAACTTAAGACTCACTCAAAATGAGGATTTTTTTGTTGGACRTCCTACTCCAAAATACATGAACATGTAATTATGTTATCTTCCTTTAAAATTCATCTGAAAATCAAGGACAGTTTCATTTTCTCTCTTAAATCTCAATGACATCACCAGACCATTCTATATTAACCCAAAAAGTAATTTAACTAGCGTAACTCTTAGCTAACAATTATTACATACATCTATTAATAAGGTTGGCTAAAAGATAGTCAGAGGACGCAACATTGTATTTGTCCCATTATGGCAACTGTGAGAGCATGGGCAGTGTCATTGGGGCCATCTCCATTTTGAAGTAGTCAAATGTTCTTCCTCTACTACTTCTATGAGTTGGTAAACAAAGTGAAAGGGTGCATATTGCCACCTGAAGTGTGCTGTTTGAACAGGTATACATTTACTGCCACCTGCAGTTATGGAATGTTTTCACACAAGTATAATTCATTGGCTGATCCCTCCTGATGACCTGGATGGAATTATGTGRTCCTTCCTTTACTCATAGGAAGTCCCACCCTGCTAACTACTTCAAAATRGTGAAAGTCCTCAATAGTGCTGCCCATGCTAAAACGGACCCTTGGGCACTAGAATCCTCTCCCTCTCTATGGGTTGGCTACACTTCCAGGATTACAAATGACCTTGGAGGTTCTCGGACGAGCTGATGAAAATCTGAGGAAGATATGCAACTTGTTGTAACTTGCCACTCTGATCTTAAAAGCGTATCGCGGCAGAAATATGTATTTTTTCAGTGACGGCACCGCTGCTAAATGATTATAGGGGAAACACTGCTTCAAGGAACGATAAACACACACACACACACACACACACACACACACACACACAAATCGAGACGCAAACACTTAGTATTAATAACTCCCATCGTCCCCAAAAATAGATCTGGACAATCATTTTAATGAAGGTTGATAGCTGMAGAATAACGGTGTCCACAGAAGATGGGTGTCAAAATCAGAAAGAGTTTAATATGGGTCTTAAAGGGATAGTTCACCGAAATTACTAAATTATGCCCTGTAAGCAGTCGATGGAGAAGGTATGACAATCCATGCTTTGGTTTAGTTTGCCTGGCACGGTTTCCACATGCGAACATTGTAGCATTTAAGGCACAAATCCCACTCCAGTCATGGGACCGATAGCTTTTTTCACACGTCATATCCAAATCATCTGAAAGTATCTAACATTGATTGTAAAGCTCAATAAAGTMACTTGTTGATGCTTYAAACATGAAGCACGAAAAACTCTAATATCAGTCCCATGACTTGGAAAATGTTGAAACAGAWACTAAATCAAAGCATGGATTGCTGTCATACCTTGTCTATAGACCGCTTAMAGAGTAAGGAAACCAATATGTAATTTGTGTGAACTATCCCTTTAATGTACCAGTAGAGAATTGCACTGTGACATTATATTCTAACAGGTTCTGATGTACCAGTAGAGAATTGCACTGTGACATTATATTCTAACAGGTTCTGACATACCAGAAGAAAAACCAAGCTGCTCCTAACTTTCCTAATGACAATCTCCGTTACTCACTCGCCTCCTTAACCTCGCTCTCTGCCCAGAAGACACCATCTCTGTCTCCCTCAACCTAATTCCCTCGCTCTCTCTATCCTGAGGACACTCACATCTGCAACTTCCCCACTCCAATTTGCATACCGCCTCAACAGATCCACAGATGATGCAATCGCTATTGCACTCCACACTGCCCTATCCCACCTGGACAAAAGGAACACCAACGTGAGAATGCTAATCATTGTAGTGGAGCAGGTTGAGAGCTTCAAGTTCCTTAATGTCCACATTACCAACAAACTATCATCGTCCAAACACTCTTTAATTATTTGGTATTTTTATTTTTTGTTTCTCTTTTTTTACTTAACACATTTTTCTTAAAACTGCATTGTTGGTTAAGGGCTTGTAAGTAAGCATTTAACTCTAAGGTCTACACCTGTTGTATTCGGTGCATGTGACAAATACAATTTGATTTGTTTTGCTCCTGCAGCTCATACTCCTGATTCCTCTCTATCCCAAAAGGTAGATGCTCCCCTCATCTCTCCCAGTCTTTGGAGTGAATCCAAAACAAGATAAGCAAACACAGAAGTTTCTCTGCTTTGACCCAACTTCGAGCAAAGGCACTGAGTGGGAGCTTATAATTGTACATTCATATACACTGCCGTTCAAAAGATTGGGGTCACTTAGAAATGTCCTTGTTTTTTTAAACAAAAGCAAATTTTTTGTCCATTAAATAACATCAACTTGATCAGAAACACAGTGTAGACATTGTTAATGTTGTAAATGACTATTGTAGCTGGAAACGGCAGATTTTTTATGGAATATCTACATAGGCGTACAGAAGCCCATTATCAGCAACCATCACTCCTGTGTTCCAATGGCACGTTGTGTTATCTAATCCAAGTTAATCATTTTAAAAGGCTAATTGATCATTAGAAAACCCTTTTGCAATTATGTTAGCACAGCTGAAACTGTTGTGTTGTTTAAAGAAGCAATAAAACTGGTCTTCTTTAGACTAGTTGGGTATCTGAAGCATCAGCATTTGTGGGTTCGATTACAGGCTCAAACTGGCCAGAAACAAAGTACTTTCTTCTGAAACTCGTCAGTCTATTCTAGTTTTTAGAAATGAAGGCAAATTCAAAACATAGGTAAACACACCTCTGGCAGATCTCTAATATGGAGTGGTTCCTAGCAACGCAATTTTACTCCAGGCCTGGCCCCACTGTTGCTGCTCTGGGATTGTGCTAATTAGCAGCAGAAGCTAAGACTAACATAAGCACTGGGGCGAGGCTACAGGCAGGGAGGGCACACAGGCTCACAGTTATCTGTGCATTAGCCACCTAGCCCAGAGAGCTAACACTATTGACGACAGGTGATATGGAGCCATGGAGTATAGGGCCTTGTGTGCCCCTGCCTGGAGTGGATATTGTTTAGAGACATATTAACCCTGTTAGTGAGGCCTCTCTGCCTACTGCCATGACGACAGGCTTCAGCTGCAGTCAAGAGGAAGATGAGATCTAGAGCCGGGCCTGAGAAAGAAAGAAAAGAAAGAGAAAAAAAAGAGATGAAGGATTGTGTCAGGGAAATGAATCATAGGGAGTTAGGTTAAGAGAAAGATACAAGGTTAAGAGGAAGATACAAGGCTGCTTGGTCTCTTCATTGGTACTTAATGCCCAATAGAAAGAGAGAAGGCCTAAACCTTTCAACACGTCTGATTACACAGCTATCTTTCCCGTGCATCCCGCAAAGGCGGAGGTGTTGTTAACATTTACGATAGCAAATTAAATTTACCAAAATAAAATGACGTTTTGTCTTTTGAGCTTCTAGTCATGAAATCATGCAGCCTACTCAATCACTTTTTATAGCTACTGTTTACAGGCTCCTGGGCCATATACAGCGTTCCTCACTGAGTTTCCTGAATTCCTATCGGACCTTGTAGTCATAGCAATATATATTCAAATTTTTGGTGATTTTAATATTACATGGAAAAGTCCTCAGACCCACTCCAAAAGGCTTTCGGAGCCATCATCGACTCAGTTGGTTTTGTCCAACCAGTTCTGTACTATATCACTGCCACAGTCATACCCTGGACCTAGTTTGTCACATGGAATAAATATGTGTAGATCTTATTGTTTTTTCTTCATAATCCTTAACTATCGGACCACCATTTATTACGTTTGCAATCGCAACAAATAATCTGCTCAGACCCCAACAAGGAGCATCAAAAGTCGTGCTATAAATTCTTCAGACAACACAAAGATTCCTTGATGCCTTCAGACTCCTTCTGCCTACCAAGGACGTCAGAGGACAAAATCAGTTAACCACCTATGAGGAACTCAATTTAACCTTGCGCAATACCTAGATGCGTTGACCCTAAAAACTTAAAACATTTGTATAAAAACTAGCTCTCCTGGTATACAGAGAAATACCCGAGCTCTGAAGCAAGCTTCAGAAATTGGAACGGAATGGTGCCACCCAAACTGGAGTCTCTCCGACTAGCTTGGAAAGACAGCCGGTGCAGTACCGAAGAGCCCTCACTGCTGCTCGATCCTTATTTTTCCAACTTAATTGAGGAATAAGAACAATCTGAAATGTATTTTGTAGTAGTCGCAAGTAACTAAAAGCAGCATTCCCAATGAATGGCTTTCCACAGCAGTAATATAGAAACTTCTTTGAAGAGATCATGATCATTAGAAAGCAAATTATGGACTCTTCTTTAAATGCGTATCCTCCAAAGCTCAAGCTGTTCTGAGTCTGTACAACTCTGCCAGAACTAGGATCAAGAGAGACACTTAAGTGTTTGTAGTACTATATCTCTTGACACAATGATGAAATAATCATGGCTCTAAACCATCAATACGAATCTTTCCATTCCTCCAAAAATTTTAGAAAAAAGACTGTTGCGCAGCAACTCACTGCCTTCCTGAAGAAACAATGTATACGAAATGCTTCTCTGGTTTTAGACCCCATACATAGCACTGAGACTGCACTTGTGAAGGGTGGTAAATTACTTTTAAATGGCGTCAGACCGAGGCTCTGCATCTGTCTCGTGCTCTAGACTTAGTGTCCTTTGATACATCGATCACACATTCTTTTGGAGGATTGGAACCAAAATTGGTCTACACGGACAATTCTGGCCTGTTTAGTCTTATCTGTCGGAAAGATACACGTTTGTCTCGTGAATGGTTTGTCTCTGCAAATCAACTGTACATTTCGGTGTTCTCAAACTAGTTGTTTCACTATTATTTATCCTTTGGGATGTAATTCGAAAACATAAATGTTAACTTTCATGCTATGCGGATGACACACAGCGTGTACAATTTCAATGAAACATGGTGAAGCCCAAAATTGCCCTCGCTGAAGCCTCTGTGTTTCAGACATAAGGAAGTGATGGCTGCGAACGTCTTACTTTTAAACTCAGACAAAAAGATGCTTGTTCTAGTCCCAAGAAACAAGAGATCTTCTGTTGAATCTGACAATCTTGATGGTTTGTAAAGTCGTCTCAAATAAAACTGTGAAGGACCTCTCATACTCTGGACTGATCTCTCTTTTGACGAAACAAAGACTGTTTCAAGGACGCTTTTTTCACATACGTAACATTACGGCTACCCGGATAAAGCACTAATAAACTTCAGTTAGTGTAAATACGGCTGCTAGAATCTGATAGAAACAACAATTTGATCATTACTCAGTGCTGACCTCCTACACTGGCTTCCTGGTAAGGCAAGGGTGATTTCAGGTTTTACTGCTAACCTCAAGCATTACATGGGCTTGCTCCTACCTATCTTTCCGATTTGGTCCTGCCGTACATACCTACGTAGCTACGTACGTCACAAGACGCAGGCCTCCTAATTGTCCCTAGAATTTCTAAGCAAACAGCTGGAGGCAGGGCTTTCTCCTATAGATCTCCTATTTTATGGAATGGTCTGCCTACCATGTGAGAGACGCAGACTCGGTCTCAACTTTTAAGTCTTTACTTAGTGGGTCATATGATTGAGTGTAGTCTGGCCCAGGAGTGTGAAGGTGAACGGAAAGGCTCTGGAGCAACGACCGCCCTTGCTGTCTCTGCCTGGCCGGTTCCCCTCTCTCCACTGGGATTTCTCAGCTCTAACCCTATTACAGGGCTAGATCACTGGCTTAAGTGGTGCTCTTTCATGCCGTCCAGGAGGGGTGCGTCACTTGAGTGGGTTGAGTCACTGACGTGATCTTCTGTCTGGGTTTGGCCGCCCCCTTGGGTGTGCCGTGGCGGAGATCTTTGTGGGTATATCGACCTTGTCTCAGGATGGAAGTTGGTGGTTGAAGATATCCTCTAGTGGTGTGGGGGTGTGCTTTGGCAAAGTGGGTGGTTATATCTTCTGTTTGGCCCTGTTCGGGGGTACATCAGATGGGGCCACAGTGTCTCTGACCCTCCTGTCTCAGCCTCCAGTATATGCTGTAGTAGTTTGTTCGGGCTGTGGTCAGTTTGTTATATCTGGAGTACTTCCCTGTCTTTCTGCCTGTGCTGTATTAAGTAGCCCTCTCTAATTCTCTCTTTCTTTCTCTCTCGGAGGACTGAGCCTTAGGCATGCCTCAGGACTCCTGGCATGATGACTCCTTGCTGTCCCCAGTCCACTGGCGTGCTTGCTGCTCAGTTTCAACTGTTCTGCCTGTGGCTATGGAACTACTGCTGTTCACCGGAAGTGCTCCTGTCCCAACCTGCTGTTTTCAACTCTCTAGAACAGCAGGAGCAGTAGAGATACTCTGAATGATCGGCTACGAAAAGCCAACTGACTTTACTCCTGAGGTGCTGACTTGCTGCACCCTCGACAACTATTGTGATTATTATTATTTGACCATGCTGGTCATTATGAACATTTGAACATCTTGGCCATGTTCTGTTATAATCTCACCGGCACAGCCAGAAGAGGACTGGCCACCCCTCATAGCCTGGTTCTCTCTAAGGTTTCTTCCTAGGTTTTGGCCTTTCTAGGGAGTTTTTCTAGCCACCGTGCTTCTACACTGCATTGCTTGCTGTTTGGGTTTTGGGCTGGGTTTTGTAACGCACTTTGAGATATAGCTGATGTACGAAGGGCTATCAAATACATTTGATCCTGATTACACGTTACAACATGTAAATTTTCAATACTTTGCAGTGGTGAGGCTGCATGGCAGCATCGATTCAAACACCTACATGTAAATGGAAAAAGCATACGAGGGCGCTTTGACATTCAGCATTAAAGCGTGACGCTCTGCGCCCACCAGGTTAGGCGTGGTTGTTTTCATCTGAAGGGCCCAACATGTTGGGACAAAACCAACTGCAAATCCTGGTTGTGCCTGAACTACTGTGACTCACCTCTGCTTTGCAAAGTTAAACACAGAGTGGAGAGGGAGGCCTATGCAATTTCAGAGAAAAGTGCTTCAGAGTGAGGCTAAAGATTTTGCATTAACTTTATACAGTAAGAGGCCTAACATGTCTTAGGCCTATAGTACATGTACTGCTTCAGTGGATTCAATATATTTAGTTCTGAAGATGCAGATTCCAGCTCTCATCCAAAATAACAGCATTATGACCTACAAAACATCAGTCTCACTTTCACGCCGCCTCCTCTTCAGTGTGACACGCAGTAAACAGATGGGGAAGACAGAAAAACATTCATGTCCTTTCAGCATAGCTCGGGTCATACACCACCTTCAGCACAACGGGTCAACCAGTAAGAAAGAGTGAAAGAGTAAGCACATACAGACTGAATTAACGTAGACATTTTAATACTATAGATGTACTGCTGCTGTCAAATAGGTAGGGTACACAGGGTCCACTACCTAGTAATCTCGGAAATCCATAACTAAAATCCCACGAAATTGCATCAGATGCTCGATTAAGTTCTGGGGGCAGACTAGCTAGAAAAGACACTAGAACGAGGAGGGGAAGCAGAGCTGTAGCTCCAACCCCCTCTCCTTGCAGGTTACAGGCAAGTTTATGGGCCAAATGTCCCCAATCTCTGAAATGTTAAAGATGAGCACACCTGTGAAATCGTGATTTGTCCAAATGATCAGTGACGAAAGAAAATACACACTGGAACTAGGTAATTACTCGTTAGTCGTCGCATCAAACACGTGTGTATGTCCCCGAAAGATTTAGTACTGTTATTAATAATGACAGATGAAAGACTTGATTTCAAGAGTTCTATCAAAACTCAAACAAAAATAACATAGCAAAGAACTACCTAGCCAAAACACATACAGGATAACCACCCCCTCACACAAACCTGGACTCCGGACACCACGCAACAGGTAGCAACAACACTTGGGAGTGTTTAAGTTTGTCATTTGCTGATTGGTTGCTCTTGTGCCTCTTGACTCTGAGTGGACGTACAAGTTGGCAAATGGCAGAGGGTCACCAGGTTGAAGAATGTGCCAGGTAGCAGAGGGTAGCAAGGTGGTGAATACACCTCTATCCCAGCACCAGGTTGACTATGGGCTTCCCCATCACCAGCTGGTCCTTTCAAAACCTCATAAGCTTTCCCTCCGCCATCAGCGACACCAGATCTTGGACAGGTTGGGAAAAAGGACAACCTTTTACARCGCACTCCTCATAGTTTTGGATGCTGGAGTAACAKGACKAAAGACTTCATTYTGAATGGCAGGGTTAGCTGACGCCAACACTTGTTGCTATAGCCTAMCTCAGGTTACGGGAGAAGCAGGAGCTAAAGATAAACCCATGATTAATAGTTTACGAGTAGTGATGCACYGATATTACATTTTTGGCTGATACCGATATCAGATATTTTCCTTGCCAAAGAAAATGATACCAATATTTAAAATTACTGTGGCCTTTTAAGCATTCTAGTACAGTTAAAAAGTTAACATACACAAGCAGCGGTCTAAGGCACTGCATCTCAGTGCAAGAGGCGTTACTACAGTCCCTGGTTCGAATCCAGGCCGTATCACATCCGGCAGTGATTGGAAGTTCCATAGGGCGGCGCACAATTGGCCCAGCGTTGTCCGGGTTTGGCCGGGGTAGGCCGTCATTGTAAATTAGAATTTGTTCTTGACTGACTTGCCWAGTTAAATAAAGGTTATACACACACCAAAAAGTTATTTTGTTGGCATTTACGTATGTCCCCATTTCCAGTAAAACATAATCAAAACCTATTTCTTTCACTTGCTTGCTGTGCTGTTTCGTTGTTCATTTGTTCAGTCTTTTCATTCTCAACCAGGATTTCTATGGAAAGCCATTTGGGTCTTTGCGTGTCAAAAAATATACTATTTAACACTATTTTATGTGTCAAAGAAGTTTGTTGACCAATCAGGACCTGAATATGACTGCACGTCACATAATAATTGAACGTGTTCATTATTTTTTTTACATAGTTATTACACATTGATTACACTATCACTCGTATTTCATATGTCACAACGATTCATCGATACGTATGCTATGATGCTGGTAAAGTTGTCTAGCGCACCTACAGTGCTGGTCATAAAAAAAAGCTAGCTAGCTCATGGATGCAAACAATGTTCTTCCCCAAAAATGACAATCTGTTTCAGTAGCTATAGTTAGCTAGCTAACTATATTGCTCGGTGTCATCTAAAATAACCCTAATTTATAAAACAGTTCTTATTTGATTAAATGGTGGTCGGACCCATCTATGTGAAGCTAGMCACAATAAGGATTAGCCACAATAGCRGACTTCGTGGTTAGCCTTCAAAATAATAGTATAATTCTACTATTTGTATTCATTTGCATCACTGTCAATGACATACTTTTATTTTTAAGGCAAACTGCAAATTCCACTATTGTGCTTAATCCTTATTGTGGCTAGCTTCACAACACATAACCCGGTCCGGTTGAGCCTCACTAGCCAGATGAAGCTAGCTGGCTGCTTATAACGTTAACCCTGTTGCCCAAAGCTAAGTAGCTGGCTAGCTATTTATTTTCATGAACTGAAGAAGTTTAAAATCAATAAGCGAACAACAATACTTACTCACACGGATTCCTAAATCATTGCTAAGAATAATGAAAATAACTGCAGTTTCTACTGGTCGTTGTTTTCAGGCTGCGTTGTATTGGTACTAGCTAGGTACCAAGCTAAAGTTACCTACCCCAKAAGTTGCGGTCAAACAAATAATGCTTTATTACAAACACGGTATTGTAAACACATCGTTCGTGGCCGGTGTTTGCTGACTTTTTTGTACAGCTTTGACAGTGCTACTGTATCGTTTTTGACACACAAAGACCCAAACGGTGTTCCATAGTATGCTATTAGCTTCTTGACATACATTGACGCTATTACATTGTAACTCCGGTAGGGCAACATCTGAAAAATAGAGCTTTTGGTAGTGTTAACCGGTGCTCGACCAGTCGGCGAACAGTTGATTTTCAAGGGCAACGAATTCCATTATCTTAGCTTTAATAGATTTTGCCTTTGAGTTGTCTCGTGGAAATTTTGTTACGCTTTCAAATGACTGTTTGACTTGTTGACAGCTCGATCCACACAGCAGACATTGTGGGCTAGTTTAGGAATGCTGTGTTGCACATATAGCGCAAMATTTTACGTGGCGTCATTATGTCTAGAGGTCGACCGATCAATCGGAATGGACGATTAATTAGGGCCGATTTCAAGTTATAACAATCGGAAATCGGTATTTTTGGTCACCGATTTGGCCGATTTTTATTTTATTTTAACACCTTTATTTAATCTTTGACGGCGCCATATAGAGGTCGACCGATTATGATTTTCTACGCCATACCAATTATTGGAGACCAAAAAAAGCCGATACGATTAATCGGCCTATTTTATTTATATACAGTGGGGAGAACAAGTATTTGATACACTGCCGATTTTGCTGATTTTCCTACTTAAAAAGCATGTAGAGGTCTGTAATTTTTATCATAGGTACACTTCAACTGTGAGAGACGGAATCTAAAACAAAAATCCCGAAAATCACATTGTATGATTTTTAAGTAATTAATTAGCATTTTATTGCATGACATAAGTATTTGATACATCAGAAAAGCAGAACTTAATATTTGGTACAGAATCGTTTATTTGCAATTACAGAGATCATACGTTTCCTGTAGTTTTGACCAGGTTTGCACACACTGCAGCAGGATTTTGGCCCACTCCTCCATACAGACCTTCTCCAGATCCTTCAGGTTTCGGGGCTGTCGCTGGGCAATACGGACTTTAGCTCCCTCCAAAGATGTTCTATTGGTTCAGGTCGGAGACTGGCTAGGCCACTCCAGGACCTTGAGATACTTCTTACGGAGCCACTCCTTAGTTGCCCTGGCTGTGTGTTTCGGGTCGTTGTCATACTGGAAGACCCAGCCACGACCCATCATCAATGCTCTTACTGAGGGAAGGAGGTTGTTGGCTAGATCTCGCAATACATGGCCCCATCCATCCTCCCTCAATACGGTGCAGTCGTCCTGTCCCCTTCGCAGAAAAGCATCCCCAAAGAATGATGTTTACCTCCCATGCTTCGGTTGGGATGGTGTTCTTGGGGTTGTACTCATCCTTCTTCTTCTCCAAACACGGCGAGTGGAGTTTAGACCAAAAAGCTCTATTTTTGAATCATCAGACCACATGACCTTCTCCATTCCTCCTCTGGATCATCCAGATGGTCATTGGCAAACTTCAGACGGGCCTGGACATGCGCCTGCTTGAGCAGGGGGACCTTGTGTGCGCTGCAGGATTTTAATCCATGACGGCGTAGTGTGTTACTAATGGTTTTCTTTGAGACTGTGGTCCCAGCTCTCTTCAGGTCATTGACCAGGTCCTGCCGTGTAGTTCTGGGCTGATCCCTCACCTTCCTCATGATCATTGATGCCCCACGAGGTGAGATCTTGCATGGAGCCCCAGACCGAGGATGATTGACCATCATCTTGAACTTCTTCTATTTTCTTCTATTTTCTAATAATTGCGCCAACAGTTGTTGCCTTCTCACAAGCTGCTTGCCTATTGTCTGTAGCCCATCCAGCCTTGTGCAGGTCTACAATTTTATCCCTGATGTCCTTACACAGCTCTCTGGTCTTGGCCATTGTGGAGAGGTTGGAGTCTGTTTGATTGAGTGTGTGGACGGTGTCTTTATACAGGTAACGAGTTCAAACAGGTGCAGTTAATACAGGTAATGAGTGGAGAACAGGAGGGCTTCTTAAAGAAAAACTACAAGTCTGTGAGAGCCGGATTCTTTACTGGTTGGTAGGTGATCAAATACTTATGTCATGCAATAAAATGCAAATGAATTACTTAAAAATCATACAATGTTTTTTCTGGATTTTTGTTTTAGATTCCGTCTCTCACAGTTGAAGTGTACCTATGATAAAAATTCAGACCTCTACATGCTTTGTAAGTAGGAAAACCTGCAAAATCGCAGTGTATCAAATACTTGTTCTCCCCACTGTATATATATTTGTAATGATGACAATTACAACAATACTGAATGAACAATGAACACTTTTTTTAACGTAATATAATACATAAATAAATCAATTTAGTCTCAAATAAATAATGAAACATGTTCATTTGGTATAAATAATGCAAAAACAAAGTGTTGGGAGAAAAGTAAAAATGCAATATGTGCCATGTAAAAAAGCTTAACGTTTAAGTTCCTTGCTCAGAACATGAACATATGAAAGCTGGTGGATCCTTTTAACATGAGTCTTCAATATTCCCAGGTAAGAAGTTTTAGTTGTAGTTATTATAGGACTATTTCTTCTCTATACCATTTGTATTTCATATACCTTTGACTATTGGATGTTCTAATAGGCACTAGTATTGCCAGCCTAACTCGGGAGTTGATAGGCTTTAAGTCATAAACAGAGCTGTGCTTGAAGCATTGCGAAGAGCTGCTGGCAAACGCAGTAAAGTGCTGTTTGAATTAATGCTTACGAGCCTGCTGCTGCCTACCACCACTCAGTCAGACTGCTCTATCAAATCATAGACTTAATTATAATTAAATAACACACAGAAATACGAGCTTAGGTCATTAATATGGTCAAATCCGGAAACTATCATTTCGAAAAAACAAAACGTTCCGTATTTTATCTAACGGGTGGCATCCATAAGTCTAGATATTGCTGTTACATTGCACAACCTTCAATGTTATGTCATAATTACGTAAAATTGTGGCAAATTAGGCGGCCCAAACTGTTGCGTATACCCTGACTCGGCGTGCAATGAACGCAAGAGAAGTGAACAATTTCACCTGGTTAATATTGCCTGCTAACCTGGATTTCTTTTAGCTAAATATGCAGGTTTAAAAAATATATACTTCTGTGTATTGATTTTAAGAAAGACATTGATGTTTATGGTTAGGTACACATTGGAGCAAGGACAGTCTTTTTTCGCGAATACGCACCGCATCGATTATATGCAACGCAGGACACGCTAGATAAACTAGTAATATCATCAACCATGTGTAGTTAACTAGTGATTATGATTGATTGATTGTTTTTCTATAAGATAAGTTTAATGCTAGCTAGCAACTTACCTTGGCTTCTACTGCATTCGCGTAACAGGCAGGCTTCTCGTGGAGTGCAAGAGAGGCAGGTGGTTAGAGCGTTGGATCGTTAACTGTAAGGTTGCAAGATTGAATCCCCGAGCTGACAAGGTAAAAATCTGTCGTTCTGCCCCTGAACAAGGCAGAATTCCATCGTTCCTAGGCCGTCATTGAAAATAAGAATGTGTTCCTAACTGACTTGCCTAGTTAAATAAAGATTAAATAAAGGTGTTAAAAATAAAATAAAAATCGGCCAAATCGGTGACCAAAAATACCGATTTCCGATTGTTATAACTTGAAATCGGCCCTAATTAATCGTCCATTCCGATTGATCGGTCGACCTCTAGACATAATGACGCCACGTAAAATGTTGCGCTATATGTGCAACACAGCATTCCTAAACTAGCCCACAATGTCTGCTGTGTGGATCGAGCTGTCAACAAGTCAAACAGTCATTTGAAAGCGTAACAAAATTTCCACGAGACAATCTCAAAGGCAAAATCTATTAAAGCTAAGATAATGGAATTCGTTGCCCTTGAAAATCAACTGTTCGCCGACTGGTCGAGCACCGGTTAACACTACCAAAAGCTCTATTTTTCAGATGTTGCCCTACCGGAGTTACAATGTAATAGCGTCAATGTATGTCAAGAAGCTAATAGCATACTATGGAACACCGTTTGGGTTTTTGTGTGTCAAAAACGATACAGTAGCACTGTCAAAGCTGTACAAAAAAGTCAGCAAACACCGGCCACGAACGATGTGTTTACATACCGTGTTTGTAATAAAGCATTTTTGTTTGACCGCAACTTATGGGGTAGGTAACTTTAGCTTGGTACCTAGCTAGTACCAATACAACGCAGCCTGAAAACAACGACCAGTAGAAACTGCAGTTATTTTCATTATTCTTAGCAATGATTTAGGAATCCGTGTGAGTAAGTATTGTTGTTCGCTTATTGATTTTAAACTTCTTCAGTTCATGAAAATAAATAGCTAGCCAGCTACTTAGCTTTGGGCAACAGGGTTAACGTTATAAGCAGCCAGCTAGCTTCATCTGGCTAGTGAGGCTCAACCGGACCGGGTTATGTGTTGTGAAGCTAGCCACAATAAGGATTAAGCACAATAGTGGAATTTGCAGTTTGCCTTAAAAATAAAAGTATGTCATTGACAGTGATGCAAATGAATACAAATAGTAGAATTATACTATTATTTTGAAGGCTAACCACGAAGTCGCTATTGTGGCTAATCCTTATTGTGGCTAGCTTCACATAGATGGGTCCGACCACCATTTAATCAAATAAGAACTGTTTTATAAATTAGGGTTATTTTAGATGACACGAGCAATATAGTTAGCTAGCTAACTATAGCTACTGAAACAGATTGTCATTTTTGGGGAAGAACATTGTTTGCATCCATGAGCTAGCTAGCTTTTTTTTATGACCAGCACTGTAGGTGCGCGAGGCAACTTTACCTAGCATCATAGCATACGTATCGATGAATCGTTGTGACATATGAAATACGAGTGATAGTGTAATCAATGTGTAATAACTATGTAAAACATTTATGAACACGTTAAATTATTATGTGACGTGCAGTCATATTCAGGTCCTGATTGGTCAACAAACTTCTTTCACACATAAAATAGTGTTAAATAGTATATTTTTTGACACGCAAAGACCCAAATGGCTTTCCATAGAAATCCTGGTTGAGAATGAAAGACTGAACAAATGAACAACGAAACAGCACAGCAAGCGTGAAAGAAATAGGTTTTGTATATGTTTTACTGGAAATGGGGACATACGTAAATGCCAACAAAATAATTTTTGGTGTTGTTATAACCTTTATTTAACTTGGCAAGTCAGTCAAGAACAAATTCTAATTTACAATGACGGCCTACCCCGGCCAAACCGGAACGCTGGGCCAATTGTGCGCCGCCCTATGGAACTTCCAATCACTGCCGGATGTGATACGGCCTGGATTCGAACCAGGGACTGTAGTAACGCCTCTTGCACTGAGATGCAGTGCCTTAGACCGCTGCTTGTGTATGTTAACTTTTTAACTGTACTAGAATGCTTAAAAGGCCACAGTAATTTTAAATATTGGTATCATTTTCTTTGGCAAGGAAAATATCTGATATCGGTATCAGCCAAAAATGTAATAGCGTGCATCACTACTCGTAAACTATTAATCATGGGTTTATCTTTGCTCCTGCTTCTCCCGTAACCTGAGGTAGGCTATAAAGCACAGTGTTGGCGTCAGCTAACCCTGCCATTAAAATGAGTCTTTCGTCTGTACTCCAGCATCCAAAACTATGAGGAGTGCGCTGTAAAAGGTTGTCCTTTTTCCCAACCTGTCCAAGATCTGGTGTCGCTGATGGCGGAGGGAAAGCTTATGAGGTTTTGAAAGGACCAGCTGGTGATGGGGAAGCCCATAGTCAACCTGGTGCTGGGATAGAGGTGTATTCACCACCTTGTACCCTTGCTACCTGGCACATTCTTCAACCTGGTGACCTCTCTGCCATTGCCAACTTGTACGTCATGTAGAGGAGAGGAACATCAGGA
>NC_036874.1:6256832-6280994 GCF_002910315.2 Salvelinus sp. IW2-2015 | reverse complement strand
AAAAGTGTTGGAGAAGAAAGTAAAAATGCAATATGTGCCATGTAAAAAAGCTAACGTTTAAGTTCCTTGCTCAGAACATGAACATATGAAAGCTGGTGGATCCTTTTAACATGAGTCTTCAATATTCCCAGGTAAGAAGTTTTAGTTGTAGTTATTATAGGACTATTTCTCTCTATACCATTTGTATTTCATATACCTTTGACTATTGATGTTCTAATAGGCACTAGTATTGCCAGCCTAAACTCAGGAGTTGATAGGCTTTAAGTCATAAACAGAGCTGTGCTTGAAGCATTGCGAAGAGCTGCTGGCAAAGCAGTAAAGTGCTGTTTGAATTAATGCTTACGAGCCTGCTGCTGCCTACCACCACTCAGTCAGACTGCTCTATCAAATCATAGACTTAATTATAATATAATAACACACAGAAATACGAGCTTAGGTCATTAATATGGTCAAATCCGGAAACTATCATTTCGAAAAAACGAAACGTTCCGTATTTTATCTAACGGGTGGCATCCATAAGTCTAGATATTGCTGTTACATTGCACAACCTTCAATGTTATGTCATAATTACGTAAAATTGTGGCAAATTAGGCGGCCCAAACTGTGCGTATACCCTGACTCGGCGTGCAATGAACGCAAGAGAAGTGACACAATTTCACCTGGTTAATTGCCTGCTAACCTGGATTTCTTTTAGCTAAATATGCAGGTTTAAAAAATATATACTTCTGTGTATTGATTTTAAGAAAGACATTGATGTTTATGGTTAGGTACACATTGGAGCAAGGACAGTCTTTTTCGCGAATACGCACCGCATCGATTATTGCAACGCAGGACACGCTAGATAAACTAGTAATATCATCAACCATGTGTAGTTAACTAGTGATATGATTGATTGATTGTTTTTCTATAAGATAAGTTTAATGCTAGCTAGCAACTTACCTTGGCTTCTACTGCATTCGCGTAACAGGCAGGCTTCTCGTGGAGTGCAAGAGAGGCAGGTGGTTAGAGCGTTGGACTAGTTAACTGTAAGGTTGCAAGATTGATCCCCGAGCTGACAAGGTAAAAATCTGTCGTTCTGCCCCTGAACAAGGCAGTTAACCCATCGTTCCTAGGCCGTCATTGAAAATAAGAATGTGTTCCTAACTGACTTGCCTAGTTAAATAAAGCGTCAGCTTTCACATTGGTTTTGCACATCTGGCGTTAAACTAGACATTGGCCGATACCGATGTTGGCATTTTCAGCTAATATTGGCCAATTCCAATATGTTCACCGATATATCGTGCATCCCTAATTACGAGCTCTGTCCTCTCGCTCTTTCAAGTTTATTTTTCTAGACATTTTGCCAAGAAGCAGATTGAGGTTGTGAAAATACAACCAACATTAGGCAGACATGAAAATAGGACAACTTAGGGAAAGTCAACACTCATGATGTTAGTTCTTCTTTTCCCCACAACATTTTCTATGTTAGGTTTATATGAGTTTGTGGGGAAGGCCTAATGAACACAGTTGCCACCCAACATCTTCCTGAGGCAACATCAAGGCCAATAATGCTAACATTTTCCCTAGGCAGGAGGGCATCCAATTACATGGTGTAATGGTCATAATAAACTAATGGTATAGGAGACACTGGCAATAAACAACAGCTTTAAAAAAGGCCTGGCTCTCATAATGAATGGTTCCTTGCCCTTACCTTCCTGTAACGTTGAACAGAAGAGGCACCCAATGCAAAACATTCTTCTTTCAGTCTCAAATTGGGAGACAGTACATCTAAAAATAACCCAAGGTTTCCCCAGATGGGTCACCATTGCAAAACTCTTGTCTTCATGAAGCAGACAGAGGGAGGTAGCAGGGGACATTCAACCTTTCTCCTCAATGCTGKGCTACAACATTACTTAGCCTAACTGTCAGACACTAGAATACTTGTTGAGGATCACTGTTTGAGTCAAAGTGCAATGCAGTTCTATACCGGCCCATGTCTCATGAACCCTGGCAAGACAGAAGTGACTCAGATACCAAGAGAATGAAAGTGGCGGAAGAAAGAGAGGTGTTTGTATGCTCTAACCCAAACAGAAATCTCCAAAACAAGCAAAACCAATTAAGAGGGTTCTGTTGTTGACAAGGATGCTGCTGCTTTTGCATATGAGAGGTCAAAGACAGGCAGAAACTGCTTCGCCAATAGAAATCCTCGATCACGCTTGTAGGCGATGTCATTGCGACGTTGGCTAGCTAAGCTCATGCGTAGAAACACGGCAGCAGGTCTAACGGTCGTCTGGCGCCAAACTTCGCATATGCAGGCCGTCAAATTAAAGGCACTCAATATAAAGTTGTTTTTGACGAAAATCAAAACGTGCTAGTATGTCAATTTCACGAGGTTGGAGTAAAAACATGTTCAACTACTTATTAAGACATTGACTTGAATCTAGGTTGTGCCTTTAGATTGAGAAAATTAACTACTAAGGAAGAATTTCACTTCTCTCATTGACTTCTCAAACCCCAAACCCCAGCCTGTCTACTTAGTCTATTTCGCAGCCGTTTCTGGAAGTCTCGCGATGTTGCGCCTCTGGGTCTATAAACTCTTGTGGCGTGGTAGCTTAACAACCTCACTGTTGGGGGGGGGCGCTCATGTTTTTGGTGTATGCACAGTTTGCCACAGCCTCCTCCTACAGAGGAAGTAATTACCCTGCACACATTCATCTGAAGAGATGAGCATCAAGATATTTTTACACCGCTCACCAAAACACGAATTCACGACCTTAAAGCGGCAATCAGCAGTTAAAACAATAACAAAGTGACCTCCCCACCAGTTTCAGTAAAAAGTTAAGGGATGGGCCTTGAGAAATCTAACCACTCAAATTCATAGACAGAGCTATGGATGCAAGGATTCACCATCCATGATATCAAAATGATAGTTTTAACCATGTTTGAAGGCTATTATATAGCATTTGTATTTACTTTGTTGACAAACAGTGAGAGTAAAACATGTTTATAGTTTGGGTTCTGATGGGGTACGACAGTTGAACTTAGGTCATGASACATTTATAAGTTAAATTCTTCAAGAATCAATGGGCATATATAATTTACACTGAGTGTACAAAACATTAAGAAAATCTGCTCTTTTCATGACAAACTGACCAGGTGCATCCAGTTGAAACCTATGATCCCTTATTGATGTCACTTCAAATCAGTGTAGATGAAGGGGAAGAGATGGGTTAAAGAAGGATTTTTATGCCTTGAGACAATTCAGACATGAATTGTGTGTGCCATTCAGAGGGTGAATAGGCAAGACAAAAKATTTAAGTGCCTTTGAACARGGTATGGCAGTAGGTGCCAGGCGCATCGGTTTGTGTCAAGAACTGAAACCCCACCAAAAAAGGTGGGGGGGTGCAACTCAATATTAGGAAGGTGTTTGTAATGTTTTGTACACTCAGTGTATAAGTCTAAAACGTATGTAGAAACTGCTGATTGCCCCTTTAACTGAAGGAAGCATTGCATGAAAGACAGAGGATAGCATAATTCAACCAGACAGGAAGAAAAGATCCGCCTCAAGCATTTCAGCTATTAAAGTGAAMGTGTGACTGCCAAGCTCATGATTCACTACACCTTGGACCATGTAGCACAGGTTGTATGAGAGGATAAGCCCACCCTCACTGTATATGTGAGACATTTGACTTCACCACCACMCCCACTAGCAGGTGTTTATGTAAGCCGACGTACAGTACAGCTACAGGCCTATGCCTCCTCACTGAGAATGAATGTCACCAGTGACCAGACACCTCCAAAAGAATTTCTCCGAGCTGATGCCCACTCTGCAGCCAGCCCCAATCACCAAGGGCCAGACAGCCAGAAAAAAATATGTTGAGTCCTTGGTACTGACAGGTACCATTGCACTGTAGTGTAGCACGGTATACCAAACTGTCAGTCGTTTTTCAATACTAGAAAATGAAAGTTTGTTACTAGAATTTGTTACTTTCGGTACTTCTGTCAGTGTCAAATGTGCCTAACGTCGTCTACTGATTGAGAGTGGATCAAGTATGTCTGTATCAGGTCAGCCAATGTCCCCTTACAGCGAGAGAGCACCGTCCCTGCTCCACTTACTCTTTGCTAGCTCTAGCCTGGCCTGAGGAACCACTGCACTCATTAGCATTACATGCTAAAACACTYGCAAGAAGATACCGGTAGCTTCAGAGAAGCGCAGCGGTCTAAGGCACTGCATCTCAGTGCTAGAGGCGTCACTACAGACCCTGGTTCGATTCCAGGCTGTATCACAACCGGACGTGATTGGGAGTCCCATAAGGCAGCGCACAAATGGCCCAGCGTCGTCCGGGTTAGGGTTTGGCTGGGGTAGGTCTTCATTGTAAATAAGAATTTGTTCTTAACTAACTTGCCTAGTTAAATAAATACAAATTAAAATTATAGGCCAACTTTCCTTGCTAGCTGAAGCAAACAATCAATTCACTACCCTAGTACCATGCTTCTGATAATATGCAAATGTTAACGCAAAATATTGCTGATTTCAAAGCTGATTGACACCAAAAACATAACATTTTCATTGTCTCCCCCAATTCACATATCATCTTTGCTCTAGCCTTGAACTGACTGTGTGTGAATGAAGTCAAGGGTCTTAAAGAGAGAGCGCAAACTTTTAGAATGAAAAAAAAGCAGCAAATGATGTTGATCAGTATAATAAAATAWGTCCCAAATGGAAGGGAAACAGATTGTTTTTCATCTGTAGCCACATGGAATCAGCAAAACAAGCTCAATAACTCAATGCATGCACATACTCCTATTGAATATGCATTCCCCTGTACTGTGGACAGTCCTAGGGTACATCTAGATTTCTATCAAGTCTATCAATAGACTAAAGCCCTCAAATTCAACTCTGGACCTTGAAGCCAGWTCCAACTTCCAAAAAGGTCTAAACCATTCAATTGAGACAGGGCTGAAATTCAAAATTGTGCTCTATWTTCATTGGCTATGTCATAGCTAATTTGCAACGATGAATATTGATACATTACTAGCTCAAACACTTTGAATCTGCAAAAATGACAAAATTWGTTGGTGATGGGGATTTCAGATCGAAAGTTGAGGGACAAAAAGCAAACATTATCCCCATTATCTGATAGGTGGGGTGGTAGATGCAGAGTCTCCCTTATGGCTCAGCTCAGGTGCCGACATATACACATAATTTACACACACAGTGAGAGAGGTCAGCTCAGACAGATTCAGCTTAGAGGCGCCCAGCTCATAAACTCCATTAGCTGCAGATTAGAATGGAAAACKAATGTGTTTATACAACAAATGTCAGTGCATCGAATCGTATCGTTTCGTTCCTCTAATCAAACCAAATCGCACCGAGTCATTTAAAATCAAAACATATTGTTCCTGTATCGTATTGGAGCCCATGTATCTGGATATGTACTGAATCGTCAAGAAAGGGAAAGTTGCACATCCCTAAGATTTACCACTCAAATAAATGATTACCATTATGTAGTTTAATTATATATATTTTTTTTTTTTACCAAAACTCAAATTGTAATGAAATGATATTGAACTCAAAAGATCTGTCTGGATCAAGTGACATTACTTGACTTTGGCTGATACGCCTTCTTTATTTGTTGTGGTATCGAGTATCGAAGTCAAAATTCTGGTATCGTGACAACACTACTGCACTGTGTTATCGTCAGYTTACAACAAACAACTTCAGCCTCGCTTAACTCTGCAGAGGAAACACAGCCTTACAGCAGAGGACACAGTCCTGGCTTACCATGAGCACAGCATGTCTACAGAGGATTACATGATCACAATACGAGATAAGGTGGTTGGAAATATGTTGTGTGAAGTGGCTGTTTATGTGATATCTAAACAGGTGTGCAGTGCAGGCACATTGACCTGTTGAATAGGACAGGGCTAAGTTAAGTTCAAACCCCTCACTGCAAATATAGGGGGGGTAACCTTTCCTTTTGATAACCTTTCGAAACAAGCCATTTGACCTAATGGCCTCCGATGATATAGTGGCATGMTGGCATTTTCACTTCACATTTACGCTACTACAGTCGATATGGTACCCTTCCCCAGATCTGTGCCTCGACACAATCCTGTCTCAGAACTCTACTGACAATTTCTTCGACCTTGGATTTGCTCTGACATGCACTGTCAACTGTGGGACCTTATATAGACTGGTGTGTGTGTGTGTGCGCCTTTCCAAATCATGTCCAATCAATTGAATTTACCACAGGTAGACTCAAATCAAGTTGTATAAACATCTCAAGGATGATCAATGGAAACAGGATTCATCCATGTTTTTCATCCAGGTCAGAATAAGGCTGTAACGTAACAAACATTGGAAAAGGGGAAGGGGTCTAAATAGTTTCCGAATGCACTGTATATGTAAAATCCCAATAGAGAATACCWACAAAATGCTAAAGAGCGCATTGTAAACATGTTGTACAGTTTCTGAACTAAACTATAYAAGTAACTCAAAAATACTACTCACTCATTTTGCTGCACACAAAACAAATATTTTCCAGCAAGGCTCTTGATCCAGGATGGGATTCTCTGCTGCTACCAAGCTAATGCTTGATTTTGGAATAAGCTAACCACTTAGCTAGATAGCTAACTAACTAGCTACTAAATTTGCACACCAAATGCACAACTGCAGACATTTTGCACATTTTAGACTGTTAACATACGTTATAAGATATCTAGCTGGCAAACATTTAGTTGTGAATTCCATAGTGWAATTAGATCCCCTGGCGCATGCTGCACAACAGTRAGTGACTCACAAAGCTCCGATCTCTCGTCGTAGTTGCTTGTAAACAAACACCATGTGACACGTGACTAGGGACTACCGTAAGCTTCATAAAAATGTGACAGGATAACTATATTACGCAATGTTCTTTATCTCCTATAGTATTGCACAAGTTGACTGCAGGTATTTACTTCAAAAGTATCTACAAATATTAAAATATATAAAACAGTATTGAAAAACCATCCCTTGGCTTTTTCCAAATACCCTGGCATRTGGTATACTGCCCAAGCCTAATTCATGACATGCACAATGGCTTGGGACTGTTGTGAATGTGCTCTCTAAACCAGAGCAAAAGGGCAGTCTAACCAAAGCATGTCCAGTGCACTGCATTTACAGAATASAGGGAGGGCCCTTATCAATCCAACAGCAACCAGGTTGCTTCAGTCTAACCTTCCGTCTAACCTTTGTTAGGGGACCTTAACCTTCAARTGAAGGTGTGGGACATTCCACTGTGTAAATGATTACAGTGAAGCCACCTGTAGATAGGCTAGATTATAACCTTGTGCAGGTGAGAGCTTAAATTTAAAAAATAAACACTGGTTTGAGAAAAAGAAAAAAAAAACTCTACTCTTAAAATGGCAAATAATTATTCAGCGACTATTCTCTACCGAGAACCTTGGAGGGAAAGCTTTAGTCCTTGCCATAACTTTGCTGACTAAGAAAAGCTAGTAAAAAAAGCATTAGGCAGAAAGGATGTTAACTTTGACTAGAGGGGAAGCCACCCCCCAGTGTTGTGGGGCTAGGCTACATAAAACCTCTGAATCGATTTAATGGAGCAGGCGATGGATCATGGGATTTGATTTRACAGAAATCATTGAAAGATTGTCAAAGACAAAGTGCCTGACCCAAATGAACTTGGCTTAAACCTTTGAGGTCACCACCCTTTGACTTCAGCTGCCTCTCAGGCCAAAAGTTGACACGCTATATATGATCAAAGTACCTTTTTGTCTCAACATTATTTTTTAGGCTAGGCCTATAGGTTGACAACATCATTTCCACCTCTACAATTTCCAGTACAGGCAGCGTGGGAGCTTTAGTAAGTCTATGCATTAGCTCAGACCGCTCACAGGGTTGTAAAATCACCATGCAGATCAAGAGTTCGACTGACACGCCTCTTTCCGACCGAGTTGTAGTAGAGGTCAAAGGGCACTGTGTCATGTGGTTGATCCTTAAGCTCTCTGCTTCTATGTGGATAAGTTGTTGTTACTTATACCACTCACTCAGAAAGCTATGATCGCTCCCTCAGCAGCAGGCAACAGCATTCACTACAGATTGATGTTTGAAGTGAAAAAAAAAAAGGGTAGCTGAGCTCCATATGGGGTTTGAGTATTAACACATGCTATTTTCTGATGACATGTGAAATGGCTGCTCTTCCAGGTTTTTGGTAGTGCTCGTTAAACTCAACCATGGTGTGTGTCTGTAGGAGCATTAACAGCGAAGAGTTATCTACACAGGAATGCACCATAACAACATCTGTTACACTCATTCAGATGTGCATATGCGTTCATCATATTCACTTCTGGGACATTTTAATAGAAAAGGTAGCAGAGAACAGTAAAAAGGTTGAGTGGTAAGGCTTGCAGTTAGCCACTTTAAAATAAAACTGTCTGCTAATAGCAAGAAAAAACTAGGCTACTCACAGCCCATCTTGCTAACTGTTTGTTTACCTCCATGTGGATAAAAGTGAAGTTGTCACAAGTGAAATCCTCTCACAGAGACATAAAGAGAATAAATCAGAAGTAAAAAGGCACTGCGAAAGTGAGTCTGAATTGTGCCTTTTCAAAAACGCCAGGTTGGAGGCAGGCACAACAAACGCAGAAGTGAAATGCTTACATAATATGAAAAACCCTCCTGTTGCGACAGAAAACWATTTACTATCACATTATAGGCCTTTGTGACAGAACTACTTCCTGGTGAGAAAGATAAGCACAATTGACATACACTACACCGATAACTTTAGCAAGCTAAACAATACCTGTGAGCTACTAAAGCGACGGCAACCTATTTGTTTCAGAGTGGGAACTATTCTAGTGTATTTAATCTGCATCCATTTATAAACAGAGCCATATTGGATTACAGGAACCAGAGCAACATCCTGTACCGGTGCGGCAGAGCAGCAAGTTGCCTGAGGCTGGGAGGAGTCCTCCTGGGCAAGTCGACTGCATTTAGCCTCACCTAGGCCTAGCTCGGRATAAAACCGCTGTCAAACAACTTATTGTAGGTGCTTCTTTTCAGATGCACATTTTATGCTTTGCCTCTGACCACGTGAAACTACTCGAGGGGGGGAGAAAATGACAGCACCTGCATTCAATAGGCAATGGCCTATTGACACACTTGCACAACGTTGTCCTTTTGCCCTAAGCCATCTAGGCTACTCTACAGTTACGAGAGAGTGAGCAGCATCAGGCACTGGGTAGTCGTTTGTGTGTGTGTGTGTGTTTCGTAACAGAGCAAAAGCAACCGCTAGATTGCWCAATACCTCTAATTTTGACAAAATTGTACAAGGCTGATGCTCTGACCAGGTGAAAAACTAGCTAGCTGATGTCGTAATCGCAATTTCTTAATCCTGGTCCTGGCAACTGAAAGAGTTGCATATTTTAGCCTTAGCACTACACACCTGATTCAAATCCTCAAAGCTTGATGAGTTAATCATTTGAATCAGTTGTGTAGTGCTAAGGCAAAAATATGCCATAAGCAGACGCATTTAGCCAAAGCAACTTGCAGTACGCATGCATACATTTACGTAAGGTTGGTCCTGGGAATCGAACCCACTATTCTGCCGTTGGTGGTGCCATGCTTTACAAATTGAGCAAGGAAAAACAAACAAAAAAGGTACACACCTTTGCCTCCCCAGGACGAGGATAAAGTACATTTAATGATAGCTGAGCCGTCATTGTGGTGGTGTTCTGCATTCAAGTTTCTACAAGTTTAAATGGTGATTGATATTTGTCATGATTACTAGTTAGCTAGCTAAGTGAGTTGAATCTATTTATGGCCGTTGTAAGCTCTCTAGTTACTTAAGTACTGGATGTGGTGATAAACAACAAAACGGCTAGCTATCTAAATTCTGTCTAATTAACTAGCCCAATAATGGACTAAAGGAGCATAGCGTTAATCTCTATTGCATTCCACAGTGCCCTCTGCCACCTGGACAAGAGGAACACCYATGTGAGAATGCTGTTTATTGACTACATCTCAGCATTCCAACACCATAGTGCATTCCAAGCTCATCAATAAGCTCAGGAYCATGGGACTGAACACATCCCTCTGCAACTGGATCCTGGACTTCCTGGCGGGCCGCTCCCATGTGGTGAGGGTAGGCAATAACACATCCACCACGCTGACCTTCAACATGGAGGCCCCTCGGGGGTGCGTGCTTAGTCCCCTCCTGTAGCCATGCACAACTCCAACACCATCATTAAGTTTGCTGACGACACAAATGTGGTAGGCCTGATCACCAACGATGATGAGACAGCCTATAGGGAGGTGACTAAGCAGTGTGGTGCCAGGACAACAACCTCTCCCTCAACGTCAGCAAGACAAAGTAGCTGATTGTGGACTACAGGAAACAGAGGGTCGAGAGGTTCAAGTTCCTCGGTGTCCACATTGCTAAGGAACTATCATGGTCTAAACAGTCATGAAGAAGGCGCAACAATGCCTCTTCCCCCTCAGGAGGGTGAAAAGATTTGGCAATAGATCCATGATGATACCAGTATCGCAAAAGGCGTTGGCAAGGAAACAAAACACAAAGCAGATTCAACTTATTCAGGAAAACATACCTAATGTTGGAAACAAACATCAGTCATCCAGAGACACATTCATTTATACTGAACTAAAATAAAAAACTACATGTAAAGTGTTGTTCCCATGTTTCATGAACTGAAATAAAAAGATCCCTGGACCTCCACATCCGGCTTCTTCCACTGCGGGATTGACCTGGACAGCTGATGAAACTGAGGAGTATTTCTGACTGTAATAAAGCCCTTTGTGGAGAAAACACATTCCTAGGCCCACCCATGGCTGCGCCCCTGCCCAGTCATGTGAAATCCATAGATTAGGGCCTAACACGGAACCCAAACCGGCTGCGCGCGTGCGCTATCGTGCATAAATGTATTTTGCCCCCCCCACACCAAACGCSATCACAACACGCAGGTTAAAATATCAAAACAAACTCTGAACCAATGACATTAATTTGGGGGCAGGTCGAAAAGCATTAAACATGTATGGCAATTTAGCTAGCTAGCTTGCACTTGCTAGCTAACATTAATTTGTCCTATTTAGCTAGCTTGCTGTTGCTAGCTAATTTGTCCTGGGATATAAACATTGAGTTATTTTACCTGAAATGCACAAGGACCTCTTCTCCGACAATTAATCCACACATAAAACGGCCAACCGGAACGTTTCTCCGTCATCTCTCTCCTTCAGGTTTTTCATCTTGAACTTAATATGGCGATCGCATCTAAACTTCATTGTATCTCCACGACAACCGGCAACAAAAAGTTCTCTTTCAATCACCCCACGGGGTAATAACCATGAGGAGATTGGCATGTGGGTAACTGCTTCTATAAAAACAATGAGGAGATGGGGAGAGGCCGGGACCTTTGCAGTGCGATCTGCGTCAGAAATACGGAATGAGTTTCTATTTTTAGCCCTTGCGCGGCGCGAGAAAGTGTGGGTGCAAATAATTCGAATAACATGGATTTCTAAATTTATTTTGCGACCGCTCGCGCATGCCGACGTGTCTCGGTCTGGTCGCAATGTAATGAATTTACTTCCATTAACAGATTTCCTTATATGAACGTAAAATCAGATCAAATTATGAAATTGTTTGCATATTGCAATTTATATTTTTGTTCAGTAATATTTTTCCCAACATATAGGCACACAATAGAAAGAGGAGGAAGGAAGCGCTCCCAAGGTGACACTATAAGTATATTTTGGTAGAGCGAAGGTGCTCTTTGGTAAAAGGGGTAAATGGTCATTCAAAAAGAAAGGAGGACCAAGGCACTCTTCATATAATTATTAAACTGCCTTTATTAGTCTGGCATGTTCAATAGAAACAAAGTTTTAAAAAACGACGCGTTCGGGCTTGCAATGGCTTCGTGGCTTTTAATTAATTATATGAACAGTGCCTTGGTCCCCTTTTCTTTTATATAGCAAAAAATATTTACATACATCAGGTTTTTTAAAGGCAAAGAGTTTGGTTGCTTCGCCGTTTTTTATTTTTGACATTGACATTTTTTTGTGATCGCAACAGCCCTTTTTGGCATGGGCCCTCAGATCCTCAAAAAGTTATACAGCTGCACCATTGAAATGATCTTGAATGGTTGCACCACTTGGTATGGCAACTGCTTGGCATCCAACCACAAGGTGTTAATGGTAGTCCGTACGGCCCAGTACATCACTGGGCACRAACTATTTTGACTCGTCACAAACGCTGCTGCTACTGTTAATTATCTATCCTGTTGCATAGTAACTTTACCCATACCTATATGTACACATCTACCTCAATTACCCCGTACCCCYGCACATTGACTCGGTACTGGTACCCCGTGTATACAGCCAAGTTATCATTACTCACTGTGTATTTATTCCTTGTTTTCTATTATTTATACATTTCTCTGCATTGTTAGGAAGGACCCTTAAGAAAGCATTGATTCTCAATTGCAGTACGGTTCTAGAAAGACAAATCCCTCTACTTTCATCTCACAACAAAATAATTTCACAAATTAAAAACACACACTTAGTACTATACAATGTTTTAACCGGTTTTAACACAGTTGCACCCGACAGTATTTTTCAGAGACAAGATGTTTGTTGCGTCTGTCTTTTGTTTACACACAGGTGTCAGTGATGCAGATAGCTAATTAGCTAGTCCACTCTGTCTTCCATAAACTAGTGATGTTACGTTTAATACCGGTGCTCCGAGGCAATTGCTAAGCAGTTTATTTTTAAGCAGTGTGCCGATGCTTGTATGCTTTATCAAAGGCACGTGATCAATGACATCCGAAGCTTCGTTTCATCTAACAAAATCTTATTTTTATTTATTTAACTAGGCAAGTCAGTTAAGAACAAATTCTTATTTACAAAGACGGCCTACCGGGGAACAGTGGGCAGAACGACAGATTTTTACCTTGTCAGCTCGGGGATTCGACGCAGCAACCTTTCGGTTACTGGCCCAAAGCTCTAACCACTAGGCTACCTGGCGCAAACACCTGATTGGCTAGGTATCATCTTCAGAAGAAGACAAAAAGGCTACACTGTGCATGTGGGATGTCATCTATAATAATTTGGCTGTGCTAAATTGTTTTGACTACCAGGTGCCACTAGTRTACACAGTGTTGATCAAAGCCTTGAGTAATGAACCTATTTGACACAATTGGCTRGAAATATGCAATGCWTCAGGAMGCTTCATTTCCCCATCACTACTGAAAACAAGGGCTGTAACATGGWAATATGTCTCTGTGGGAACCCTAACCCTATAAAAAGGTAATTTAACCTTTTGATTTTTGAAAATTATTTCTCGCTGATATGCAGTGGTGTGAAGTACTTACAGTTGAATTCGGAAGTTTACATAAACTAATGACTCCAACCTAAGTGTTTCAACCACTCCACAAATTTCTTGTTAACAAACTATAGTTTTGGCAAGTCAGTTAGGACATCTACTTTGTGCATGACACAAGTAATTTTTCCAACAATTGTTTACAGAGATTATTTCCACTTAAAATTCACTGTATCACAATTCCAGTGGTCAGAATTTACATACACTAAGTTGACTGCCTTTAAACAGCTTGAAAATTCCAGAAAATGGTGTCATGGCTTTAGAAGCTTCTGATAGGCTAATTGACAAACATTTAGTCGATTGGAGGTGTACTTGTGGATGTATTTCAAGTCCTACCTTCAACTCAGTGCCTCTTCTCTTGACATCATTGGGAAAATCAAAAGAAATCAGCCAGACTCAGAAAAAAAATGGTGGACCTCCATAAAGTCTGGTTCATCCTTGGAGCAATTTCCAAACGCCTGAGGTACCACGTTCATCTGTACAAACAATAGTACGCAAGTATACACCATGGGACCACGCAGCCGTCATACCGCTCAGGAAGGAGACGCGTTCTGTTCTCCTAGAGATGAACGTATTTTGTGCGAAAAGTGCAAATCAATCCCAGAACAATAGCAAAGGACCTTGTGAAGATGCTGGAGGAACAGGTACAAAAGTATCTATACCCACAGTTAAAACGAGTCCTATATGACATAACCTGGAAGGCCGCTCAGCAAGGAAGAAGCCACTGCTCTAAATCCGCCATAAAAAGCCAGACTACGGTTTGCAACTGCACATGGGGACAAAGATCATACTTTTGGGAGAAATGTCCTCTGGTCTGATGAATCAAAAATAGACCGTTTGGCCATAATGTCCATCATTATGTTTGGAGGGAAAGGGGGAGGCTTGCAAGCCGAAGAACACTATCCCAGCCGTTAAGCACGGGTGTGGCAGCATCATGTTGTGGGGGTGCTTTGCTGCAGGAGGGACTGGTGCACTTCACAAAATAATGGCATCATGAGGTAGGAAAAGTTATGTGGCTATATTGAAGCAACATCTCAAGACATCGGTCAGGGAAGTTAAAGCTTGGTCGCAAATGGGTGTTGCAAATGGACAATGACCCAAGCATACTTCCAAAGTTGTGGGAAAATGGCTTAAGGATTCACAAAGCCCTGACCTCAATCCTATAGAAATCTGTGGGCAGAACTGAAAATGCAAGTGCGAGCAAGTGCCGACAAACCACTGACCCAGTTACACCAGCTGTCAGGAGGAATGGACCAAAATTCACCCAACTTATTGTGGGAAGCTTGTGGAAGGCTACCAGAAACATATGTAATCTTCTGACCCACTGGGAATGTGATAAAATAAATAAAAGCTTAAATAAATCCACTCTACTATTATTCTGACATTTCACATACTTAAAATAAAGTGGTGATCCTAACTGACCTAAAACAGGGAATTTTTACTCGGATTAAATGTCAGGAATTGTGAAAAAACTGAGTTCAAATGTATTTGGCTAAGGTGTATGTAAACTTCCGTCTTCAACTGTAAGTAAAAATACTTMAACCCTCCTGTTGTTTGTTTCATGTTAATTAATTCTGTGTTCTCGATCCAAAATGACCACCCCATTATACCCCATTATAGCTGATTATAAATCCATAATAATCCATATATTATCACCTAATGTTGTGTTAGATCTTTTTAATCAACTTAAATTCATGTGAACATTACAAGTTTGAACTTCTATTTGCTATTTATGGCCTTTAGGCTTATACAACTTGTTGAGTTTAAAAAAAGCATAATGTATGGTTATTTTGACTATAACAAATACTCAGATGAAACACAGTGTCATGATCAAGAGGCTCACATACAGTATATTGTTTGGTCATTGTGCTGCCACAGAATTAATTGTGAGCAAGGCCTCAAAAAAGCTTTACATACCAGAGCTGCGAAAAAAGTTCTATATATTATTGAAACAATGTTGTGATTGTTTGTGAGAATGCCAACAGGTGATTCTATTGGGGAAAGGTTCCATGGGGGTTGCCATGGAAGCCAAGAAGGGGAGTGAGGTGTGTGTGTGCTCAAACACACATGCATGTGGGGGTCTGGGAGAGGAAGTGTGTCCATCTGATGAATGGGCATGTGCCTGAACTCAATTTTATACACTATTTGTAGTCTCACCCATTCATTTCTAATGACCGGTCATTGTTGACCGGGAACACCACAGGTGTACAAAAGTTAAATAAAACACCCAAAATGTAATGAAAATCATCAAGATGTATTTTGTGTGTTCAGATGCCCTGTGTGGACAATGTCATAAGGTTCCATGACTATCAGATTACATTAATTACATTTTTCAGAGCGAAAACGTAGATTGGTCCAATTTGACCAGAACACAGCAGCAGGGTTAAAGTACTACGTAAGTATTTTTTTGGGGGGGGGGTATCTGTACTTTTCTGTTTATATATATATATATATATGTTTTAAAAATATTTTTGTTACTTCACTACATTCCTAAAGAAAATACTGTACCTTTTACTCCATACATTTTCCCTGACAACCAAAGGTACTCGTTACATTTTGCCAAGAAAATGGTTCAATTGACACACTTATCAAGAGAACATCCCTGTTCATCCCTACTGTCTCTGATCTGGTWTATTTTGGCAATTCCAATTACTTTTGATAGCTACTTAAGTATATTTAAAACCAAATACTTTTACTCAAGTAGTATTTGACTGTGTGACTTATATTTTTACTTGAGTCATTTTCTATTAAGGTATCTTTATGTTTATTCAAGTATGAACATTGAGTACTTTTTCCCCACCTGCTGATATGAAAGATACGTTCCTTATGTTTCCAAAAACCCTACCGCAAACGATGCGTTAACGTTTTAGAACAAGCGTCGGGGCGCTTAAGAAAACACCCCCAGTCAGACGATACCATCGTTAATGGGCGCTAAAGAAGGTAGTTTGCTAACAACGTMTATGAATGGTGTACTGGTTAACTAGCTAACATTAGCTACTAAAGATGACTCGCGTGGTTAACTTGGCCAACGTTATCTCAATATAATTCATAATTGGTGTAGCGCTAGCTAAGTTAGCTAGATCAACTTATTTAGTTAGTTGCTARCTACGCTCATTAGCCACAATGTTAATGCTAAAGCAAAGGCTAGCTAAATCCTCCATTCGGTCCCGTTTCCAACTTGCTAGCTAACTTAGYCGCTGTGGTGTTAGCACAGTGCAGTGGAACAGTGGCGAGTTAGCTAGCTACAGTAGCTGTGACTATGGCTAAGAATACAAGAACACAAATAGTGAGATACCATTCCAACAAAGCACATACCCGACTTTAACTTCGACCAGCAATTTACAAGTAACTTGTAGCTTCGTTTAATGAAATTCCACACTTGTCAGTCGCCCTCTACCTTGCTGTCCGCGGACAGCTGCTCACTCGTTGCCTTGAAAGTAATAACAATATGGCTACAGGGAGTAGTGGCGTCACTTGACTTGTTCAAAAAATATGGGAGTGAGTGCAAGGCTGGGTTGGGCTGGACTGGGACGTGCAGTCATAAACAGGACGGGTCGGGGATACTGGTTCACTGGTTTACCATGTTTTTTGGTCTTTTTTTTTTCTTCTCTCCATAATTTGTTTCAGGATTGGTCAACAGGCCCTGTTATGAAGTAGGCAGGCTACTCCCCTAGTAAACTGGCATCCAACAATAGTAGAGAAGATAACTGCCTGGACTCCCAACTGAGTGAATACTCAGGTCATGTTCCACTGCTTGGATATTTCTGACTCCTGACAGATCTTACAATGCCTGATAGGTATWTATCAGCKAACCACATATAGGTTGCGTTCCCCTTCTCAGACGTTGCAAGCATCAACCAATGGTTGCGTGTCACGTAATTGWCTGATAGATTGCTATAACATATCATGTGGTTAGTCAGTACTAAAAATACACTATATATACAAAAGTATGTGGACACCCCTTCAAATTAGTGGATTCGGCTATTTCAGAAACATGTATAACATCGAGCACACAGCCATGCAATCTACATAGACAAACATTGGCAGTAGAATGGCCTTACTAAATAACTCAGTGACTTTCAATGTTTCACCATCATAGAATGCCACCTTTCCAACAAGTCAGTTCATCAAATGTCTGCCCTGCTAGAGCTGCCCTAATCAACTGTAAGTGCTGTTATTGCTAGATGGAAATGTCTAGGAGCAACATGGCTCAGCCGCGAAGTGGTAGACCACACAAGCTCACAGAACAGGACCACCTAGTGCTGAAGTGCGTAGCGTGTAAAAAATAGTCTGTCCTCGGTTGCAACACTCACTACCGAGTTCCAAACTGCCTCTGGAAGCAACATCAGCACAAGAACTGTTCATCAGGAGCTTGATGAAATAGGTTTCCATGGCCGAGCGGCTGCGCATACAAGCCTAAGATCACCATGCACAATGCCAAGCGTCAGCTGGAGTTGTGTAAAGCTCGCCGTCATTGGACTCTGGAGCAGTGCAAACTCGTTCTCTGAAGTGATATATCACACTTCACCATCTAGCAGTCCGAATCTGGGTTTGGCGGATACCAGGAGAACGCTACCTTCCCAAATGGATTGTGCCAACTGTAAAGTTTGGTGGAGGAGGAATAATGGTCTGGGGCTGTTTTTCATGGTTTGGGATAGGCCCCTTAGTTCCAGTGAAGGGAAATCTTAACGCTACAGCATACAATTACATTCTTGATGATTCTGTGCTTCTAACTTTGTGACAACAGTTTGGGGAAGGCTCTTTTCTTTTTCAGCATCACAATTCCTCCGTGCACAAAGCGAGGTCCCATACAGATTAAGCTAGTTTTTTTTCCAAAGTTGGAAGTCTGAGATTTCCGAGTTCCCAGTTGTTTTGAACGCAGCATTAACTCAGGAACGGAYTAACATAATCACTTTCCCATCAAGTCCATCTGCTTCTCTTCTATACTGAACAAAAATATAAATGCAACATGCAATAATTTCAAATATTTTACTGAGTTACAGTTCATTTAAGGAAATATGTCAATTTAAATACATTCATTAGGCCCTAATCTATGGAATTCACATGACTGGGCAGGGGTGCAGATATGGGTTGGCCTGGGAGGGCATCGGCTCACCCACTTGGCAGCCAGGCCCACACACTGGGGAGCCAGGCCCAGCCAATCAGAATGAGTTTTTCCCTACAAAAGAGCTTTATTACAGACAGAAATACTCCTCAGCACCCCAACAACCCCTCTCAGACAATCCAACAGGTGAAGAAGTTACACGTGGTGTGAGGTCGGTTGGACATACTGCCAAATTCTCTAAAATGACATTGAAGGTGGCTTATGGTAGAGAAATTAACATTCAATTATATGGCTACAGCTCTGGTGGACATTCCTGCAGTTAGCATGCCAATTGAGCGCTCCCTCAAAACTTGAGACATCTGTGGCATTGTGACGTGAGACAAAACTGCACATTTTAGAGTGGCCKTTTATTGTCCCTAGCACAAGGTGCACCTGTGTAATGATCATGCTGTTTAATCAGSTTCTTGATATGCCACACCTGTCAGGTGGATGGATTACCTTGGCAAAGGAKAAATTCTCATTAACAGGGATATAAACTACTTTGTGCACAACATTTGAGAGAATTAAGCTTTTTGTGTGTATGGAACATTTCTGGGATTTTTAATTTCAGCTCATGAAGCATGGGACCAATACTTTACATGTATGCATTTATATTTTTGTTTAGTGTAGTTAAGAGGATCAGGAGAATGTCACATCMTTGCTCCTCTCTAATCCTTATCCTCCAATGCCTAGATCTTTAAATAAGGAACACACTCTTAATAGAGGTGAATATAGCCTGGAGGATCATGTAAGCATGGACAACCATCTAGTACACACARACATAGCACTAGTAGGTCAGGGATGTCCAAGAACACTCAGAAAACATGTTCCAGTACAGTTAATTGTACATCTAATTCAGTGCACCTGAATGTTTCACACTTTTATAAGGAGCATATTCCTTTGTCTCTAGCAGCTGATTTTGACCCAGGCTAGGAATTAGAGCATAGAGCCAGGCTAGGAGTTAGAGCATAGACCCAGGCTAGGAGTTAGAGCATAGACCCAGGCTAGGAGTTAGAGCATAGACCCAGGCTAGGAGTTAGAGCANTTAGAGCATAGACCCAGGCTAGGAGTTAGAGCATAGACCCAGGCTAGGAGTTAGAGCATAGACCCAGGCTAGGAGTTAGAGCATAGAGCCAGGCTAGGAGTTAGAGCATAGACCCAGGCTAGGAGTTAGAGCATAGACCCAGGCTAGGAGTTAGAGCATAGAGACAGGCTAGGAGTTAGAGCATAGACCCAGGCTATGAGTTAGAGCATAGAGCCAGGCTAGGAATTAGAGCACAATGATAAGGCACTGATTATCATCTGAACTACTTTGACTGATCATGAACACACACAACAGGTTAAATTGTAGTCCAAAAAACATGGTGTGTAGAGACTAGAGTCTGTTCAATTGGAGTGTGTACTCTGGTGACTACAAGGAAAAGACTCTGGGCAAGTTCCAAAAAACKAATTGAGAGCAAAGGGAGAAATAAACATTCTTCTCAGCTAGAGTGGCCTCAAGGAGATTTAGTTCAATCCCAGCTTTATACTCTAGACCTGTCATACTTAACTCTGGACCTTGAAGCCAGTTCCACTGCGTTTATTCATTGTTCCCCTCTAATCAGGGACTGATTTAGACCTGAGACACCGGGTGTCTGCAATTAATTATCAGGTAGAACAGAAAACCATCAGGAAGTGAATACCTTTACTCTAGACTCTTTGTCTCTCCAGGTAGCAACTAATGGACATTTAGGGAATTTTCACAAAGTACCTTTTTTACCAAAGCCATGTTTTTCTATTTTCTAAAACCCTTGTATTTTTAAAATCTCATCTCCATGATAAGTGATAAGACTTCTCAAGTTTTCTCTTTTTGACGTTCCACATGTGTTTTAGGCCCTGTTGTTGTTCATGGTTCTCTCCTATCACTGTTAATTGCTTTCTTACTTGGTTCAGATTCCCATTAGAAAATATCAGGTGTCCATGGCAATTTATTAACATTGYTCTAGCTTAATTTCCCCCCTGTGCTCGCCTGTACGTGGGTCACTCAGCACTGTCCAGTCTCTCTGCTAATGGGAATCTCAGCAGGGATAACTCCTGTGCATCGCCACCCCTACCAGGGTTCATATCACAGAGCTGTAGTACCCTCCGCCAGGTGGCTCATGCCCCTATCCTGTCGTGCACCCCATTAGACTTCCGTCCCTGTCTGAAACAGGTGAGCCTGTCTGCGTTGGTGTGTCTCCCTGTGTCATCTCCAGACAGTCTCCCTGGCTTGTTGTCGAGGAAGTGCTCCTCTCAGTGACTGAGGCTGTGATGAAATGGCTGACRCAGCCTAATTTACCTGAAACGTGTCAGTGCTACTGCCCTGATTGAAAGGTAGCTGTGTTTGCCAACTGGAGCAAATAGGACAAGAGAGGGCAATGCTCAAGGAACACATATTGTGAATTAAATGTTTTTTCTATGAATTGTATGGAATTTGAGACCCTTTTCCAGGATTTTCATAGTTTATATTGTTCAATGGGAAACTCTCCCATGAAATACTAACTCAGTTCAACTTTCTGATGACGAGGTACACACTGCTGAAAAAAACAGCCTACATTTCAAGCTGGTTCATGCTGGTATATCTGGTCTGGCTAGCATGGTCTAGCACAGGGATGGGCAACTGGCCCCCCTTTTGTAGGCCCGCGGATCTATTTCCACACAATGTTATTTTTTTTTAAAGGGTCTCAACTTAGTTAGAATAGTAGAATACACAGGGTGCAATTTCTAAATTTGAATGTGCATCAGCAGTTTTTCTCTTATGTCAGTCACTGACAGTCACTCAATTAGCCCATGTCAGCTAACAGGTTTTAGATGAGTAAGTTAGTCTAGCCAACTATCTAAACCTGTAGTAATCATGGTCGAATTATTGATCGGGGGGCCGCCATTGATTTTGTTAGCAAAACAAAATTTCACATACTGTAGGTCCCCCAAAAGGCTGCATGTGTGAGTATGGATGTGGGTACACAGACCCGCGAGCCACTGCGGCCCCTCATGAGTTCAGATTTTTGGTGGCCCCCACCCCTATCAAAGTTGCCCACCCCTTGTCTGGTTAGGCTGGCCCACTAGCTGCTCAAGCTGATGATGCTGGTGAGAAGCTCATGCTGGTGATGCTGGTATGCTGGTGACCAGTTTATGCTGGTGATACTGGTATGCTGGTGACCAAGCTGGTGTATGCTGGTCCAGCATGGTCTAGCTAGCTGGTCAAGCTAGTCAGGTAAAAACCACGCCCATCATTAACATATTTCCCAGCAAGCTCTATTGCAGGTTGATTTTTGTTTTTGCATGTACGTTGATTGATTCATTAATCTTAGATAAAATAAAACAATTCTAAACTAATCCAATCTGTTAGTTGGACTTATTGCACCTGTTACTGAAATGGTTGTTCCAGTTTAGATTGTTTAGGTAGTATCACATATTCATCTTTTTACCCTGGCAGTCATTCTGATTGCAGATTGTGGGTGAATAAAAGTTCAAATTGTTGGATATCCCCACTCTGGCTGGATTCCAATATGAATTAAACATCGCTTTGCAAACCAGCATAACATGACTGGCAGACCTGAGATAGCCAATGTATTATATACACTGAGTGTCCAAAACACTAAGAACTCCTGCTCTTTCCGTGACATAAACTGACCAGGTGAATCCAGGTGAAAGCTATGATCCCTTATTAATGTCACCTGTGTCCAAAACACAGCAAAGGCTAGCCAACAGCAAAAACACAGTGAAGGCTGATGACCAGCCTATGCTATTTTCTTTCAGTAGGGCATTAACACAGCCAGCACTGAGAAATATGACTACACAAGGATGACAACATAGTGAAAACAAACTTGCCTCAGAGCTACACAATACAGCCAATTACCACTGTACTAAACCATGCTTAGCGATTGTTCTCAATCTGTCACTCAAAACCAAACCCACGTCTTCAATCCACCTTCCCAAAGCACCACTCCTACACACCCTCAAGAGCTTGACCGAGCAGAGCTAGACTTAGCTGGGGGATAGGGGAAGCTATAGCGGCAGCGCTGATCTTTCTGGAGAGAAACGGGTGCATGTCATGGTCAAAGCCAATTAATCCAACTCTGACTCGACTCACTTGGTGCTGTTGTAGGCCCAGCGATGGAAATAAGTGCCCTTGCTTTGTTTGTCTCTGTGTCATKCCCTTAACAATCTATTCCTACTTGTCTCTCTCCCTCTCTTTCTTATTACACTCAATATTGCTTGTTTGATCTCCCATCTCCATCGGTTTCTCTGTCCTGCCATCCCATTGCTCCTTTTCAGACTGAATTGGTGATAAAGGCAATATTGACTGTTGCATCTGGTGAGATGGGCATGATGCCAGCTGCATGTCTTCCTCTGTTTATGGAGCTTTGCAGAGCTGGTACCTRRGTCACACATGGTGACCCTGGATTAGGGATTATTACCACTAAACTACACACACAATGGCATGAGATTATTATTTTGTTTTTCTGTGTCTACTTCTGCCCGAACATAGCTAAAGCCCAAACAGAGCGAAAGCCGAACGTCCATGTTACAGACTGCTTAGACAATCACGTTTAATCAGTGTGCAGTATTGTATGATTTTAGTAAGCCAAACCACACCAACCTCTGTCCTTCTACTGGTTTTCATCTAGCAGGGTCAGACCCAGTTTACTTTAGGGAGATGGATGGGAAAACAAAATCAGATTGCTGCTGTTGGAGAACTTGGGCCATCAATCTGACGACCCCAACAACACAGGGCAGTGATAGTGGAGTTTTATGACAAATAGGGGTTTTAATAGTCCTGTCTAAATTCCTGAACCTGGTCCCTCACACCATCACAACCAACTGATACTTTTCTCCTCATCTCTCCACTTGATACAAAATAAACTGGTAGGTTTGTCATCCCAAAAGTGTGYAAAGCAAACCTCATATGTCATAAAGACAATTTAAGCATCAATCATTGTCATCAAGAACATCAGCCAATGGGGTTGAATCTGCCTKCGTAAAAATGTAATTTCTAGTTCCGCCTATAATATTCGACCATGCAGTGCACATACAGTCACACTGACTTCAAGCCCTGTCTGGTCATATCGTCCCGGACTGACTGGGTCTGGTCCTCGTCTCCAAGAGTCATCTGAAAAAGTGGGTTTGAGAATAGTAATCTGTCATATTTCATTGTTTTATGAGAGGGATTATATATGGCATATTTAAACTGGAGCAAAAGATGCAGCCACTGTGTAGGCCTATGTACCCCCAATAAAGCATACTGGTGAATTTTATATCTAATAATTTGAAAATCAATTTAAGGTAAGTGAGTTTCTACCATCTGCAATAATGACTCTTTTAATTTGTGGGGCGGCAGGTAGCCTAGTGATTAGAGCGTTGGACTAGTAACTGGAAGATTGCAAGCTCAAATCCCCGAGCTGACAAGGTAAAAATCTGTCATTCTGGCCCTGAACAAGGCAGTTAACCCACTGTTCCTAGGCCGTCATTGAAAATAAGAATTTGTTTTTAATTAGGGCTAGGCACCTTTTTTCTCCACTTCCTGTCTGAATGACGTGCCCAAAGTAAACTGCCTGTAGCTCAGGCCCTGAAGCCAGGATATGCATATAATTGGTACCATTGGAAAGAAAACACTTTTAAGTCTGTAGAAATGTTAAAATAATGTAGGAGAATATAACACAGCAGATA
>NC_036874.1:6251691-6255160 GCF_002910315.2 Salvelinus sp. IW2-2015 | reverse complement strand
CGATGGACGGTAGAGAGAAAATCCAAAGAAAAACCAACCAGATTTTTTTTGGGGGAGAGACCATCCTCTTAGAAATGCAAGAGTAAGAGACAGTACTGTGCAGCCGTCTTCATCCCCTGGCCACGGCTTTCAACTCTGTCAATCACATATTCTTATCGGCAGACTCAACAGCCTTGGTTTCTCAAATGACTGCCTCGCCTGGTTCACCAACTACTTCTCAGATAGAGTTCGTGTGTCAAATCGGAGGGCCTGTTGTCCGGACCTCTGGCAGTCTCTATGGGGCTACAACAGGGTTCAATTTTCGGGCTGACCCTTTTCTCTTGTATATATCAATGATGTCACTCTTGCTGCGAGTGATTCCTTGATCCACCTCTAGCGACGACACCATTCTGTATACATCCGGCTCTTTTTTGGACACTGTGTTACACCTCCAAACGAGCTTCAATGCCATACAACACTCCTTCCGTGGCCTCCAACTGCTCTTAAACGCGAGTAAAACTAAATGCATGCTCTTCAACCGATCACTGCCCGCACCCGCCGCGACTAGGATCACTACTCTGGACGGTTCTGACTTAAATATGTGGACAACTACAAATACCTAGGTGTCTGGCTAGACTGTAAACTCTCTTCCAGACTCATATTAAGCATCTCCAATCCAAAATGAAATTTAGAATTGGCTTCCTATTTCGCAACAAAGCCTCCTTCACTCACGCTGCCAAACTACCCTCGTAAAACTGACTATCCTACCGATCCCGACTTCGGCGATGTCATTTACAAATAGCCTCCAACACTCTACTCATCAAACTGAATGCAGTCCATCACAGTGCCATCCGTTTAGTCACCAAAGCCCATATACCACCCACCACTGCGACCTGTATGCTCTCGTCGGCTGGCCCTCCCTACATATTCGTCGCCAGACCACTGGCTCCAGTCATCTATATGTCTTTACTAGGTAAAGCTCTGCCTTATCTCAGCTCACTGGTCACCATAACAACCCACAGTAGCACGCGCTCCAGCAGGTATATCTCACTGGTCATCACCAAAGCCAATTACCTCCTTTCTCTGCTGCTGCAATGACTGAAACGAATTGCAAAAAATCGCTGAAGTTGGAGACTTATATCTCCCTCACTAACTTTAAGCATCAGCTATCTGAGCAGCTCACCAATCGCTGAAGCTGTACACAGTCCATCTGTAAATAGCCCATCCAACTACCTACCTCATCCCATATTGTTTTTATTACTTTTTTTGCTCTTTTCGCACCCAGCATTTCTACTTGCACATCATCATCTGCACATCTCCATCACCAGTGTTATTGCTATTGTAATTACTTCGCTCACTATCGATTTATTGGCCTTACCTCTTACTCCATTTGCACCACTGTATACATATTTTTCTATTGTTATTGACTGTAACTTTTGTTTATCCCATGTGTAATTCTGTGTTGTTGTTTTTTGTTGGCACTGCTTGCTTTATCTTGGCCAGACTGCAGTTGTAAACGAGAACTTGTTCTCAACCTAGCCTACCTGGTTAAATAAAGGTAAAAATAATAATTTGAGATTGGACACTCTATAACCAATTAGCCTAGAATATTATTTGTTTTACTACCATTTATTATTTTTTTTCATATTATCAAATATTGGGTTGCAAGACTTCATTTATGAAATCCAATTTACAAATAATAGCATTCTGTATTTACATATCCAGCTGCTGTCAATACTAAATATGACGTCATCGCTTTACTCTTAGTGACAGTTCGACGAGAGACCTTACAGCGCGTGTCCTATCCTGGAGTCGTCTATTTACAACAGATGTTTCTTGCTGTAAACAACTGTATTTAATACAGTGACATCAATAAGCTATCATAGCTTTCACCTAGATTTACCTGGTCTGTCTATGTCATGGAAATAGGTGTTCTTAATGTTTTGTCTACTCAGTGTAGATTTTTCAGATTTTTTTTTTAATACTTTGGAACAGATTCCAAAAATTAAAATCACTTGGAGCTGATTTGCTGGTGTTTTTACAGTCTTTTATGTCCAACAATAAAAAAATAAAAAATTACATCATAAAAGCATAACACGTTTTCAAATATGATGGTATAGCAGCTTTGTCTYATTTAGGCTGTCATGTTCAGTGCACACTTAGCCATTTTGTGAAATGATTGTTTTCAGTCAGCAATACTTGTCTGCGTGTGGTAACTGTGTGTACTACAATTGGTCAAATATGYGGTATTGTTGACACAATGTGTTCTCTGACTATGAAAAATAAATGTATTTTTGTTACAAATACAATTTAGGGAGCCTGTTCAGATGGGTGGAAGTTGCACTTTCTATTAACACCATAATYACAGACGGGAGCTACACCTCACCTCACTCTGATAGGCTACTTTGGGGTAGAGCGGCGTGTGAKGGCGCAGATGGTCAATCTCACCATTAGCAAGAACATGGCAGCATATGATTTTGTTTTGTGTAGAAATTATAGTAGTTGGATATTAAAATGGTAGCCTGAAAGGAATGAAGAAGATGATGATGAAGAAGATGTGTAATGCGTCTGTCCTGTTSTAGGTGTCCTATAGGCAAGCCGAAGTGTCCATCATTGTCACTCTGATTACGCACACACCCACTCGTACAGCACGTGCGCACGCGCACGCACGCACATACACACAGGGAGCAAATATTCAAACGTTGCCAGTGGTAATCTTGAGCAGATTTGGGATTTTTGTTAACCTGTCTTTAATTTCGTTTAGGGGATTATGGCTTGGCGGAGCTGCAGTCATGAGTTTCTTCTCTGATATCCAGGCTTGCGCTTGCCACTCTTTGTCGCGGCAGCTGCCCATTCACATGAGCGCTATCGCGCAATTTAAAATGCTCGTCGCCCCCCACTAGTGCGCCAGCTATGCGTTTAAAGGTCTCTCCACATTTCACTTCATAGATCTAGGAACGTGCGTGCGCTTGGGTGGAAACTTTTTKGGGGAGAAACGCGCGCCGTTTGTAACATGACGCTCTAGCACAGGGGTGCATGGGAAAACTTTTTTGCTCGAAGGCCACGTCGGGATTTTGAAATTCAACGGAGGGATGCATTTTTTTGGGCGAATCAATTGTTTGTTAAAAACAATTTGCGGGCCTCCGGAGTAGTGCAGCGGTCTAAGGCTTCACTACAGACCCGGGTTCGATCCCAGGCTGTGCCACAGCTGGCCGTTACTGGGATACCCATGAGGCGGCACACAGTTTGCCCAGCGTCATCCAGGTTAGGAGAGGGTTTGGAAGGCTGAGATTTCCTTGTCCCATGCCGCTCTTGCGACTCCTGTGGCGGGCGGGGCGCATGCACAATGACATTGTCAGGTGTACGGTGTTTCCTCCAACACATTTCTGCGGCTGGCTTCCGGGTTAAGCAGGCATTGTGTCAAGAAGCAGTGCGGCTTGGCTGGGTCGTGTTTCGGAGCATGCATGGCTCTCAACCTTCGAGTTGCAGC
>NC_036874.1:6247278-6250811 GCF_002910315.2 Salvelinus sp. IW2-2015 | reverse complement strand
TAGACCCATTGTAAACAAAGACAGGTTATTTATTAATTGTTTGTACTACACCTGGAGTAAGGAGGAAAGCCCTGGAAAGTGTGCCAGTCACGTTTCTGTGCAGATGGTTTTTATCCCCTACCAAGGTTGTCTGCTTAGCACCTTCTAAGGCCATGAGACCAATATATACCGAACACAAATATAAAGGCAACATGTAAARTGTTGTTCCCATGTTTCATGAGCTGAAATAAAAGATCCATCTCAGATGTTGTGCACAAATTTGTTTACATCCTTGTTAGTGAGCATTTTTATTTTGGCAAGATAATCCATCCACCTGACAGGTGTGGCATATCAAGAAGGTGGTTAAACAGCATGATCATTAAACAGGTGCACCTTGTGCTGGGGACAATAAAAGGCCACTYTAAAATGTGCAGTTTTGTCACACAACACAATGCCACAGGTRTCTCAAGTTTTGAGGGAGYKTGCAATTGGCATGCTGACTGCAGTAATGTCCACCAGAGCTGTTGCCAGATAATTTAATGTTAATATCTSTATGTCTAGGATCTTTTATTTCACCTCATGAAATATGGGAACAACACTTTACATGTTGCCATTATATTTTTGGTTACAATATCGTTTTAGAGAATTTGTGCACAACATTTGAGATACATTTTTGTGTGTATGGAAAATGTCTGAGATCTTTTATTTCAGCTCATGAAACATGGGAACAACACTTTACATGTTGCCTTTATATTTTTGGTTACAACGTTGTTTTAGAGAATTTGGCAGTACGTCCAGTCGGCCTCACATCCGCTGATCACGTATAACCACGCCAGCTCAGAACCTCCACATCTGGCTTCTTCACCTGCGGGATCGTCTGAGACCAGCCATCCGGACAGCTGATGAAACTGAGGAGTATTTCTGTCTGTAATAAAGCYCTTTTGTGGGGGAAAACTCATTCTGATTGGCTGGGCTTGGCTCCCCAGTGGGTGGCAGCCATGGCTGCGCCCCTGCCCAGTCATGTGAAATCTATAGATTAGGGCCAAATTAATTTATTTCAATTTGACAGATTTCCATATTTGAACTACAACTAGGTAAAATCATTGAAATCGTTGCATGTTTATATTTTTGTTCAGTATACTGTATATCCTCTTTCTTCTCAGAATTACAATGTTACTAAGGCATCTGGACCAATGGTGAAGTTGACAAAGAGAGAGAGAGACTGCAATACATGTACATATACATGGTGAGGTTGACATTTGTAAGTCACCACAGAGAGAGGGAGAGAGAGTGACTGCACTGCAATACATGCACACATGCTCTCTTTCTCACACGCACGCACGCACGCACGCACGCACGCACACACACAGACACACACATTGAAGTTACCTACAATCCTCTTTAGAAAGACACAATAGTTCTACTGAAATAACCTTTGATTATGGGTCCCTCAGTAGCTAACAGGCTACACGGCGTTGACATACCTCAGACTTAATTTGTGGCATTATTAMCTTTGTTGTTTACATGAAAAGGCTCATGTTTATTTCACTTCAATAAATAGCTTTTAAAATGTAAAGTGCAAAACAAATGATGGGAAGAATGATCCTTTCTTCAGCTGAGTGAATAAGATTGACCTTAATCTAAGAGAGTCCAAAGGCATTTGTCTTCCCTCTCTCATGTCATTATTTTGTTTTCCACTCTTCCTTCATTATCCAAGGCTATAACTAGCCTAACTAACTAGCCTAACCACCATGAGCTTCATGTTGATACTGGAAATATAAGAACAAATTGGTTRTCAAGAAGTAGCCTCTAAAGTGATTATAGCAGGCCAYAGCAGGCTTCTACATTATTCACACAAGAGCTAAAAAGGGTAACAGTTCAAAAAGTAAATTTGAGCTTTCTGTCAAGCACTTTCACAGCCTATCACATACAGTGTTACAATGGGGTGAAGTCCACTTTGACAACAATTATGTGAAAAGTAGGCTTACTGGGTGACAAAAATAAATAATCAGAACGCAGATGCATTTTCATTACACTCATAACCTCAGAGCAAATGAAAGGAGCACATCCAGTCATAGGGTATTTCCATTTCTTCATTTGACACTCCTAAATGACAAAACACTATCAGCATTTCAAGGGACTTAGTGTATGTGTCCAGTGCTTATTAAGTGCTTATATTTTCCCATGTTTCTCTCTATCTACTAACGTAATTGCCTCTAGATATGAAAATCTGAGAAGCAAGATGCCATGACTAAGGGGTGTAAGTTGATGTTTCTGTCTTTCTCAGCAAGTTGTTATGAAATTTTAATGATACTKATTCGGTTGCYGCTTTTTTGATGTGTTTGATTTAGCATGCACTCTCCTTCAGCGTTATTTACAGTATATTCAGCAGACGGTTGTTGTGATTGTCATTTCTATCTTGTAGGCTACATCAAGTCCATAATGTTAACCAAGTGTTTCCAACCAGTTAACCACACAACAGTAGAACTTCATGAAATACCCAAGTTTTCTGAATAAACCCATACAACCTTGAGGTTCTTATGTAACACCACAGTAATAACATAGAATAACATCTACAGTAGGTTGCCATGAAAAGGAATAGAAGAGGAGAAGTTGCTTTAAGAGGTACATCAAATCTATGGCTAAAAGGATTGTAGTGTTTTTTTCTGTGCATGTGGGAGGGCATTTTCAGGTGGATTAAGAGTTAGTCCTTTACAGCTCCTCAGTAAGCATCTATTGTGGGGGAACCAGAGAGCATTAAGTACTTCCCAGAGATACATTTTGTAATCTCCATAAAAACCGAAGGGCTTAATGAATCGAAACCCGRAACAGTGTGTCCAGCAGGATAARTCAGAAATATAATTCTTAAGCTACATAACATAGGATTCATGTATTCATCAAAATACTGTTTACAKAAGGAGACCAGATGTTTTAAACTGCATTCATGTAAACATGTCTAGGGCCTGAGTATGYAGTTTATTTGGACCTGCTTGAAGCAACAGAACTCCTGTGACTGRTATGGGTGATATGTTCATTATCTCTACCTGCCAGMAATTTCAAAGGCTAAAATGTGAATAGTGGACGAGAGAAAATATAAACTCAGTTCATTACATTATCTATTCCCAGCATACACTTCTCTGATGATTTCCCCTCTCTTGTCTCATTATGCAACCCTGCTGAGGGAATGTGGCAGTAWAAAGGTCTTCAATCTGAAGTTGGCATGAACGTATCTAGCATGACTCTGGATCCGTCACGAAAACCAGTCTGCCCCCACGCGCACACACAGGGCAGAAGCCATTGTGCATCTTTTCAAGTTGGTAAGCATCAGGAGCCTCCCTAYTCACCCACCACTTCCTTTGAAGAAGTTGAACAGAACAGCAGGAGTTGTTTACTAGTTCCTCCTCCTAACCCCTTGTTTTTCACACTTTATATGATAATGTTTCCTATCAGACACTTTCTCAATGTTGGTTTCAGCAGTCACAATAGATCCCACAGAATTAGATAACTGTCTATGTTTCTGGGTGTGACTGAGCATAATGTTCATACACAGAGGT
>NC_036874.1:6240625-6247253 GCF_002910315.2 Salvelinus sp. IW2-2015 | reverse complement strand
GCTGTAAGAAAATTGTATATAGATATGGTAATTGTTTTACACTTCTCACATTAAGGCTATATTTGGACAACATGTACCCATCCCCCACTATACCCACACTTGGTACCTATAAGTAACACAGCACAACTAACTCCCCCATGAATAGGGCCTGTGAAAACAACGCACATGCAGGATGCCTTTGGATGTGACTAGGACAAGAAACTGTGTGAAAGCCATGGAATGTCGACATCAGGCCGAACAGGACTACCCCGACCCAGATCGACCAATCGGAGGCCAGACGAAAGATCGAAGCTACTTTGGCTTGTTGCCTATATAAACTGTATGTACTGTTTAGAGGCAGGGGTGTCAAAGTTCAAATGGACGAGGGCCAATAATTTAAGCTACAAGCCGAGGGCGGACTGGTTCGAATGTTCATTGAAAAATTTTTTCAATGTACGGCATATAGTCTTAGGTGAACGTAATTGAACCTACTGAAAACCTAACAAATATATTCCAATATGATAGATAATAAGCAATAGTTTTTCTTCTGGTCTGTCAGCTAATCTTTAATTTTCAAAGACACAAAGACAAATTTTCTTTATATAAAATCCCATAAATGAACTTAAATGAAAGAAACGGTAATTCAAGGCACCATCAGTAGCCTATATTATTCTATTTTTAGCAAAAGTGGGGCTAATTTACTTCAAAAGAAAAACAATATAGCAAATTTTCTTATCATCCACTCACACTGAATATTTTTAAATATAAATTGGATTGAAATACAATAATATAAGTGGCAAAATCTTATTAATCAAAACAACACTTGTTTTAAGGAGAAAGTAACATGCAGTGAACCAAATATTAAAACTTTAACTTTTAAACTTGAACTGAAGTAAAAACTCTAAATATGTTGATTGCACAGTAAATGTTCACTTGTTTGAGGTTGAAGGTGATACTTGGTGGTGTCCATCTTTTTCCACAGTTTCATCAATGTTCGGGGTAGGCTCTGAGCTGAGGAATCTCAGAATTGAGTGGAGGTGTTCAGTACAGTAAGTCGACTTCTGTGGTGATGTTTTGTTGAGGTTCATCAAAGAAACAGTTGTTCACACAGGTATGTGCTGCAACATAGACACGTTTGAGCAGGCTGGATGCGGCAGCTGGGCATTGTGTCGGGGAGGAAACGGGCCGAACCCGAGGAACCCACTGCCGATATTTGCTCTCAGTGCATCATTGCATGAGGTTCATCAACTCCATTTGGAGTTTGGTGGTGAGTTTCCCACGTCAACAGCAAATGGGTTACGAACATTTCCAACTGCTTTTTTGTTGCTTCAACAGTCACAATCGGCGTCGAAAGTCCGCGGCAAGTACCTATTTTATCAGCAACTGTGCGGCTCGGTGAACGCACTGGTAGAGGCTTCTCTTTCATGGTCTGGCAGCGGGAAAGTGGCTCAAATTTTTTTCCGCATCTGCGTCTCCACAGAGTCAGTTGGTTTTTTAAATCCTTCACTGTACTGTAAGCATTCAGAGATGACATGACCGACCCTGCGCTGGAAGTTCATTGCATTCAGATGACTCGTATGTCACACAGAAAAGCATTTCACACAATAAAACATTTCCGTCTCGGAGTTGTGTTGTGTCTTTCCCTTTGCTGTCCAAGAACAGACAAATCTCTACGAAGCTCGAATACATCTTTGAAGTGCACCTTTCCCTGGCTTGCCATGCACCTCTGTGTGATAAGGCAATACATGCTCGTTTCTAACTCCCGTCAGAAATGCTTGAACTGGCGGTGATTCGACACTTTTGGCTCTGATAAAGCATTAACTGTGCGGTGATGATTGCTCATTACATGCTTAATTTTCAAGGCTTTACGCACAGCTTCCTGTGTATGATCAATGATAAGCTGTCGCTCCCTGTCGGCGTTTTCCTCTTTCATCTTTTCCGTTCTTCGCACAGTCCGCTCCTGTGTCACATGCAGGTGCTCGTCGTTGTCAAACCACGAGTTTTTTCCAAGGCAGCTCCATCTCAATTTACACATCTTGACACTCTTCAATACAAATCATGCCCCGTAGTTGTGCCATGCATAGGACGTAAAGCAAAAACTCCTCTGTCACGCTTAGGCTGGAGTCCACTTCCGCGGATGAAATTGACACTGGGCATGTCAGAAAATGTGGTGCTTCCTAGGCCAAGGAATATGGCAATGAAGGGAACTGTGAACCAGATGCTTTGTACCAGCAGCAGTGCCACTACACCAATCGTTCTAGGTTCACACAGTTCAGTTAGTCTTGAACCACCCCACTGACATTCTAGCAATACTTAGTAAGACAAGAAAAGTGGCATCTACTGGAAGAAACATCTTTCCTAAGCATATTATAGGTCACCCTTCAGACTGCAAGTCACTTCCTTTACAACAAAGTCATCATTCCTACATTATTAAACAAACTGTTTTCAAGAGGACACATCGGCACAATGCAGGAAGTCAAACAGCGAGGCGACAATCAAGTTGGTTTAATTCTGACCCACTGGGCACACACTGGTTGGATAAACGTTTCCACATAATTTCAACGAAATGACGCTGAACCAATGTGGAACAGACGTCTGTGCCCAGTGGGGAGAATCTTCAATTGGATGAGACCAAAGTGTTCTCTCTCTGAAAGAGACAGTGGCAGTACTATGGATAACTGACTGGCCATCACATACTGGTATCTTGGTTCAAAAGAAAAGGTACATTTGATTTGAGTTCTGCCTGTGTTTTTATTTTGGCCGTCACAGGCTTGGCGGCGAAAAAAATACATAAATTGTGACGATGCTCGCTCATCTTTGGTGAAGGTTTAAACCAACCTACCAAATATCCTTTGATCCTGGATTTCTCTCTTCTAGTCGCGTTCTCTCTCTCACTGTCTCTCCCTTTAGAAGTACAAGGCACTTCTCATCAAAACATGGCACTTGTCCAGGACTTCACTGGGTTGCTTCAAGTGAATGATACCAACTTCATTTTATCAGTAGTCCATTGACTGCATCAAGATTGCCATGGTAGGATGAAACATCAATCTAACGAATGGCCACAGGGATTTGCATGTATGAGAAACAGCCKTAAGCGGACAGAAGTAGCACAGAGGGTTGCTTGGGAACAAAAAAAACAATGAATCGCTGGAAGGCTACAGCTCTTTGCATCATTGAGAACAGGCAGAAAAAGTGGGATAGGRGGACTTTCCCTTCTGTTAAGGGCAGAAGGGCTACGGTAGCCTAGTCTGAAGAGGGCATTATCAGGGTCTGGAACACACTGACTGTAATGATTCACAACAGGGAGGAAAATACATAATATAATAAATAAAATACATTCTTTTTTAAATGAATCATAAAACTAACCTGGGTGAATGACCTGGCCATCTGTGACAATCTTTAAGGTAAAGCCTTAGCGTTTCCTGGTTTTGAAGAATAAAACCAAATAAGTACATAAACAGTTCAAAATGTCCCTTTTCTTTTCAACTCCACAAGCTGGCATCTGGTCCAGATCAAAACAATCAACTGGAGGCGGACATTTTCTGGTAAACTAAGCACTATGCTAATTATACACTTGCATCCTACTTTGGCTGTAAATGGTTGTCAGGAGCAACAGTACCATATCATTTTGTGCTGGTAAAAAGCTATGTTGTGAATGTATACAGCCTGTTCCGCAAATATGACAGTGATATTCGCACTTAAGTCAAGTAAAAAGCTCWATATTTTCTTAAATGTCATAATTCACAATGATATACAGAACTGTTAATATGGTTGTGACATCTTTATTTAAGAGCTTTAAAAAGAAGAGAAAACACTTAGACCATCAACATGGCTACACGATTTATTACTGAAAATATTCAATATATCAGGGCATCAGTTCAGTCTCCAGTACTGTAGTTATTGCTTTACAATAATGTCTGTCTGTGGTCCTCAGCTGTCTAGTCTACAACAGGGAATAACACAGGTGAACTGGTTTAGATGGCAGAGGCAWGTTTTAGATCAGAATCCTTTTCTGGGGAGTGCTGACATCATAGATGGAGGAGTCTCTTGAAATCTTGGTCTACTTAGAAACCAACATACGAGAGCGGGGCTTTGGGAAATCGGATGTTGAAACCTGGTATAAATTACAATAGGGCAAACGATAAGGTCCCACCATACAGGTCAATAGGTCTTCTTCCAGGAGCGGAAATAGAGCTGGATTGGGATCAGTGGGTTTCTTTTCTGGAGGCTGGGATGGAACACATCAAAGTCTACCCGCCGCACCCTTTGAAGGTAGTCCTCTAGCACCACCTAGAACAGCAGCCAGAGAGAGGGAAACAGCATACACAGCATCAACACACCTGTGTGTGTGTGTTGTGTTGTGTGTGTCTGTCAGTCCTTATTCTCTACATGTGGAAGCTAGCGTGAGCGTCATCTCAGAGCTCAGGAATGTGCTTCCTCTTTGCCCTAGATGCACAAAGCCAGCCCGGCCTAAAACATATGATATGATTCAGCAGCTGAGAGGAAAGAGCCTTTAAGGCGTCAGAACAGATTAACATAGTTATAGCACCAGCAGCCAATAAGAGCATCATATTTGTGAAAATTGTCCTGGAGGGAAGGATAAAAAGAGGAACCACAGAATTGAGTGATAATGCTCTCTTCTTTCTCTAATTACCATCATCCCCCTGCTTGGTTGGAGCACTCAAGCGTGTGGACCATACCACCCTTCAAAACATAAACACACGACGCCAAGTATTGTCTATCTCGATTCTTCACCTGGCCTCATTCTCCAAGCCTCTGTTAATATGTTCGTCCTTCCTGTTCTTGCTCTCTTTCATGCCCCTTCTCTGTGCGGAATCAGAACTGCTTTTTAGAGTTGCCATGCCGTAAGAGTCCATAATTGCAGTTCCTGGTGTCTGTCTGGTTGCGATTAAAATTGGAGCATTAAAAGCGTCTATCTGCGCCTGATGGGGAGCTGCTGTGAATGGAGGGAAGATTTAGGCTAGACAGGACAAAGCCATGTGAGGATATTGGGAGGTGGTTGAGGAGGAGAAAGGATCATTCAACAGATGGCTGCTCCTCCTTACCTAGGTTCAGATGAACATGACTGGAGGATTAATTAAAAAACAAATGACAAGAGAACTTGAAGAGAAACTAACACACAGACCTGGTCTCCTCCCTGGTGCCAGGACTAAAGAAGCCCCATAGTTCAGTCTTGTCTTTGGTCAACGTTTTAGTAAATATGACCCTTTTCATGATGTTACAGTCACAGTGACCACAACCTAACCCAATAAATGCTAATGATTCTTATAATAATAACAACAACAACCCACTGTCTGGAGGAAGGCAGGGAAAGCGGAAGCTGGTATGTTCTTGCTGAATGATCTGGCCTGTGGAGACAAAAAGGTTCAAACTGAGTAAAATGACTAACACAGGCTAATAAAGCTATAATCTGTTTAACAGAGATGGACGAGCATATAAAAACACCAGTAGCTACTACATTTTGGACTACTTCAGCTTCTCTTTTCCTTTTGTGTACAAACAAGCCTTAATTCACTTGAAGCTCACAATGAAACAAAGTTACAAGTATTCATCAACGTTAAATGATTATGTATGTGTTGTACAGGTAAAAAAGGCATCGTAGTAGCCATTCGAGAAAACGACTGATCCCACATGAGAACACACTATCAGAGCCCTTCAAATGTAGAAATGTAATTGAATCAAATCAAGCAGTAAATCTGTTCGGCAAGAACAGCCCACCAAATAACATTGGAGGAACACTGTCCTGATGTCATGAGGGTACATACGTGTTGTAGGTGTACGTGGGCTTGGCTGGCAATGTCATATACCACGTCTCTCACATTCTGTTCCCGGCTTCCTCGGATGAAGTCCTCCTGGGAGGCTCTGTGCTGGTGGTGACACACACACACACACACCTTTGTTCACACCACTTATTCACACAGGAGAGATTTGTTCCTTCAAACCACTAATCTAGCCAAGCCAACCAATTGTTCATGCTGAGACCATATGGCCTCTAATGGGGCGAACAAAGTGAAGCTCTCGATAATTATCTTCATTATTCACGGCATGTATAGCGATTGTCAGATCTCAGTTCTCTCTCCTTTAAAAATTGTTATGGCCTCAGGCTGCCCTGAGGTCTGTTTACGGCACTGTGGCCATCAACCCCATGATAGACAGCAGTTGTTTAGAAACTGAGTACAAGTAGGATAGTTTGACAGCAAAAAAAAAAATATAAAAACGGGTAATCGGAATCTTATTCCACAAATAAGGAGTTTAGTTTGATATAAACTCGGCAAAAAAAAGAAACGTCCCCTTTTCAGGACCCTGTCTTTCAAAGATAATTCATAAAAATCAAAATAATTTCACAAATCTTCATTGTAAAGGGTTTAAACACTGTTTCCCATGCTTGTTCAATGAACCATAAACAATTAATGAACATACACCTGTGGAACGGTCGTTAAGACACTAACAGCTTACAGACGTAGGCAATTAAGGTCACAGTTTTGAAAACTTAGGACACTAAAGAGGCCTTTCTACTGACTCTGAAAAACAACAAAGAAAGATGCCCAGGGTCCCTGCTCATCTGCGTGCACGTGCCTTAGGCATGCTGCAAGAAGGCATGAGGACTGCAGATGTGGCCAGGGCAATA
>NC_036874.1:6237219-6239658 GCF_002910315.2 Salvelinus sp. IW2-2015 | reverse complement strand
GAAACCACTCTTCTCACGATGTCAAGAAACTGCGATTATATTTTCAGCCCGCAAACCTTAACATTGTGTAAATATTTTATTGACATAACAGATCAAAACTGAGACATAAAACTCGTGAACCAAGTTCCACAGACATGTGACTAACAGAAATGCAATAATGATAATCACCATGATACTCAAAAGGGTGGGTTTTTTTTGCTGAGTTTAGTTTAACAATAATATGAGGACAATGAGATTTGTATTGCCCAAAAGCACAAGGCGGTCGGTGTCTGTAGACATGCTGCTACACACATTAGCTTGACAAACTAAACAATCAAGTCAGGTAACTTCAATACTATTTGAATGCAATGAAGCTTGGAATTGCAAGTTATTAGCTAGGCTAGAAGCTGTTGTCAAGCAATGGGAGCAACAACAACAAAACAYGAACATACAGAGGGTCCACTGCCAAAGCCTGTATAAAATGTAACATCACCACGGACAGAGGCTGCAGTAGTTAAACCCCCGGACACCAACAGTCTCTTCCGCTTCCGACCAGAGCAATGAACTTATGACCGGATTAAAATAATTGGAAAATTGCAAAGCACTCACTGTCCYTTAATGACACAGGAAGTGGAGAAAACCCACCAGGCAAGCTTCAATTGAGCTCAGGACTAGACCTTTATGTTACAATAGCACCCCAGGTGTCAAAACAATAGTGCTAGGCAAATGACCTGGAGGCCTCCATGAACCTGACGAGGTCACTAATGTCACACACACTGGACTAGTAGGGGTAAAAACATCTCCTGATGTCACATCATAAACCAGCTGCACACAGTCCCCTGTCACTCCAGCTGTGGCTCAGAGGCCTTGTCGACAGATGATTCACAAAGGCTGTGAATTTGACTTGTAACTACAGCCAGTACATTTGTCATGGGGTTTCATTATAACTGTGCCTCTGGCATACTTCATTTGGAGTAGTGACACACTCCCTCACTGTGTTGATAATGCCAAACCGGTCTAGCAGGAATATAATGTCACAAAAAGGCCTGTGTGTGTGTGTGTGTATCTGGAATGGCATCCATCTGTACAAAACGTCWCCAGCAGGAAAGTCATCATTTTGATACCTCTGCTGCAGATATGGTCACTCACCAGCATGCAGATGTCCATAGGTAGGTAGACTTTGCGTCTGCTGCTGTGGTAGGGCGTGGCTCTTAGGCACGTCACAATCCCCTGGGCCTTACCAATGTGGCTGGCAGCATGATCAGCATGGACATCTTTCACACCTGGACAAACACACCACACACAAAGGGAATCAGGGAAGACAGAAAATAACTAAAAGTTAAAACATTGCACCACTTTTAAAACAAATAAATAAACTCTATTGAATTAAWCATGCGCTGTCTAGGTACAAGAAGAATTTGTCTTCTAGTTTACCTCAGAAACCTAGTTACCGTTTTTGATTGACTAGGACCATGCTAAAACCATAAGCAGACACTGTTCTCTTGTATACATAATTTATAACAACAATGAAGCACAACCGCTTTGATATTAAGAACTGGGAAATGCTTTCATGCTGAGTGCCCTGTACTTGAAATAGGTTGAGGCTTTGARTCAGACATCTCTTCTAGTCAATTAGACTGGAACAAGTGTGACAGGTTCCTTCGCAGAGGGGGGMAAAATAATGACATTCCACAAGAGAAGATGTGAACGATTCACAGAAATCCAGGTATTTGAAATGCAGAAATGATGCCACTTAATTAATCGCTCAAGTGAATACAGCTTGACCAGCTTCTAAGTCTTCCTCTCATAAAACAATCTGCATGTTCAAGTAATCATTATTTTGTATACAGTGCATTCGGGAAAGTATACAGACCCCTTGACTTTTTTCACATTTTGTTACGTTACAGCTTTATTATTAAATTATTGAAATAGTTTTTCCCCCCTCAATTTACACACAATACCCCATACTGACAAATCAAAAACAGTTTTTTTGAAATATTTGCAAATATATAAAAAATTAAAAAACTTAAATATTACATGTACATAAGTATTCAGACCCTTTACTCAGTACTTTGTTGAAGCACCTTTGGCACCGATCACAGCCTCGAGTCTTCTTGGGTATGACACTACAAGCTTGGCACACCGATATTTGGGGAGTTTCTCCCATTCTTCTCTGTAGATCCTCTCAAGCTCTGTCAGGTTGGATGGGGAGCGTCTCTCCAGAGATGTTCGATCCGGTTCAAGTCCGGGCTCTGGCTGGGCTAGTCAAGGACATTCAGAGACTTGTCCCGAAGCCACTCCTGCATTGTCTCAGCTGTGTGCTTAGGGTCGTTGTCCTGTAGKAAGGTGAACTTTCACCACAGTCTGAGGTCCTGAGTACACTGGAGCAGGTTTTCATCAAGGATCTCTCTGTACTTTGCTCTGCTCGTCTTTCCCTCAATCCTAACTAGTCTCCCAGTT
>NC_036874.1:6232536-6233763 GCF_002910315.2 Salvelinus sp. IW2-2015 | reverse complement strand
GAGGACTGGGTATTCTCTGAATAGGCCTCCAACTCCTGGAGGTTTCTATAAGCTCTGTCTTCCATGTCTTTCTCCTGTTGGCAACAGTAGAGAYATACTTCAAATAAATGAAACAGAACTAGAATTGAATCCACCCAAATCCATGACCTAAAATGCAACATTTGCTTACTCTCTCAGAGATTATCCTAAGCATCCACCTCTTTGTCAGGTAGTGTTTCTTCACCGCCTGCAAMRGGAGATATTTGAAGATGTTTAAAACAGTACATATCAAATGCATTGGAAAAGCTATGTTTAATGGTATGCAAAGCCCAAACAATATACTGTAGACTGTGATAGCCTGCAGATGTATTAATGAAAATAAAAACAGAAGATGTCTACTCCAGACTGACCCTCCAWAGTTCTGCACTGACAGGCTGCACTGGGGGGTCGTCCCTGTATATTTCCTCCACTGTAGTCTTCCAGAACTGCATCCGCATCAGACCTATGGTCTTCTGGGAAACAGAGTCCTTCACCTTGGAGAGAAACAAAAAGCGAGGGTTTTCTCAATTCCTTTCAGAAGACATCTTCATTGAATAAGTTTATACTGTTAGGCATACAGATTWGCATGAAAAATGTCTCGCTTTACTAGACCATTCCCTCACTGTTATCCTTGTTCATATCTAGGTCTATAGGTTGATGTATTATTCTAGACATAACAGCATTACCTTCAATAGCAGGATTCCTGAACATCAACACTTAGCTCTGGACATGTATTGGACATATGACCACCCCATTGAGGATTATAGTATCATAATTTCCAATTAAATGCATATACATATTCATACAGTGCCTTCAGAAAGTATTCACACCCCTCAACTCTTTACACATTTTGTGTTACTGCTTGAATTTAAAATGGATTAAATTGAGATTTTTTTATGTCACTGGCTTATACACAATAACCCATGATGTCAAAGTGGAATTGTTTTTATAAATGTTTACAAATTAATCAAAAATAAAACCTGAAATGTATTGAGTCAATAAGCATTCAACCCATTTGTTATGACAAGCCAAAATAAATTCAGGATTAAAGATGTAATAATCAAGTCACATAATAAGTTGCATGGACTCAATCTGTGTACAATAATAGTTTAACATGATTTTTGAATGACTACTTCATCTCTGTACCCCACACATACAATTATCTGTAAGGTCCCTCAGTCGAGCAGTGAATTTCAAACAAAGATTCAA
>NC_036874.1:6226087-6231681 GCF_002910315.2 Salvelinus sp. IW2-2015 | reverse complement strand
CGTGAAGAATTTTGAAAAGAATAAATGGCCAATGTTACACAATCCAGGTGTTCAACGCTCTTAAGAGACTTACCCAGAAAGACTCACAGTTGTAATTGCTGCCAAAGGTGCTTCTACAAAGTATTGACTCAGGGGTGTGAATACTTACGTAAATGAGATATTTCTGTATTTAATTTTAAATACATTTGCAAAAATGTCTTCACTTTGTCATTATGCGGTATTGTGTACAGATGGGTGAGAGAAAAAAATACAAATATAATTATCCATTTTGAATTAAGGTTGTAACACAAAATGTGGAACAAGTCAAGGGGTATGAATACTTTCTGAAGGCATTCAGGGCTGAACTTTCTGGAATACCTGCCTGAGCCAGCTCGACATTGAAGGCCCTCAGGGCCAGTGAGGAGCGCCGGGCATCCTCAGGGAGAAGCAGGGAGGACACAAAACCGTCATAGTCCCGAGACCTGGGGAAACAAGGCAGTGGACACAGGCAAGTTAATTGAAACAAGTCAAGTGTAATGCTATTGGTGGACAAACTTCTTCACAATGAAAACATTGGATGCAGTAACACATGTAACAAAAACAAATAACTGGCCAGGGTTGGGGTCAATTCCATTTCAATTCAGTATATGCACTGACATTCCAATTCTCTTCAATGYATTTCAACGAGGAACAATTGRAATTTTTATGTATTTGGTTTACTTTCTAAATTAACAGGAATTGAACCCAACCATGCATCAGCGGTACAATGTAGCCAGTCAGAGAGGGGCCCATGCAATTTGTGCATAGAAGGATGCTTGCTAGTCATACCATTTAGCCATATTTAGCTAGCTAGCAAGCTGGCTTGCTTACCTCACAATATCGATACAGTATTTTTCGTTATGCTGAGATTCTGCAGTAGAGTTTGTTGAAGCTCGTATACATTTTACTTCGGTAGGTCGTTGAATACAAATAGCGTGTGGCAATATATTTCTTYGGAGTGAGTGAAACACCGAACATTTTGTGGTTAATAATCCATRCTTTGCACTAATGCCAGATGCCATGTTGACAACATACCCTTCAACTTTCACCCTTACCTTGTGTCACAACAAAAGTATTCCTCCCTATTTCATGTGTTCCGCTTTATGTTGTATTTTTAAATACAGAACACTCGTTTTAGGTAAAGTATTTATCTCAAGGAAGATAATTATTGGKAATTTAGCGAACAATATGTAGCAGCTACAACTGTACATTTCAGAGTGTCATTTATAGTAGACCTTTGCAGCAGGCAAAGTAAACAGAACTTGACGTGCTCTTGTCTTGGACAACGTCATATATAAGGGGACTTCCCTCGCGATGATTATGGGAGCTTAAAAGTAGAGTGAGGCAGTTACACAGTTTCAATGTCGATGCTATCATATGGCAACAGTTTCAATTAATTGTCCCTTTGCATTGGTCCTGATATGGCATGGTATTTGGCTGTCAGAGTGCAACAATATTGGGTAAGGGCCGTCGTTTCTAGCTCGGTAGCAAAACTTTTACAATCAGACTCAGAAGTTAACAAGCGCTAGCCTGCTCGCTAGCTAGATTGTTTGTGCTGCTGTCTCAAGGAGGCAGACAGGAATCTTGTTAGGACAGCCTGTGAGGAGGACACAGCACCCATCTGACGTGGTAGTCCCGTGTASCTCAGTTGGTAGTATGGASCTTGCAATGTCATRGTTGTAGGTTCTATTTCCAATGGTGACCAGTATGAAAATGTATTGAGTAAAATGCATMAGGGTAAATTAGTATTCCCTGACTATGTTCTGCCAGGTTTTGGAAATTAATAAACTCACTAATAATTTGATCAGTTAAAGCCAGGCAGTTGCTTGATTTATGTTTATCTAGTGCAGTGGCAGCAGTAAAGAGCAAAGTCATTATTGTCTCTGACAACAGAGTTGTTCTTGTGTGACTATACTAGGCTGTGTGAATAGGCTATTTAACGCAAACATGTTCAGTCAAGTGAAGAAGTCTTTCGTACACTTAGGTCCTCAGCTTGCAGTGACGCTATCTGAAATAAACATATACAGTTGAAGTCGGAAGTTTACAAACACTTAGGTTGGAGTCATTAAAACTCGTTTTTCAACCACTCCACAAATTTCTTGTTAACACACTAGTTTTGGCAAGTCTGCTAGGACATCTACTTTGTGCATGACACAAGTAATTTTTCCAACAATTTTTTACAGACAGATTATTTCACTTATTCACTATCACAATTCCAGTGGGTCAGAAGTTTACATACACTAAGTTGACTGTAAACAGCTTGGAAAATTCCAGAAAATGATGTCATGGCTTTAGAAGCTTCTKATAGGCTAATTGACATCATTTGAGTCAATTGGAGTTTTACCTGTGGATGTATTTCAAGGCCTAACTTCAAACTCTTTGCTTGACGTCATGGGAAAATCAAAATAATTCAGCCAAGACCTCAGAAAAAATTGTAGACCTCCACAAGGTACCAAAATCATCTCTACAAACAATAGTAGTCAAGTATAAACACCATGGGACCACGCAGCCGTCATACTGCTCAGGAAGGAGATGCGTTCTGTCTCCTAGAGGTGAACTTACTTTGGTGCAAAAATTGCAAATCAATCCCAGAACAACAGCGAAGGACCTTGTGAAGATGCTGGAGGAAACGGGTACAAAAGTATCTATATCCACAGTAAAACGAGTCCTATATCGACATAACCGCTCAGCAAGGAGGAAGCCGTAAAAACACCGCCATGAAAAAGCCAGACTACGGTTTGCAACTTTACATGGGTACAAAGATTGTACTTTTTGGAGAAATGTCCTCTGGTCTGATGAAACAAAAATAGAACGCAGACCACTGCAACCCCGCGCCCTATACTTGCTGGCGCTCTTAAAAGTACCAGTTGTTTCTTCAGGTCCACCTTCCTGACCCAAAACAAACTCAGTGAGCTGAGGAACATGACTAAATTTTGACTTGTAAGCTCACGCAGAAGACGCAGCGATTCGACGCAGACGTCACTGTCTTTCGCCTCTAGGTTTCTGGAGCTCAACTCGGCTTCTCTCGCTTGAGAGGTTCTCAAGCTTTGGAAAGCTCTCAACTTCGAGCCAACAGCACGACTCATTCATGGTTTGCGAGATCCTTCCATGAGGTGCGGACAACACCAGCTTGCGAGGCTGGCCTGACTGTAATAAACCAATGCGGTACAAGGAGGTTGTCAACAGCCAAAACAGAATCATTCACTGTGTGGCACCATGAAGCCTTCAAGGAAGATTCAAATGCTTGAAAAAGGAAACGAGTTCCCAAAACAAGTACAGCTCAAAGAAACCTTTCCAGTACTGACAAAAAGGTTAGGAAAGTAGAACTAACATTGTCAAGGGCAAGGAGCTTGCTAAGGTGTTTTCTGAGACCAAATCTCAGAGATTGTTGTTCTTCTTCTGAAGCAGCCTAGAGACAAAGATAATAATAGAAAGGACATTATTTGTTTCTTGATGTGTTTATTTCATAGTGGCCAATCAATTTCATTAATACCAGGCGGGGAGTGCTGCTTGCCATCCTGTTAGAAGGGTTAACCAGATTAATTTTATTACAATAGGTTAAAATGGATTTTCATTTTGGTTTCCATGATGTTATTGTTGCCCCCTAGTGGAGCTTTCTTGGTACTTAGAGTGTAACAAACGGAAGTAGCCGAATTCGTTCTGCACGCTTGAGCAGTAAAAACACGCTAGCGTGCAGGGTCTTTAGTGTAGTGTATTTCTTGTCACGCTTCAGCCCCTTAGGAAAATATGTTGTTTGTAAGTTCGATTCAAGCATTTAGCTAATGATGATAAATCTTGTTATTTGATAGAGTTTCTTACATATGCAATGTTGGTTGGTTCAATTTACTCACAAATTGGCAATGCCTTTCATGTATGATGTTAGCGTGTATTATTTGCTCGGTGCGTCATGCAAACGAATTGTATATACAATACTGTATTTTTTTGCTTACTGTTTCTAGTGTATATGCCTTGTTATTCTAATAGATGGTTGTACATTTAATTAGAGTAATGAAAGGAGTTGTCAATTACCATATGCAGAAAGCAATTAGCTATATGGTTTGGCATCATGCCGAATGGCATGGTACCGTAGCATGTGCTTTGTATTCCTGCAACTCAAACTGTATATGATACGCTAGCAGTATGTTGGGTGTGGAATTGAATACTAAAGTTATTCTTTTCTGTGTTTTGCAGTTTCACAACATAAACGTTTTACAATATAATTCATTCAAGAAAAGTTACGCCTTGGGAGTTTTATTGAAGTTGTTAGTTTTAGCTATCTGTCTAGTTTGCATGGGAACGCAACTCAAAGGGCAAGAAAAGCATATAATAGACCACATCTCCTGCTTCGTAACTTGCTTTTCAATGAGAAAAAGGTCTTCTATGCCATTAGACAACATATGACAGCTTAATGCTAGCTTGAATAAGATGAGAGAAATGCTGGGAGGTTGTAGTAACAAGTAAAGACAGGGTCTGTAAACCAAGACAAACTTGAGTTGAGAATTGATTAACTAGGATTTGATTGACATATTTTGAGATACAAGCACAGCACTATCCAACACTGCTCTTCTAGTGTTGATGAAATGCAACTCCCGAACCCTCAAGACGAGTTGTGCTTAAATGCTGCGAGAGAAACATCTCTCCTCAATGAAATACATGTGTACTTTAGATTTGTAATTTAGATAATATAAATTTGTAAAGAATAGGGGATGAGTTATTTAATGCATAAAAAATGTTCATATTTCACATTAGCAATGAATAAGTACAAGTACAGTTGAATCGGAAGTTACATACACCTTAGCCAACATACATTTAAACTCAGTTTCAAGATTCCTGAATTTAATCCAAGTAAAATCCCTGTCTTAGGTCAGTTAGGATCACGCACGCTTATTTTAAGAATGTGACAAATGTCAGAATAGATGTAAGGGTAGAATTAATTATTCAGCTTTTATTTCTTCATCACATTCCCAGTGGGTCAGAAGTTTACAATATCACTAATTGAGTATTTGGTAGCATGGCCTTTAAATTGTTTAACTTGGGTCAAACGTTTTTGGGTAGCCTTCCACAAGCTTCCCACAATAAGTTGGGTGAATTTTGGCGCAATTCCTCCTGACAGAGCTGATGTAACCGAGTCAGGTTTGTAGGCGCTCCTGCTCGCCAGCTTTTCAGTTCTCCCCACCAAATTTAATATGGATTGAGGTCATGGGCTTTGTGATGGCCATCCAATACCTTGACTTGTTGTCCTTAAGCCAAATTCTGCCCACAACTTTGGAAGTATCTTGCGTCATTGTTTCATTTGGAAGATCCATTTTAGACACCCCAAGCTTAACTTCACTGACTGATGCTTCTTGAGATGTTGCTTCAATAATATACCAGGAAATTTTACTCCCTCATTGATGCCATCTAATTTTTGTGAAGCTGCACCAGTCCCTCCTGCAACGCAAAGCCACGCCCCACACCATGATGCATGCCACCCCTGTGCGCTGTCACGGTTGCCGATGTCCGTTCTTCTGGCCTTGACAAGCCTTGCACCCTTCTTCCTCAACATAACGATGGTCATTATGGCCAAACGGTTCTAT